>NC_092816.1:94714032-95030699 GCF_023375885.2 Dermacentor andersoni | reverse complement strand
AGATGTCCGTGTGCTATGTGCTTGATCGCCGAGTTGGAGACTCCTATGCACGAAATGCTTAGTGGCGGGTCCGAGGATTAAGTGCACAATGTGCATGGTCACGAATTCCGAAAGGCTTAGCCGCGTGTCCGGATTCCGCGCGCGAAAATTGGTCGCGATGTTCGCATGGCCGGTGCTCGATATGCTTAGCCGCGGGTCTGAGACGTCCTAAAACGTAGGGATTGGCCACGCTACTGCGATGTCTGTGTAGCGCCCCTTTCGACACGCCGAGATTACGGCGAGTGGAGACTTCCAGACTCGCGAGGTGCTAAGAGCCGAGCAGACGACGAGAGCGCCGGACCAATGGCCAACTGCACAGGAGTCATGTGGCGGGCGCGGCCAATTGCAGACTCCGGCACAAGCTTCAATCATTTGCTTTTTGTACGCTTGTTTCTGTATGGAGGAGGTAGCTGAAGCGGCAAATTTGCAGATGGAGAAGTGCACTTTCCAACGAGACCAAGATGGCGGCGCTCGGTTGCGCCGTTCCGGAGATATTGTGGCTTGAAAAATGCTGTTCTTTCTCGATTTCCACGTAACTTTTCGCCACCTTGGCTGATAAAACAAATTTTTTTTACAGCATTTCTACGTGGTTTACTGTGATGATATTTCAGAATCAGATAGAAAATGATTAATAGAAATTGAAAATGTGATTTTCAAAAATTCGATTTTTTGGCAATTTCTCGCAATACGAAAGCCGCGTCCCCCCTTAACCACCGAGTCCGTGACTCCCGACAAGGCGGCACTGGTTAGGGCTAGCTGGTGGTGTTATGGGGGGGGGGGCATGCTGTCACGGGAAGCTCGCCCTTGATGTATGTTTATACATGAATACACATTAATCTGGTGCGAGCTCATGCACATAGGCTGCACTAACGGCAGCGCACGTAGCACAGGGTTCACGGATGATCATGCGGCAAATACCGCGAACATGCACAGCAAGGTTGGTTTGTGTGCATACTGGTAGGAACAGCAAAAGCTCGCGTGAGGGAGCTGTATGTAATGTATCCTCCCATAAAATGAGTTTTATGGGAGGAAAAACGGGAGCCAGAAAAGATTGCGTCATATTTGGTCCTGCACTATAAGCAGTTATGCTATTAGTGGCAATGAGCTGTAAAACAATGTTCATATCCTAGCATTTGCAAGAACAGGAAACTATTAAAAAAAACAGTCGCATTTGCAAATAGTGCTTATTTAATTCAAGGGCCAAGTCAGACAGGACAATATTTGATTTGTTATTTTGTAGTTGCGAACATATTCACAAACCTTTATGTTTATAAATGCTCCATGATCGGCCTAAACTATACTTCTTCCTCTTAACGTCAACTACAGCATGATCTGCCTGATCACCAATGAATGCTAGCATTGCCCTAGCTCCTAAGCTAGCTCTTCTAGCTTCATCATTTTCCATTCAAATGTTCACTGTGTGGTTAGTGGCTTCCTTTAAAGCTACAGCACCAAGCAGATCAGCTGGCCAGTGGAACATCGCACACTTAACAAGAGCGTTAATAACAGTCCAAGAAACTGGGAAGGCTTTGATGCTTACTTGGTGCCAGACACGACGGTGGGGATGGGGTTGGCCTGGATGACAGCTGCAGCGGCCGCAACGGCCGCAGCTGGCGTGTGCCGTGGTGTATGAGCGCCCCGCGGTGTCTGCTGGGCAGCCGCCCATGAAGTCTGAGGGGTCTGTGGGTAGCGAGGGGTCACCGATGGTGTGGCCACCGCATGGTGGTACGATGGGGTCACGAGTGGCGTCGCCATCGCTTGTGAGGGTGTGTATGGCTGCTGCAAGGGGGAAAAAAGGGAGGGGGGGGGTTAGATGCATGGGGGCCTGGCTCACCAATCCAGGGTTTCATGAATATACTGCTGCAAAAGGAATGGCTAGTGTAACTAACAATAACAGAACTATGGCCTAAGCACTGGCCCACCAAAACAATCATGCTCCCAAGAACTCATGCACCAGCTAACCTAAAACCCTGCCACTGCGTGCACAAGCACAGCTGTTACTGGGAATGCAGAAAGACACCTCTGATAGTTGCTGTGTATGAGTGTGCGCTTTTGTTTAAGTCTCTAGGACAGCAGTAACTTAAACACACACTTCAGGCTTGTTTCCATTCTGGTGCCTTCTGCCTTTTCTACCCTGTGCACACTACAACCTCACTGGAATCACTTGACTTTGCTGAACCTCGCTTGCCCTTGGCTATATGACAAGCCTGCAGATGGTGGCAGATTACTAAAGTGTGTCTTGACTTGCATCTACCCCCCTTTTTTATTATGACGACGAAGATTTGCTCAGACAGTGGCTATCCAGTATATCTAAGCACAGTGAGTACATTAGTCTACAGTCGAAATTCTCGCGACAATGTAACATTTTCGTACCCCTGGCGAATGCCCATAGGATTCAATGCATTTCGTACCTCTCGCCAACGAAATGTCGCTGTACTACAATCCCGCATCAACGAAATTTGCCAGAACGTAACTCCGCATATTACCTACTCGCATAAGGCTAGCAGGCTCCAAAATGTGCTCAAATGTGATTGTTTTGCACTAAAATTACGTAAAACACCACCACATTACACTTGTGTGGGCGCCGCCATTTTAGTTCACAAAGACAACCAAGCGTCAGAAGCGATCAGTGCGTTAGAAACACGTCATGGCTGCCATCTTGTTTGTTGTTCGCTTGTTTGAAGCGGCACGCATGTTGCTACTGACATGTGACGACGGTTTTCGTATGCCTACTAGACGAGATCGTAGATCGTTGTTCAAAACACGCTGTTAGTTTGCGTTCCCCGCGGCTGACGACTCTGCGAGGCCTAGGCCAATTGCCTGAGGCGAAACTGAACGCAAACTGAATGCGCGTTTCCAACAAAAATCGCCGATCACGGCAGTGCACTGCGTAATGTGCACCTTGGTGAGAAAAATGCCGCAAAAACAATGAAGTCCATGCTTCACCGACCTGGAATTGTTCATGGCGCTTGAGATGGCGGTCGCAGCATATGGAATGTCATGCATCGGACCATGATTGAGCAATTGTCCGGGAATACACATCCCTTGCTTGAAGAACGCTGGTTTTGGACGTAGATTTGCGCGACAGCCGTTATCTCGATTTTGTGCCTTCGGGTACATGAGATACGATCATTTTTGCGCTCGGCACCGGACGCGTCGCCGCCTACGGGCAACAGCGTGCGCTGGAGAAATGCTGCTGCATGCGCTGCTGTCCTGCGTCCGGTGCCGATTTATGCAAAATCTCGCAAGAGTGATCGCATCTCCAAAAGCAAGTGACCGAGAATACTGCGCCACGGCAGTACTACCACTGCTGGTCGACGCATGCGGCGCACTTCGTACTGCCGGCAATGCGGTTCTATATCCTCGAGCAACGCTTGCAAAGGAAGCTAATGGAATTTTGACAGCAAAGTTATATTCTGCGATGCATTGCCTATTGGTGCTGTCTCTTTTCACAACGAAATTCTCGCGAAAGCGAATTTTTTCGTGTTTCCTGTTGATTTCATTATTGCGAGGTTCAACTGTAGTAAGTTGATAAAACAATCATTTTCACAATTTTTCTCATTACTGAGCCTTATTTCCTAGAAAAACTGAAAAACCAGCTGGTATCACTTCTTCACAAGTAACAAATTTCCTTTTGAGTGACTAAATAATATAGTACTAACAGGGTTCAACTCCCTAAAGCAACACCTGGGTTATGAGAGCCACTGCAAAGGAGAGCACAGCATTAATCTTGTCCACCTGGGGTTAACGCAGACCCACCTTTGGTACACCAGTGTTTTCACTTAGCTTATCACACCATCAAAATGCGGCTTTCATGGTCAGGAATTGAAGCCGTGATCTTGTGCTCAGCAGATTAAAGCCATAGTGGCCATAAGCCACTGCGGCATGCAACTTTCCTTTCAGGAGAGACAATTGGCCACCAGAAAAAGCCGTCAGCTAGGTTCATTAAGTACTTTTTCTGCCTCGGAGAGATGCAACTTAGTATGTGATGCTGCCTTGAGCATGTTTCACTCCATTGAGGAATAAAAAATTCATCTGAAGATGGTGTTTGAAGGTTTGGGATGGCTATTCTATCATAACATTGGTTACGGCAAAATGATTAGCCTCTTCTGCTCGTGCATCTGTGAAGGCCGCCACGTCAGCAGTCTGAATCCCAACCCCCCATTAACTTATGGACAAATTTTTCTTTGAAGTCCACCTCAATAATAGTGATGAAAAGCAGGTCCTATGAGCGCAATAGAGAGCATCACAGTACTACTGCACAGCCTGGTATAAGCTCTAGTTGGTGTTGTGGATTGTATGCCTTTGATGAAGAGCATAGGTATTTATGCTTGAATACAGCTGCATGGAGATTTCAGGCGAATCAGTTGCCATTCATCGAAAATCACACAACCGGGTTCTAGGTCTCGTGTCACAGAAGAAAAGCAAAAGAATGCATAATTTACCTGGTGATAAGGGTATGCATTGGCATAGGTTCCCCCATACGGTGTTGGGAATGACGGTGTCTGTCCGGCCACTTGAGATAATGATGCAAACATGTGATTGGAAATGTTGGCTGCTGCTCTCTGGATCGCCTGAGGGTCGACATCTAGTTACAAGGCAGAAAGACAAGAGGCATATGTATGTGAATATAGCACATATCAAATTAAGCAAATGCTAGTTGCAATAGATTCACATCAAGCATGCCTACACCTAGCTGCACAAAGACAGAACTGTAAGCACAGTAGTAAAATGTTGCTAATTTGGGCGGCACCACTTTGTCGTGGCCCTTGATGGCACAGACATCAAGGGTGAAGCTGACAGTATTTGAAGCTGCTTGACGATTCTAAAGAACTAACATCCTCAACAGCAGCCTATGAAGCCACCTGGGACCGTGTCGCTATTTAACATGTAAAGGAAAAAAACACTGGACAGACAAAACAAACAAGAAACCACAAATGAGCCTTTACAACTTAGCAGCTTGGATTTGCTTCTTTCGCAGGTTGGGTGTGGTCAGCAAGTACTGAATGCTTCTCTAGTGCTGACCCCTCCGTCTCTACCACTGCCAGCCTACAGTCACACTGGAAGACCGCACTGCTCAGCTCGAACCTGACAGCACAACTTTGGGCTGTCCAGTGAGCCGAGAAAGCCGCTTCGAGACAAGGTCTCGGAACCGCGTCGACGGCGGGTGCCCAGACCCACTAAAAAGACGCCGGACTCAAATCTTGATTTGAAAATAAAAGTTTACGCTCTCTCTCTAGGTTCGGTTTCAAGAAGCCAAACACGTAGTACCAAAACAAGAACATATTTCTTTTTGTTTAATACTACAGCTGAATTAGCATGCAGTCATGCAAGCTGAGTCCGAGTTATCGAACGGCATACTGCAAGGCACCCAAAATTTCAGTCATCCTTACACATTAGGTCTATGGTGCAAGTGGCACTGCTGCAAAGCTGTCCGAATGTACAAGTCATCATTATTGGTCGGCGTACGTATGCAGAAGGAAGAGTCCAATCTGTGTTTCCCCAAGGGTTTTCGAGCACACAACATGCGCATGAGTGCAAACGTAATGCATGACAAAAAAATTTCCAATTTCTGCTTTGAATGGTGCTGCATTATCTTTTGCTACAGCTTGTTTTTTTTTCTCCCTCCCCCCGATGAGTGCTGCTTGAAGCCCAGAGCATAGCAAAATGCAAAGGTGCTATGCCTCCCCATGCGAGACACAAAGGCAGCATGGCCAACAGTGCATGTTTGCGGAATTGTTACACATCATAAGACAAAATAGGGCCGAGAATGCCCACTCACTAGAAATGTTGATGCTGGGCGTGGCACCAATGTAGGATGACTGGCCCATTGGTGTGCGCACTGCAGTAACGCTGCTCGGCGTTCCTGGGATGGGGTCCCGGAAGTGCTCCTTGAACCACCTGAACAGGGAACCCACGGAGTGGAACATCTGCTGTCGGTAGCGGAAGCCCTCAGGTGTCACCGTAACATACTCATGTCGAACCTGCAGGCAAATTACAACCAAGCATGAGAGCTCGTTCATTTGGTACAATTAGTACATGGCACGGTGAGAGCAACAATTCAAGCAGCCAGGCATATCCTGCTAATCTGCAGTGAACTATTTTTAGTAGACTCTGCAATGTCTGTACATGTCAAAATAGTGACAAGCAAACTAGTCCAGAAGTCATGGTGAAGAAAACTTACTGATCTACTAAAAAAAGAAGGCATGTTGAAGTCATTAAGAAAGTCGTCTTAAGTCCCATTAAGGCCTGTTTTGAGACATTTTTAAACTAAATCGCAAATTGCTTAATCATTTCAGTATGTTATGCTGTTATTTCTACACCAGATCAGCATGTGGTGTTTTTAACTGGACCAGAAACTAGCCTATCTCAGCTATCAGTTTAGATAATGCTGCATTTGTTCTCTATGCATTTGAAAAATAAAGCGCTTTTATTGACTGACTAAATGATTGCTTGATAGATTGTTTGATTTATAACTTAAACAACAAAATTACCTTGAAAGGGGCGAACCGTACTTAACCAATTCTAATGCACACCCATTTTTAGCGGGGTTAAAGTAAGAAAATATAAGCACACCTGAATAAAAGATGCACCTGAATGTAATACGCACCTGAATGTAACACACGCACAATATATGAAATAAAGACATAGCATGTCCTCACATTCGTGATAGGAAAAAAATGAGATCTGCAGAATTTACTTTAACAGAAGGGAAACAATCTATTTTATGAGCTTTCATAATGAAAGCGGCGCTTCGTCTTCGCCATTTGCACTTCACTTGCCACAGATAACAAGTACACAGGGGCGGTACTCTCGAGCGATCACATTAAGACATACTGCTATCAGGTTCGCGAGACTCTGCTTAGGACTTGTCGCAGTATGTGTCCCACAGCATTCCTGGCACTGTGCACAGATAGCGAAATTGGCACAGTGATAGAAACACTAGCGACTGATTATGCCAGCGCATCCAGTGCAGAGTCGCACGAAACCTTACAAAAGTGATAGTATATCTGAGAGTTATTGGCCGAAGATACAACTCAAGATGATAGTCGAGTACAAAATTAACTGAAAGCAACGTCAGCAACTTTAATAAAATTGTGTTCTGTTGCCATTTTGTGATAGTGGTGACGTTGCATAATGCAGTTTCGGTTTCTTATCTGACTGTAATGCAAAGGCAACTTTTGGAACTATTTTCTTGGAAACAAGGTGGACGTTAGATTTGGGTAAATGCAGTACTACTTTGCTAACAAAAGTAAAAGTGATTTTCTGAGGAACTCATGAGAGTTGGCAACATATTCGAACGTGATATTTAGTTGCCTATGAGTCAACTAGTCCAGTCCAGGGACAAAAGTTTGCAGGCCACGAATCCCTTTACAAAAGTGATTCCTTGGGCGTTGGGCATAGAGCCTGGACTGGATAGCTGCAGCATAATGCACATCACAATTATGATCCAAGTGCCTGCACCAAAGAAAAATTCAGTTTCTAGAAACACCTGTGGTACATACAGCCAACTTTCAAGAATTGCATGCAAAATGGTGCCATATACAAAGCTCAAAAAGTGACTAATTTATCTTTTTCTTGGCATTTTGTGTTTGGCTAGTCCACTACTCCTTTGTCCACCTTCAAGTACACCAGACCCTTCTCTGATCTGGCTGTCTTGCTGTCCAGTATACGTTCTCCACAGCACAACATGCATGCCGCCCCCAAGGGCTGAAATCACCACAGGCACATCTGAAATAGCTCCGAGGGCCTGCCAGTACACTTATTAGGTGTATCGGTGCTCTACTGTGACAGGAGATGGCAGGTGCACACACGTATAATTAACGAATACATGCTGCGTCCCATGACAGTGGCCCCTTTCCATTCTTTGTATGCTTCACCGCAATGCACTGCATATGCTTGCCTGCGTAATACAGCTGTTATGTGACAAAGTTGACTTTTGGAAACCAGCATTATGCAACGCATGATCCAATACTTCCCGTGCTTCGAAGCCATCCGTGAGGATGACAAAGAGGGAGTCGACGGCATTGCTGACAGTGGCAAATTCTTTCAATGAAAAACATGGCAATAAACAGCACCAAGCTTCACGTCGAACGTCGAAGCAGCTAGTCCTACCATTGCGGAAGTGGCTACGGGTGCCAGTGCATCAGAATACGAGTGTTGGTTCGCACTGTGGGACACTAAAAATGGCAGCAGTGGTGGCTTTGATTAATGCACTTTTGAACCGGCTGTCACAGCAAAAAGACCAGAAACTCACACGGCAAAGGGTTTCAGCATCTGAAATTCCAGACGTCCTTATACGCTGGCTCTATAGGGTTTGTGGCTATGCTACGAAGGCGTCCGAATTATCGGGCATGTCTGAAAAATCGGACGGCCGAAAAAGTGGTCATTGACTGTATTCGTTACATGCTTATATCAGGAAGAAACATTTAAGATTTACCACATTATATCTGATAATTTGTTATATCTGTGTTCGCTAATCAAGGCTCGACTGTACTTCAAGAGCAAGATCAAATCACTTCTCTTCTTCAGCACCACTTGATCAGCTAGCATGAGGCCACACTGAGATTGTAGGGAAATTACAATACGTTGCATCTTTATTTGTAGCATTTACTCTGTACAACACACACAGTGCAACCATAGCTATGTGATGTCCAGCACAACATTACCAATAACATCCTTTCTGGCAAATCCTTCTGGTGAATGTAAGCGTTTAGGAAGTTTTTACTTTTAATACTTGCACTCTTCGCACTCTTGCACACATGCTCTTTATTTAGCATTCCAAAAAAATTAATTCTGGACGACATACCTTGACTCGTGGTAGGTAGGAGAGCATGAACTTTCCAGGGAACTCTCGCGAGGCTGAGACAAAGTAGTGGATTTTAGAAGGGTTACGCTTCTTCTCCTCGGTGAGCAGCTTCTCAATCATTTCTCGTTTGCCACCTTCAGCGTCCCGGAAGTACCGAAACGTGGTCAAGTCCCGTGCAAAGCTTGCCATTGGCTGTACATGCCTGGCTATGATTTCATCCAGGTCCTCGAATTCCTGAAACAGCAGAAGCATGAAATGTCCCTAGTGAATTACAGCATGAGTAAAGGCGATGAGCAAAACGAGAACAAGCTGAAAGCGGGAGCCAACGTTTCAACAAGTGGACTTGTCTTTTTCAAGACGACATATGCTTTCCTCGGCACAGTATATAGAGTAAAAGCTCGTTAAATTGAATTCTGCGGGGATGCTGTGAAAATTCGAATTATAAAAAATTCAAACTAATGAAAGTCACAGCAAAAAATCGCACGGTAAAGGCGCACGTACAGTCCGACGTGGCGTGAGCATGCGCACACACACACTACGTCACATTGGCATGAACAACATCTACACTTCGAAGCACTGGCGCAGCCAATGTAACTGGACGCGGCCAATGCGGTCTGACGTGCCCAACGTCGAGATGGCTCTTGCTCTAACCACGCATTCGTTGCTCTGATTGGCGCGGAGAAAAAAAAAAAGTTGCAGTTTTGCCCGAAAAGTGAAGCATCGATTGCGATAGCAAATTAGTAGATAGCTACACGAAGTAAGATTAGTAGTTTTACCGGCCGTATAAGCTTGCAAACATTAGCTTATTAACTAAATTAACAAGCATGGTGTCACACACACACAGGTAAGCATGAACACATCTCGCTCGATGACCGCGGAAACTTGCTGAAAAACGCTGGAGTGAGGATACGCAGCAGTAGCGGCGAGCGAATTGACGTTCGTACAGCTCTTGCTTCAATGCGAACGAAACGTAGAAAGCACATCGCAAATGAAGCTACAGGCACTATGCGCACTCTGCAAACATCGTAGATCGCTTTGAAGATGAGGCCCACGCGGGCGCGCACTTTGGCCACATCGCCGATCGCTTTCAAGATACGGCGCCCGCATGGCTGTGCTGTAAGCGGCAGCCACCGGAGAAGAACATCCCTCCCGTGCCTCCCTCGCCTCACGCTCGTGCCTTGCGCATGATAGGAGAGGACGCGCTCCTCCCCGCCTTCCTCACTCGCGCACACAAGATTGAGCCGTGTTTGCTGGCTCACCCTCACACGCTTTCGCTTGTACACAAAGAAGCCGGCACGTGGCGAGCGTTATCGTCCTTGCCACTGATGGAAAAAGCAAAGTTGCGCGGCCCACACGGCGATGCTAGCATCGTCAACGTGCTCCTGCGCACTAGCACTCTCCCCATTCCCAATAGCACGGAGTTTGAATTATCAGTGGCGGTGCAGATTTCAGTGCGAATTGGCGGGATGTGTTACATATTGCTTTCAATACATTGTTAGACGGACCACAGCACCTACTTCGAAATATCTGAAATTTTGAATTAACGAGCTTTTACTGTATAGGTAGGGTTCTTCTAAAGAGGAGAGGGGGTAAGGCGGGTGGGTGCGGCAATGAGCAAAGGTGTGTTAGCGGCGAAGGTGTAGAATTGAGAATAAAGGAGTGCTGTGGACAAGGCCGGTGACACGGCCGCCTGTCAACCACGTGTCAACGGCCGCGTGTAAGCCGGCTGTATCAACGGCGTGCACAGCACCCCTCTATTATCTGCTTCACTGGTGGTCGTGGGCTATCGTGTCTCTGAAAGAGATAATATACTTATATACTGTGCTGAGGAATGCATATGTCGCCTTGAAAAAGACAAGTCCACTTGTTGAAACGTTGGCTCCTGCTACCTTATTCTCGTTTTGCTCATCGTCTTGAATTTCGATCTTCCGCCTTCGCCCTGTTTTCCCAGCATGAGTAAAAGGAACTAGAGTTATCACATCGTTGCAAGACATAAATGCCTACAAGCTCTGTTAGCATCTAAGTTTCAGATTAGAATTGAATACTAGCTCATTTAAATATTCAGCAGCAAAAACGCAATAGCCACTGAGTAACTATGGTGAGTACTGGTAGTGGGCAGGGAGGAGTCCGTTTTGTTGGTGCCAGTGGTCACTGCATCACACATGGCGGCCCGACGTGTAGCTACGAGTGTACCAGATTTCATTGCAGCATTGTAAACACACATTCAAATGTGCGCGCATGCGAATGTCTAATATCAGCTGCCCATGACAATGCGCATGGTGCCATTTGACGGCACTGTCAAGCACTAGACATGTCTTGCATGGGAGTTTTGCTTTCTGCTGCACCTCTTAATAGCTTTACAAAAAGAATGACAAGGGTGGACAGGGAGGAAACAGGAAAAGCGCTTCACACACATACGCCTGCTACCATATCGTTAATCTTATTGCCAGCATTGTCATTTTAACAATTTTGTTGCTAAATTTAGCAACTCTCTTGCCTGTTCAGCATCCAATTTTTCTCCTGAGTGACTGGCGACATTTCTTGAGCAGCTTGACAGAACAATTAGTAATTTTTTAGCGACTTCTAAGTAAGGAATGCTGTTTTGGAAATTGCCTTCTAGAATGTACCTCACTATTCAAAAGGTGCAAGTAAGCAGCCTAAATTAGCTGCACAGTGCATGCTCTTGGACCATGATGAAGCAGCAATTGCCATCATATTGGTGATCGTCACAGGCTTCTTCAGAAAATGCATGTTTTTTTTTTGTTTTAGTATTCTGTAAATAAAAATTTAAGAGTGTCTTAATGGTGAACGTTCGCAAGCATAGCAGTCCATACAATTATTTCCCAATTATTGGAATAAACTTTGAGGTGACATCTAGAATTCTGAAAGATAAGAGAGATCGGCTGTAAAAAGGAGCACATAACGAAGCACACAGGCACGTTCACATGAATCTGAACGCTCTGCGTCCATTTCTAACAGCTTTTGGACAAATCAATACTACACATAGCTTTTAGGTTGATCAATGGGTGCAAGCGTAGTACTTGACCTGTATAAAAATCACATAATTGCGATTGCTGTATTAACAGCATGCAACTAAACATGTGTCACAGAATTTAGTTCTCCTTTTACAAATGCCAAGAACTAAAAAGTTTGCAGGGGTAATGTGGAGTAAGAACCTTTTTGTGCTGGGAAAATCAAGTTACCCATATTTTTAGAGTCATGCAAGATTGCAATTTTACAATCTGAAGATAAACGCAGAATTCTGCTGCATCAATCATTTTGTTCATTCAACAATTTTAGCAACAATTTTAGTGACCTTGAAGCTAAATTTAACAGATTGTGAATTGAATTATGGGGTTTTACATGCCAAAACCACTTTCTGATTATGAGGCACGCCGTAGTGGAGGAATCCAGAAATTTCGACCACCTGGGGTTCTTTAATGTGCACCTAAATCTAAGTACACAGGTGTTTTTGCATTTCGCCCCCATCGAAATGCAGCCGCTGTGGCCAGGATTCGATCCTGCGACCTCATGCTCATCAGCCCAACACCATAGCCACTGAGCAACCATGGCAGGTTTAGCAGATTGTGTCACTTTAGTGTCATGCTCCAAAAAAAATTTTGCAACACTCCTCAGATACATATAATACAAAATGACAGTCAGTGCACTTGATCATGATATTGCTGCCCTAATTTCTCGTTAAATTTCACTTATGAATGCTTACCAATAGCTTTCAACATAGGGCAAATGCAATGCACTCTAGGGAGCTGTGAAGATTTTCTTAACTACTTAAACACAGCGACCTCACGAAATTATAGATTTAGCTGGTTTTCTATCTGGAAGTAAAACTTCTTTATACCATATTTCAAATGCCTTTACTTGATCACAGCCAATACTAAAACACATGCACAAATGTAAGCAATTACACATTTAAAAGTTCTCACAATTGACATATGAAGTGTACAGTCTAGTTTCCATGCAAAGGCATAATTATGACAAGCAGTGGCAGCGACTCCTTTCATGACTGCAAATTTCTTTTACTGATATAGCAATTACATGGACATGCCAGGTGAATTTTCGCCACCGCCGTGATGTTCCAGAAGTGTTTATGTATGTGTATGTGATATCATTATCTATACCACATATGCAAGGTAGGTGCTATATTCAACCACTAAAGTTGCTCAAACCAGGTCTTGCATTCTTGACTAAATTGTTCCTCAAAATTTTGAGAATTGCAGCACACAAAATAAGTCACATAACATTTCATTTACAGTGCACGCCTTTTTACCATAATGCTTTGAATATAGGGAGAGTTTTGTTCCTAGAATTTTTAGCCTCCAAGTCGCCCCCCCCCCCCCCTCCACCATAACAAGAATTTTGCTGTTAGGTGTGGCTTCACGGCAGCGCATGCCCCAATGCTGCGAAGCCACAGCTAAAGGCAAAATCTGCATATTATCAGCACTCCGCACATACATTCTTTAAGACATTGAAAACTGAACCTAAATGTGTACAGTTGTAGGAGGAGCAAAGTCAGCAGGTTTAAGCTGCTTACCTCGTTGTTGATCATCAATGAAGACCCAAGACTGAATGCATTCTCTTTCCCCTGCTCCTTCACATCGATGTGCTGCAGAATGCCATCGTACACCTTCCACGTCACTGTTAGGTGGTCGACACCCTGCATTGATGAAGTGGGGGGGGGGGGGGAATTGATACAGTAATACCCCAAAGCTACATTCTACACTATGATGAATTACTTTAAAATACTGGTCCTATGCAAGATAAAAAAAAACTAGTTCTAATATCTTAAAGGGACACTAAAGGCAAATACTAAGTGAAGCTAAAGTGATAGATTAGTGCATGAGAATCTCTAAGGCTTTAATAATATCTCGAACAGAGCCTTAATAATCTAGAAATTGAGGTAAATGCAGGACATGATTAGAGACTCCCCCGGGACATTCAAGCATTTGCCCGATGACGAAAGCACTCCTCAGTTAAATTCTTTCACTAGTGCTCAACTACTCGGTACCAAAAACATCCTGGTGTTGTATTATAAGATCAAATAAAATGCTACTTGTCCAGTTCTACTTCATTTTTAGAAAAATATAAAGAACTAATTGAAATTGCTGTTGACAACGATGTGGGCGGTCGAACGGTTTCATTTGCACTCGACTCTGCGCCGCCCACACTTTTGCATTTCAGTACTTTCCTAATCGCGTAGTGCTGCGCTGGTTCTGCTGGCTCACGAAACTCGCACAAACTGGAAGTAGCAGAGAATTCAACTTCCATGTGATGTCGCGGGATGCCCGAACGGTCAATGCAACTTGACCAAAAAGCAGCTGCAGTGGCGAATTGAAGCTCTGTCTTGACTCTGTACCGCTGTCTGTCGGGTGCCATTTTACTCACTGACGGCAGGCAGCAAAGGGGTGGTGATGGCGTATCCAACGTCACCCCTCCCATGGTTGAGTGGAGGGAGATTTGAATTTCAAAAAAGGTATTCGGACCCTTCAGATGCAATTTTCTCGTAAACTAAGTCTTTTCTTGGCACGAAACAAGCATTGCGAGGTGTCTGGAATGGTATTTAAACAGGCCACGTCGACTTACTACTTGCCTTTAGTGTCGCTTTAACACACAAGCACTCTCACACACTGTCTAGTGGCAGGATTCCATAGGAAATGCAGGCAGATAAGAGGAAAGAGTAACACATCATTTATATGCATATGGTAGTCCATACAATTTCCTATTCATAAAATCGTAGAGAACAGCCCTGACCATATGATCATATGATTCCAGTATGGTCAGTGCTGATTCTTCTAACACCACACTGACTGCTCTTACTAGCCACACTCTGCTCATATGAACTAAATCATTGAATTAAAGAGAAGGAAAATTCCTACCAAAGTTTATTTTAAAAACCCAACGTTTCGAAGCGCTACCAACTCCTTCTACAGGGGTGAGATGGCGTGAGGTGAAACAGTGCTTTTATACGATGAATAAATGCCTTTGTGTAACTGTGCATCCCAAAGTCATGGATTACTGTGCTCTTTTCTTCCTTCTGGAGGTGCGGGGACAAGCAAACTCTATCCGCTTTCTTGACGAGGCTTTGGACTACAGAAACTTGTGGCAGGCGGGGCATTTAGAATTGAAGATATCATCCTGTATGTGTTGGTTTCCTGCATATGGAAAAGGAAAGATTCGGTCACTCTCTCTTCATGAGGACAACTAAAAAGGGAGAGGACCAGAATTTTCACGTTCCTTTGTAAACTGTATTGCCGGTTCTGTGAAGTTCAAGAACACAATAATCCATGACCTTGCGATGAACAGTTACACAAAGGCATTTACTCACCATGCCCTCTGTCGACGGAACGAGAATGAAAGGAAGATGGTGGCTGCCCAGCCACCCAGGCAACAGCACCGTGTCTCAATGCCATCATATGTTTGAGGCGTCAGCGAGACATAAGCCAGTGCGCTGTGAAGGGCAGGGGTTCATGTTGCTCACAAGCCTCTTCCCTCGACCAAAAGACCGCGTTCCTGTTGAAAAGGTGCAGGTCATTACGTACAAGATTACCTGCACCGAATGCCCGGCGTCATATGTTGGTGAGACTAAAAACTTCCCAAACAGAATTCGTCAACACGAGAATGACCTTCGCCCCCTAAACAGAGAACACAGTGCTGTGGTG
Organism: Dermacentor andersoni; assembly: GCF_023375885.2. Lineage (NCBI taxonomy): Eukaryota > Metazoa > Arthropoda > Arachnida > Ixodida > Ixodidae > Dermacentor > Dermacentor andersoni. The sequence goes on along the minus strand of NC_092816.1, from coordinate 95,015,174 downwards.
GAACATCGCAAGCTTTATGATCACCGGATTAGCCCCAACGGTGCTGTCATCTTGGAGAGAAAAACAACCACCGGTGGTGGCTCCTTTTGGAGTCCTGGCATATCCAAAAAACGATGGGTAACATCAATTGTTAGCCAGGAACACTTCCCGTCGTTTACTCTCAAGGTCTACAAAAAGCGCCAAAGCGCCTGTCAAAGCATCAAACATGCATATAATCACTGCTACGCCTCGCGCCATCTCACCCCTCAAGAAGGAGCCGGTCAAGCTGTGAAATATTGGGTTTTTAAAACAAACTTTCCTTCTCTTTAATTAAACTGTCCCCAACCAGGCAGATATCTGCCGAATGTTTACTTTTAATCTAGATCATACATTTTCTCAAATCAAAAATTTTATAATCACATTGTTCTCTTAAAGACATGTCAAGGTACACTGTTCGACCAATTGTCCATTCACTTATCAGAAAACAGAAAAGAAAGTAAATGAAAGGGCTTAGTCACACAAAATTGTGCAATTACTGCAACGAGCAACACCAAAAGCTTGAAAGTGTTTACTTGACACCGATACGCTTTCCTTCACTGTTGGTGTTACCAAACAAGAGAAGCTAGATGCACGTTGTATAAATAAAATGCAAGTAAAAGGCATCGTAAACTGAGCACAAAGTAATGTGAATGCAGAACACATAAGCACAAATAATAAACTGTGAGTTCTTGAACAGCAGTGAACATAAACACATGCAACAATAGCTGAACATGTGCTTCTCATGAACTGCCTTTACGCACAAATTCAGCTACCACTGTTTTAAGCTTGGAATAAGTGGTTTACAAAGATGACTGCAGCATTACAAGAAGCCTCAGCAAGTCAAGCCAAGTAAAGGAAGTTCTATAATTAACAGATTATAATTAAAAAGCCTGCTCACACAACCGTGTAAATCTAGACTGTAGGACAGTCGCTAGCACAGACTGCCTTACTACAGAATACTTGAACTCAAGTTGTTAAAAGTCTCAACCCATTTTGTGCGTCTGCTCATCTATATTCACCACACACGTACCTAAGCAAGCCATTTCTCTCAAATGTGCTGATGTTTGTTGATTAAAGGGACATTAAAAAGAAACACTAAAACAGCTTAGAAAGATAAAAGTACTTTTTTTTTTCAAGACTAGGTTTGTCATATTGGTGGAAAGAGGTTCATTAACCCTTTCGCTGTCACGGACGTACCGGTATGTCATCGCACTTCCCCCCACAGTGTCACTGACGCACCGGTACGTTCTCTATCGTGTGTTCAAAATTTCATGCCTGAGCGCAAAGCTGGCGTTCCTCGACTGGCCACGCCATCTGTTGACTCTTTCTACAAGTTCGAATTTTCGCCCCGACCTGTGTTAGTCCATGTATTGAAGAGTACGGTGCGACTGCCGCTCCCCACTTTCTCTTTGCTGAGGGGCGCGGTGGCTCCGCATTCACTGGATCATGCGTCGCGCACGTGTGGTTATGGGTTCAAGGGTTCTTCTGCCATCTCCGCTGGTTTGAAAGTTTTTATTTTTCTTCTGTTGGTGTGTCTGCTACGGCGCGTGCAGGTGCACGTGCCGTTGCCTCTCCGAAAAGAGTGACTCGATTGCTGCTTTCGCTCTCTCGCCGCACCCTCGCTTCCGACTTGCAGCAGTAAACGTAAAGCCCTTCGAACTTTGTTTTAGCCATTTTTCATCTCCCTCTGTCTTCTTGATCACACAACGTCCAATTTCTCTCCGTTGTGCGGGCGACTGAAAGCGCATCCTCCCTGCGCGCGGTTACTTTCGGATGGCTGAGCGTGCGGGACCTTCGTCTGCTCTTTGGAGTGGTGGCTCTTTCGATTCAGAATACGAGCCAAGCTCGGATTTGGACTCGGACAGCGTCTCATGCGAGGAGGAGATGAGTTCCGCATCGTCAGATTCGGATGCTGAACGGATGTTATAGTCAGGCTGATGATGATGATGATGTTTACTAACAACAGCTGCAGAACACTGAAATATGCATATTGCATTGACTATGTTATTTGTATACCAATCATGATCAAAAATACATTGCTATGTTTATTCCCTGTTATGCTCGTTCCCTGAAACCAAGCCGACACTGGGGGTGCGTCACGGCCAGAAAGGTCCGACAGCGAAAGGGTTAAGGAAAGAAAGAATGAAGGCTGAACTTGTCCTTTCAAAATTTGGCACTTAAACCCCAGCACCGGTCTGTCCGTGTAACATCACAAATGTTAATCTAGTTTGTCATTTTTAGGGCACTGTAGCACAGTAAAAGTTCTGAAAACAGGATACCTTCAGTTTCTGACACTGCTAGAATACAATTCAGTCCCTCTTTACTGATAAAACAATTAAGCAGGCACGATCAGACACTGTCAAATTCCGTGACGTCACAGAAATCTGGTACAGAAAATTCAAGGTGGTGTCACTACTTGCCTTCTGTTCTCATATGTTTTTCTGGCTTGTCAATGTTACACTTATGATAAGCGTGGCTTCTTTTGTAATGGCAGAAGTGCAATTTAGTACAGTTAAACCTGAACATGGCGAGCTTTAATATAACGAAATTATCAATATAACAAAGTATTTAACTTTTCATAACCTCTTGTTTATACAACACCGTGCATTTAGAACCTCAATATAATGAAGTGTGTTAGTATGCGATTTCAATATAACGAAATTTGACTGCTACCGCAACGGAATGCGGAGACAGTAAATGGAAACTTCCGCAGACACAGATGGTCAAATGACTGAATTACAAGCAAACTGCTTGCAAATGCACCTCTCAAATCGCGCACTGCACAACAAGAGCAACCATCGAAGTGGAGTCGCATCATGTTCCACATAAAAAGTACACGTGTGATAAGATCCTATCGCACACTGCGCACTGTGTGCGTTAGGTGCGAGTGAAAGTGTGCGAGGGTGAGAAAAGATGGTGGCTTCACGAGTGATGCCTTCCTGCACAAGCAGAGGGAAAGAGGGGCAGAGGAGCGAGCTCACAGTAACGCAAGCGTGCACGAGGGGGTGGGGGGAGGGGGGCGGAGTGGAGGGTAAGTTGGTGCGTCTCTCCGCTGTGGCTGCACATGGCTGCAAGCACAACCGCTGCACACCCTGCTTTATCTGCCGCATGTGCAGAGTGGGCATGCCGACACGGCGTGGCACCACGTAAGCCGTCTTACTACGCGTTAAGCATTGCAGATTGCGTAGTCTTTAGTTTTGGTGGCCCGTTGGAGCGAGAGGCAGACGAAGCATTTGCTCCCCGCTGCCAGCGCTTTTCCCAATAGGGTTGTCCCAGTGCGGGCGACGCTATCAGTCACGAGGGCGGAATGCACACAAAAGCGTGGCTGGCTTCGCTCAATTCATACCACCAAGAAAATATTGTCGACCTATGTAGCAGGAAAATGTTTCATTCGTCACTAACTCCAAAATTTATCAAAGTGAATTGTTTTCTCATTTAAATCAGCCTTTTTCGATTGGCCGATAATTCGGAAAATTCTACGGCTCCCTTTATATGCAAGGAAAATCAATCAGAGAGTGTACTTATTTGCATAAAAGGTTGAATTTCAAACAACAAAATTTCAATATAGCGAAGCGAACTGCAGATTTTACCAAATTCGTTTTATCGAGGTTTAACTGTATTGCCACTCAACAAAATTTTTTCTTTAGTGTCTCTTTAATCAATGTCACTCCAGGCTACCGCTGCGTAACAGAGGGATGTTGCACAAGTTTTAATTTCGAGTTCACCCTGTTTCTGTCTGCCCATTCCAAAAGGAAGCCAGAAATGTGGCAGCAAACGTATCCTGCTCACCTTGCTGCTGGGACGAATGATCACATCACCTTGATCCATAGTGCTAAGCAGCTTCTCGGCCTCCTTGTAAGAGATGTTATGGAACGAAGGATGAACAATCACACGCTTCACGTATGCTGTAAATAGAGGAGAGCACAAAGGTGTCACGCAAATGACCATCACCACTAAAAGTCCAATGTAATATAGTAAAGGAAGCATAGACTACGAAGCTGTAAACAATGCACAGAATGTAATTCACAACACTGCATAGGTACCTAGTAAAACAGGCAGTCTGCAAGGCATCCACTAAAACATAATAAAAGATAACAGTTAAAACGCAAACTCACTTTGTCGATTCTGCTTCTTCTTAGAGTCGTCATCCACTTTCCTGTCCTTTTCTTCGGCCTCATAATCATAGTACAGATCCTTTGCAGGCCTGTAATTATGACAAGTCAAAGTAAATGAACAGCCAATAAATATAAGCCACTGGGACAGATGGATAGAGTTAATATATAACCAACTCCAGAGGAAAAGCTCCACACAGCGCCCAGGCATTCAAATTGGTAAGCACAAGCCTTGTTGCTACTATGCGCAGGTGCAGCCGATGAGATGCGATTCAGATGAGACGTGCAATCAATGTGATCCCGAGCCTCCCTCAGTATAGCGGTGCCCTCAAGTTCCAGTCGCCTGCAATGCATCCTTTCATGCACTATAAATTTTGCATCAAAATTTTATAAATAGCTAGTGGATCTTTCTGAAAATATACGAAATGAACATTACACCTTGTCCATATGTGCGTGGTGTATGTGTAAATACCATATTTTCACGATTTTACCATGCCACCGATTGTAACGCGCAGTTGTATTATCGCCTGAATATAAAAAAAAATAATAATAACTTGGCGCAGATTCTACTGCGCATATCAAGTAATGAAACTTGAGTCTACGCATACCATGTTGAAATGATTTTATGGAACATACAAAGACAGAGAGACAGCTGAATCTTAGCGGCCAGTCGCTGTCAGAGTCCGATGACACCTTCTTTTCACTGTCTACCGGCCACAGAAAGTAATCTTCAGTTCCATTTAATGCACTAGCAATTCCACACTTCTGGAGGCTCGCACAACCATTGTCTGCAGGAGGGCATTCCAAGCCCCATGGACCCACCTTACGATGTGTCTGAGCGTTGCTTTCTTCAGACGATCCAACCCGTTCGATGGCAGTGTGGCTAGCTACCTTGCATTAAGCTTTTTTTTTTTTTTTTTAAATAAGAATTGCTTTCGTTTTTGGCTGTGAGTAGAATTAGTTACAATTGTAACACACATGCAAATCTGATCACACCAAAAGAGGTGCATGTTAAAATTGTGCAAATGCAATACTTGTTTTTGCATATTTTGAATACATTTAGCGTTACGAAAATGAGAGGTAGCAACATGGCGGCACCTTTGCAGTTGCCACTTTTTTCACCCGGCTTTTCCTCTAGAGTCAATATAGCAACTCTATGGACAGATGTGTAAGACATAATAGGATACACAGTAGATTATAAGCATACTGGAGTGTAAGAAATTCCATTAGCCTGATTTTAATGTAAACCCTTGAAATCTGGTATAGTCCTTCTGTCAGCAATGTTCGGCATCTTAATGGGTTGCTGTTTCTCACATTCTTGGAGACTATATTTCTAAAAATTGTATTGCAACCTCCTCAGCTAATATAATTTCTTTTTGTCACCAAAATCAATTTTAGTTGCTGACATGTATCTCTCACCACTTCTCACTACCTGGAGAAACAAAACTATTCCAACTTTTCCTCTCAAACTTCATCTTCCCACATCACAATTTTCACTGATCCCCAAAGCACATATTCCCAAACCTATGTAAGTACAATCACCTGCGCCTTATGTTTCCAAGAGGCGCTCTTTTGTTTATGCATTTGCACTTTATGCATCCTTGTACTACAGGTCTTACCATGTTTTCTGTTTACAGGAGCTGTATTTTTAATCAATGACATTTCAGGACCACTGTTTCAGAATGTGCTGATTGGCTGAGCCAGCAGAAGGCGATATCACAAAAGCACTGGCACAACCTTCATCACACAGGGTTGCCCCGTTCTTGTTTGACAAATAATGGTATTTAATGTCAGCACACAGCACCGTGGATATGCAGCAATACATACAAGTCATGTAATCAACCCACCTCCACTCATTGTTGACGTCAGAAAGGTCAGAAGATCGGCAAGTCAGATCAACCGCGAACCTTTCAATGTCTATCTTCGTTATTCTGCAGTGAAGAATCATGCCGATCTAAAAGAGGATGAAAGACGAAGAAAAAGATTTATGCCGAAGGCAGGCAGTGCCATAAAACAGAGCAGTGATGACTTGACAACTTGTACCACATCTGCTTGTATGCAGGTTAAAGCAAGAGGTTAACCGTTTATGTTTGATAGAGTAATGCACTTTGAAAAGTTAACAGCTATAAGGTCAAGTAACATCCTTGTCCAATGAGCACAGTTAAACATAAGCTGCCTGCACCTGGTACTAGCTAGCAATGGAAAAGAGAGAGAGAGAGAGACTAGTAAAGAAAGAAAGCAAAAACTAATACAGTCGAACCCACTTACAACGATACTGGTTTTAACAATATATCGGTTTTAACAATGAGAAGCTGCTGCATTGTCAACTTTTGTATGTTTTCCATGGTGAAATAACCTGCTTACTACAATGCCCCGATGCTACATTATCGTTTATATTGATGAAGTCTGGCTGCTGGGTGTCCGTGCCAAAAGGTAGTGAAATGTGAAATCCTTGAAAAGAAAAAAAGAAAACGAGAAATTTGAGCCACTGAATAATGGCCCGCTGCCCCAACAGCCGCCGCGCACTCATTTTCCAGCCTTCTCTGTGCACCTTTCTCCTGTCGCCCTTCCATCCCTCCGAACAAGAATGGGCTGCGCCCATAGCTCTACACTGCGCAACCCTCCGAAACACGACTGGAACGTGCCAACTGCGCTGCTCCCAGATTGCTCGTTGGCTCCTCATTCAGCGCAGTTCTGCAAACAGCTTAATCACTCGTGTTCGTCTTTGTTGGTTGCGTCAAAATCGTTCCTGGCCACGTGGTTTCTCAGCCTCTTTTGACTCACCACCGAAATGGAAGATAGCTGATCCACCCACTGATCATCGGCAATGATTTATGTTGCCGGTGAAAAGCAAGCGTACGGCTATAGATTTGTAAACAGAGTGCTTCTAACTGATGAGGCAATCGTCGCGAACATGCTTGCATCGGATGGCAACGGCAATGACGGCAGCGATGATGCGGTAGGGCAAGCTTCCTCAACGTTGCCCTCACAGGAGGCACGGCAGATTATTCAGTCCCTCCGGGGCTTCATTTTTGAGAGGAACCTTCCACTGCACTACATGGGGCACCTGGATGCCTTGGAGAAGGATGTCGGCAAGCTTCGCGTAAAGCATGCAAGGCTGACGGACAAAGAGCTTTCTTGTGAAAGCCTATGTGGCGAGATGCTTGTGGCTATCTTGCCTCAGCGTTTCTTCTAGATTTCTCAAGCTGACAGGCTGCCGCGGCAACCTTCTCGCATTCTTTAAAAGGCCCCTTTCGGGGCCACCAAAGCAATGCCTCAGCGGAGCTCGCATATTGCTTGCCACCCACCCCTCTATACAGTTGTTGTAGCAGAGTCATTCTTTAACATCGACAGCCACGGTTTGTTACACGCGATAGGAGTGCCTAGGACGCACCTAAACAAGTGAACACAATCAGCAGCTAGATGGAGAAAGCTGGAGGGGATTGGCCCTGGCCGCTCTGCCATTATAGTTTTTTCACAACAGCTCTGCCATCCCGCTATTTTGATTTTTTCATGCAACCTGGTCATAACAACTATTGGTTATAACAATGGCAATTTTCGTTGAACTTGAATATTGTTAAAAGTGGGTTCAACTGCACCAAGACAGTGCACAAGATGAAGCTGCAAGATTATCGACACATAGTGCTGTGTTGTGATGCTTTTCTGAAACATTACTGGTCATTTGTAACCCAGTACAGTAGAACCTTGTTAATTTGATCCTCATTAATTCTGAAAATCGGATAATTAAGACTGATCCTTTCGTCCCGGCAGGCGTATGCATTATTTAATGCAATGAAACTCTCATTAATTAGGACATATCTGGCTGCACATCGGAGCCACAAATGTGCGACACACAAGAGCAAAAATGGCATTAGCATCTACCAAAACGAAGTAGCGGAGTCCGCATCGTCAGAACGCTTCATGTCTATCTGCGCCTATAAAGCCTTTATTCTTGTGTTTACTGTTGCGCATAGCACCGTGTTGGCCGCGAGCCTTCATGACTGCATAGCTGCCATACATGATCGTGACGATAGCGGCCACCGGCTTTGTTTATGGCAGTTGCAACAAATAGTTATGGTTTGGCTTGGTGCGTGCGTCGGCCGCATGCCTTCATAACTGAATAGTCGCTGTCCATCATCGCGTTGACAGTGACTGCTGCTTCGTACGCAGTTGCAGTAAACAGTAGCTTCATTCTGACTCAGTGTGTGCGTCGACCGTGCACCTTCAAAACTGCAATGTTGCCGTCTATGGTCGCATCAACAGTGGCCGCGGTTTCGTTTGCAGGGGCTGCAGCGAACAGTAGTTTCCCTTCAACAAGCTTTCGAGGATGAAGAGTGCCGGCTACATCGCTATGGATGGCGACCAGCACTGGTGAAAAAAATAATCGGGATGTGCACACAGTAGTAAAAAGGCTGTCTCAGATGAAGATGTGTGCCGCAGCCACGCTGTGAAGGAAGTTGCGAGGCCGCAAGCACTAGTCAGCCATGAGATGAAATGAGAACTGCAGCTTCTGCACTGCTCTTGTGAAATATAGAAACAGAATTGGCTCTTTCATTCAGTAAATAAAAGCTTGATGATGTGGTAATCATTTCTCTATTGATTTCTTGATATCCTCGATAATTCAACATTCGGTTAATTTGGACATTCTTTTCAGTACTGTGAAGTTCAAGTAAACGAGGTGCTACTGTAGTGCAGTTCTAATGAAGCAAGAGCTAAAGCACTGCATTTTGGCAGCTCTGCCTCATCCGGGAAGAAAAGCAAGGAGATACATGGGCTTTTGCTTTCAAGTTGGCTTAAACAAACAGCAAGTATGAAATAAAGAAGAGTTGGTCACCTGCACTCTCTCCTCAGGGTTGGTGACTTTCTTGTCGCTGATGAACTTCGTCAGGATGAAGCCATTCACCCCATTGTCCAGGCGCACCCGGACACCCATAGACTGCCCCGGACAGCTGCCAGCATCAAAATGATTCCACACCTGAGGGAGAAGCCAGGAAACAATTCATTCAGATCAAGACTGCCCAATATTTTGGGCAAGAACTTCACTGTTTGCATTAGGCTGCGGTAGGACATTATTAAGTTGATTCTGGTTAAATAAAAAAAAAAACCATAATTCAAACCCACCACCTGGTCCCATCAAACATGCAACCATTATTTTATGGTTTTAAATATTAGTTCAACTTGGAGAAATTGGTATTAACATCAAACCAAAATGCAGCGCAAGAGCAAACATCACCATGATCACAACGATCATCCCTAGGAAGAAAATAGCGAGGACATGAAGCGCTCCCCCCATGTATACCACAGTGCATGCTGCAGGGTGCACGCAGGATAGTGGATGTGAGAATCAGTCGCTTTGTGTTAATCTAATGCTAGGCATGCAGGTAGGCCACGGAAGTCTGCTGGCAAATAGAATAAAAGGGCCTTTGACTGTAGACCGCATGCTAGCATCATTGCTCAATTAGCTAGCCAACCACTCATGACAAAATGATCAGTTTCGTGATGTGCTCTGTTGTAAAAAGCATGCTTATTTACAAGATGTGTGCAACTGCCACCGGTGCACTACAAAGAAAATAGCAAGGAATCCCCATTCTGGCGCTGCTCCATGCAAGTTCAAACAAGCTGCAAGCACTGATCATCCACAGTTGATGAAAACTGCACCACTTGCACTAATTTCGCGCAGGAAAAAGCGATGTACCTCTTCACATAACATATATTAATGCAGTAAATATTTAATTGCTTTGATGGGTCCATTCATTGTTTTGACATTCAGATAATTTTAGACATTTTCCATAGTCCCACAAAACCTATATTGGTGCACGTTCACTGCAACTGTTTATCCCTTTATTGACAAATGTTGCCTACAGGCAGCATATCAGAAAAACAATGATTATTTATTGACAAGTTTCAGTAGTGAGCACGAAATTCCTGGCTAAATGTCTTTGGCCGACACTGAATTACAGAAGGAAGCATCATTTGTAGGTTTAGAGCGCAGGAACACAGGACGAGCTTTAAGAAATTAAACATGCAACTCGCTATTCTTTGAAAGCGCAGTCAGAGGAGACAGACCAATGCGAGGTCTCCGGCTGCGATAGTGTCACAGATGCGATGTAAAGCAAATTAAACGCCCACCTATGGTTCACACATGGCAAGAGCTGTGTGCACAAATTTCAAGCAAAGCCATAGGTGACTTAGGTTGAACGCCACGTCCAGTTTTCTGTCTGAGGTGTTCTCTCTAGTGGTAAAGAAGTTACTGCAAAATATTGTTACGTAGGAAGACGCAGACGAAAAGCTATATACAAGTATATTTACAAGGAAATACGCCGCACTTGGCCAAGAGGCAACAGCCCGCGCTAGCCTCTAATCGTCGCCGTCGTCTTCTCACTGCTCGCCTCTTCGTCATTGTAAACATTGTTCCATAGCAATATTTTTTTTTTTTCTTTTTGCTGACTATGCTTATTCTCTATGTGATTTGTACATTTGACAGAAAATGTTTTTTGTTTTCAGGTATTTCTATGTGCTATCATTAAAGGGTTAATGAATTGTTTACCTGTTACGCAGTTGACCTGCCATAATCAAAAACGATAATCACACACACACACACACACACACACACACACACACACACACACACGCACAGACAGACAGACAGACAGACAGACACGCGCGCGCGCGCACACGCACACACACGCACGCACGCACACAAACAGAGAGAAAACATTCACAAGGGGTCTACAAAGCTTGCACGCACTTCACTCAGCTCAGGGAAGTCGTTTTTGAGACAGAAAGGGCACTGCCAAAGGCCCGTGTCATCATTTCGGATCGGGTTGGCCTGGTCCAGCTGCTGTCCATGAGGCTTCCGCCGTGCGATGCCCACCACCTGACACGTCACCATCTTGCCTGCATGCAATGAGAATTGCGAGAATGGTGATTTGCAGGCACTTGGAAGATAGCTGGCCACTTGCACAAAAGATTTGACCAGTGGGTATGTCTATCCACAGACAAAAAGCTTTGCACAAGTGGCTGTAAGTTGCTACCCTGTAAATTGTTGAATGACTGAGAAGTGACACTTAAAGCTTTTTACCACTTCCACTTAGCAACTTACTGTCGTTTGCATGAAGCTTTTCGCCTGCGGCTCCCTCATGCATGTCAAATGCTTTATATGTGTGGCTCGCTCGCTCCCATCGCACAATAATTGAGTGAGCCAGCCGACAGCATACCCATTCGTTCCAGTGCGCTGTAGGATAATATACAGTCTCAAACCTCAATATAACAAATTTGTAATTGCAGCTAAAAACTGTTAAATCCCAAATTTCGTTCAGTCAAGGTTTAAAACTTCAGCAGTAAAAACAACTTTACAATTTTGCAGAACATTCCTGGTGGGTAGTATCTTGTCAGCAGCCACTTATAAGCAAATTGGAAGAAGGCTGGGCCATAATGGCACAGCTATGTGCACCAGCATGTGCATTGCAGATTGCCCCGAGAGCAATGCATCGAGGTGGCTCACGACATCCGAGATTTGCATGCATTGTGTCATGCGGCGCTGTAAACATTTGACGCTATGGCTGACCCCGCTTAGTGCCCACAAATTAAAAACAAAAGTGTAAAAAGATACGGATATTCGTCCTGAGCAAAAACAAGAAAGAAAACTGCCAGTTTCATCAGAAAGGTGGAGCACTGGTTGCGATAGCAGAGAGACAACTACACAAAGTAAGGTTTGTAGTTTTACCAGCGTCACAAACATTAACAAGGCAAACATTAACACCTCTCACTTGATGCCTACGAACTCACTAACACAATGCAAGACAATGCTTTGTGTCACGTCTCAGAAACTTTAGATTATGCGACCGCCTACACTAGAAGCGCAGGAACCCAATGCACACCAAGGTACCAATTATCTCGTCTCTCCCTTTGCACTTGCCACAAAGAGATTACCTCTAAGATATGGTGTGTGGCCTGCGTGTGAGGAGACGTGCGCATGATGGGGGAGAGAGAGCAGATAGATGCGTGTTCCTGCCCTTCCCCACCCTCCAACGCATGCTTGATCACGTTACTGCGCGTTCACTCCCTCCCCATTGACCTTGCACAGAATTGCCAGCTCTAGAGCGTCTGCGAGCACTACTAGCGGTCGTGCTCCCCGTGGCCTCTGCAAGTTGTTTACCAACACGGCAAATGACGCAGCGATGTTCTGTCTACTGTGTCCTGGCACGCACACTTGTTTTTGCTGCTCAAGCTTTTCATGTGGAAGGAAGCTTGAAATAATTTTTGCCGCGGCCGACACTGTTATAGTTTTATTGCTAGATTTACTAGCCATACAGACTCCAAGTACATGCTTGAAATTGCCAAAATCTTTTTTAAATTGAAACCGTGTAATGAAATTACTTTGTTAAATTGCAAAAAAGAATATGCGGTTTTTCAACGTAACTGTTGGTGTGTATACTAACTATGTGTTTCCTTTAGGAGTGGGCTACTGTACTGAACGTTAAAGTGCAATTGCGCTAAGAACCTCCAGAGGTCTGCGTTTGCCAACTTGCAAACTACACTCGAACCTCGTCATAAAGAAGGTTAAGAGGGAGCCGAAATTACTTTCTTAAATCCGTTACTTTGTTTATCCATTATTTCCATTTAGTGCAATATATGCCCAATGGGATGCACAGTTGTAAACACGTCAATAAGAAAACGGCACTGCGGGCTGTGGAATTGCTACAGGCCACACATACAATGAAATTTGAATAAAACAAAAGAACCTTCGGCATGTACAACATGCAACTTCTTAGCATCTGACTCGACTGCTTTTAGACATCAACCTTTCGTTCCACTGTTATGGTCTTTCATGTTCGCTTTCCACTTGGCTCGTTGCGGTCGAGCAGCATGTGGTACAACACAGCGCTCCACGGTGTGATCAACGAGGCAAGCAAACTCAGCTCGTGGACTCTGAGATTGCACCAGTGTCAACGCGATATCGAAGGCGACACTCAGCTGCCAGCGCGCGCACTGTTAAGAACGGCCCGCTGACGTGCAAGTTTAGCCAACCAGTTGCGACCGCGGGCGGCAACTTTTCCTGGAGTGTCGCCGCAAACCTCTAGCCACGGCGTGACTAAGTCGACTGTGTGTCAAGAACAATACGCGCGCCCTCAACTCTCCGTCGCTGGAGCCGAGTTCGACGAAGCAGGCTTTGTGCCTGCACTCGCCACCGCGGATCTGATCTGCTATGAGCGGGGAAGTTGCCGCGGGAACGTCGATGGAGACCCCTTCGCACGCACCGTTCTTGAAGTAAGCCCCAAGTTCTGCGAAGACAGTTGGACTTCGGCGGGCTCCGTGAACCTGCGTGTGTGTGTGTAAGTAAGCCCTCGCGCAAAGAGGCGGCCGTTTCCGTCACCTGGGTATCGGGGGAGGACCGAGTGTTTATAAACCGCTGTTGTGCGGATGCTCGAGACACTCTTTCTCAAGCAGTCATGTTAGACTGATGCACTCTCTCTCAAGCAGTCATGCTAGACTGATGTACTTTCTCAAGCAGTCATGTTAGACAGGTACTTTCTCTCGCAGTCATGCTGGACTGATGTAGATACTGTAAATAAACCTATACTTCCTATATACCTACCTATATGTAGATAATGTAAATAAACCTATATTTCCTCGTTCTCGATGAGAAGCAGTCCTTCCCTTCATCAACGTCCTCAGCGTGGATAAGTTGGAAGACGGCATGGGCCAGCTACCTTCTAATTCATGCCGGACTCCAATCTTGACAACGGGTTACAAGCGATGGGATTGAGCCCCCAATCCTAACAGCGGCGTGTGCTGTAGAGAAAAAGATAAGTACATGCACGGTCTGGGTATGACTCCCGGGGTTGCGCTGGGGGGATCTTGTAGGCCAGGCCCAGCAGCGGCTGGCTGCGCGGTGTGCCACAGAGGAAGAGAGAAGTGAATGCACTAATCTTTCGCACCATCACGTATACCCACCCACACAGAGTTTCTCACTATATTACCTAGAGGGAAATCTGGGGCTGCTACACTGTGGTATGCGTGGGAATGCCGGTATATTGCGACTTCGGGTTGGCATCATTCTCGGAGAGCCAGGACACCTTGGAGACGCACCTAGCAGGCACCGTTCCGTCTATCACAATGATAAATTTTCTACTAAAATAGCATGTAAAAAGCTGTTTTAGCTTTATTATTACACAAAAACATGTTTTGTTTAACTATGAGAACTTGTTATAGCATGTACAATTATATGAAACGTAAAATAGTATCACCGGGCTGCTAAAGTTGGAGGACAGACAACAAAATTCGCGTTCGCTTTGGAACAGTTTGTCATCGGCTCTTGTTTTTCTTCGCTTGATTATGCATTGTAGGTGAATAAACTTTACTGGAAGATGTAATGTGCACGAATGAAAACATTTTATGACGATTTGACTTTAAGAATGCGCTATTTATGTAGCCATATGCACGTTTTACATGAAGCCTCTTACAACACCAGCCAACACAAGCCTCGCAGACACATATACCGTCATTCCCATGACAGCACAGCGACCCTTCGGAAACCCCCATAGACAGTAGCGCCAGATTTCCCTCTAGGTGTTATAATGAGAAACTCTATGCCCACGCAGCATGCCAAGACTCCCGCAGGCTTGCACATGACCCCTAAGATTGTGCCAGGGAGATCTCGGAGGCCACACTCACCTGCGCTGTGCAGTAAACGAGAATGCACTGATCTTTCGCACTGCCATGCATAACCGTGCAGAGTGGCGCAGCTCGTGCAACCAAGCATGTGCATGTGCCAGGAAGAGAGATCAGTGGAGAAGTGTGATAGTGAGCCGCTGTTTGTGCGCAGGTGTGCAGCTATGTGCAGTGGTGAGAAAGACCAGTGTTGCTCGATGGTATATTCGATGCTGAGACGCACAAGTTTTGAACTGCTGCAGCGAACAAGGTCTGAACGCCGCGGAAAGAGATGTATTCGGTGGGCAACATTAGAGTATTTTGGGGTTTCTACGACAAATTCAGTTTGTTATATCTATTGGCAGGACACTTTCACTTCGTTCGAACGCGGTTTTATATACCTAGACTTCTATGGGGATTTCAGGGGAAATTCAGTTATTTCGTTCCATGCATTATTTCCTTATATCCCATTTCGTAATAATGGAGTTCGAGTGTATGTGCCTTTCTATCAGGGCATGAAGACACATCTTCTATGAACTGTGTGGGAATCCCTGTATCCCAAGATAGCCACCCGCGCGGCAACCTTTGCATTGGGCAGGCAGACTTGCGCTAGCAGCTTGGGTAGTCTAAACGCTATCAGCGCTACCGGGTGCATCGCATCATATCCCGCGAACATGGGCCAAGTCTCTTTAGTTCTCAGCAAGTGGTGAGTGTGGAAGTCTCCATCACCCGCTCCTGCTTTTCCCGCACGTGGAGCTGGTAGGTTGGAAACTCCTCTTTGAGCAGTGTATTCTCTTCGAGGAATCCCTCGGTGATGTTTACTATTGGGGGCGAGCTCCACCATTGGAAAAGTTGGCGCCACCGTCGCCGTGACGTGGCATGAGGGATCACGTGGACACAGAGGCCGCGTCGGCTGCTTCGGAAGCACCAAAGCAAGCTGAAAACGAAAGTTTAAAGTCCCACCTGCGCCGCGGTTCGGATTAAGTGGTGAGGCTTTACCGCCTTGGGTGTCTACCTGACAACATTTGACAACAAAGCACTATAATAGGTAGTGGCTGCCTCTGGAGGCGTGCAGCATGGTAGGTTACTGCTCGGTGCTGCAGTGCCGGACGTACGCAACGGAGCCCGGTGTCAGCCTTATTCACACGTTGTGGGAGATACGGGTTCTCCTCCGTACTCTTGGGACAAAGGAACGACAACACACAGTAGTGCAAACAGTCACAAGGGCATTTATTGCACCTTTCATAGATCCATGCCTGCTAGCCAGCCGAGTTGCTATCCCCAAAACATGCCGATGGGCGCGCGACAAATCTAGAAGTCCGACTCACCGCGTCCTCGCGAGCGAATATGTTCGCTCCATGCTGGATCCCAACGCCTGGTCGTTCGCGTGTATAGTCACGCGAATCGTGGCGCGTTCCAAGGCGGCCACGCGAGGCGGTCTCGCAGATGCATCGGTCGCCGCGCGCTCGCGGGAGACGTCCTCCGCCGCGCGCCGACCCGCCGGGAAAAAGGGCCAGCGCCTGTCCCTCGGCGCCCGAGTAACCCCGCCGCGACGGTGGCGCCATCTCTCACACCGCGCTTGTACCACTCCGAGCGCCGCGGGCGCCAGGCCACGCGAGCCGTGCGGGAAAAACAGCATATCAGGGGATGCGCTATGCGGGAAAACATCAGGGGAGGCGCGAGGGTCGCGCATCCCCACAACGTAGCTGCAGGGCAAGGAGCTGCATGAAGCTTGGCTGGCGAAACTTAGAACCGGCAGACTACAACTCGGGTATGCAGCAATCACAGACGCGAGGAACATTTCTGCTACGGCACCAGGAGTGCGCGATGTTCGGTGAGTAGCAGAAAACGCGCACTGAGACAGACGCTCGCCCGCCCCCGCTGCCCGGCTAATGTGATGACGGTTTGGTCTATGAACTTGTTGATGCTAGATACTGGCAAATTCACAGGAATGGAAAGGGAGCCGTAAGATGCACATTAAAGAAAGGCATGGTGTATGGTCATGTTTGTGTTATGAATTAATGCACTGGATTACGAAAAAGAAGCAGACGGAAATCGCACGCTGAGAAAACCGATAAACATACAGTGCGACGCAACTTGAGAAATAATACTGAAATGTCCAAGAATTTAGAAGACAAAAAAAGATTGAATCGTCGTGACGGCACATCACAACCGCCGTAGGCATTGAAGTCTTTATACCGAAATTATTTTTGAGGAGTCGTGATAGCGTCCGCACAACAATGGTTGCTAATGTACTGTCAAATGCTCATATGATACGGCCTAAAGCTCACAGCACGATGCGAAAACGCGTTCACGGCGAAAGCAAAAAAAATATTGCGCGCGGACATGCATGCAGACGCGTAGTCGGTCGCTGTGAACCCGTGTGATCGCTGCATTGAAGCTTCATTCTGTTCTGCCCTGTTTGGTTATACAGACAGCCCACTATAAGAACATATTTCACATAGTTTACTCTCAGCATTTGCCTACCTTTCACGCAAGAAGCCGGTTCGGGAGACTCCATCGCGGCGACCGCGCGTGTTCACCGTACGTGTCCAGTAAAGAGATAGCGTCTGTAAACGATTCTGTGCTTTCAGTTTGCGCAAGATTACTATATCGACAGTCAAAAACTTCCCTTGTTTCGAGAATACTTACATAAATGTCCAGGAGGGCTTCCGCGTGGTGTTTTTATTGAGCACCGCAAGCGAAACCTATGAGGAGCGCGCCGCCTGATCCCTCATACTATGCAAGGGGAGGCGCTTCCGACAGATGGCAACTCCTTAAGGGGGGAGGTTCCTGCCCTAGCTGCATAGCTAGCTGGCCTGTTCGAAGTACTAGTTGCAAGCATAATGAATGCTTTTAGAGTGTACACATGGTTGTTGTCCATTGTTTCCTCGAGCTTGAACTGGAGCACAGTTGTTGAGCAGGCGTGCGCCAGCCACAGTGTGTGAAGTGCCGAGGCATGGCGCCACTGGAACCATGCCCCCATTTCTACAACAGTTTCAAGTGGCTACAAAGTGAACTGGACTTCCCCTTAGCACAGAAAATGTTGATGCAGAAGGACAAAAGTTCACCCCACAAATAGGTAAACAAAAACACTTCACCAGATAGTCTCACTTACCAATGTAGAAGGTTTGTGGGGTCTCCTTTGTGAGCATGTTGAACGTTTCTTCGGGGTTAGGGGGCCGGAACGGAGTGCGCAGGTCCTTGTACCTGTGATTCAATTCTGCCCGAATGTCGTAGAGCGTGATGCTCTTGTTGCCATATCCTTGCCGTTCAAGCTCCACCGCAAATGCATCGAGATCCAAGTCCTGAGAGAGGAAGATGAACATCACTCCTAATGATGGCAGCTTCCTACAGTGGCATCTCAATATAGCGAACTTCAGGGGACCACAGTAATTTGTTTGTTATTCTGAAAGGCCTTTACAGTGAAAGACCCAAAATTAACCATTCTGCCCATCAACCCATCAGTTGTCACTACATGAGCTATCCATGAAAATGTCACTGTTGGCTCTCAGCATGCGCTGTTGCTATTTTCCATAGAATCCACTGCCATGCACCACCAAAGCACCGTATAATAAGAGTTATGCACGCAAAATAGACACTGACGCCAAGAAAACTGGCGACAAAAAGGTAGCTCTGTGTCGCCACCGGAGCAGAATCGTTCTTGCTTTACATTCCTTGCCATGGCCACCACAACTGTCTCGCTCGAGGTGGACGCGAACTATGCCAAAACTCAAGCGCGCGTAAACGACACTGTCCAGAAAGTGCAAAGGGCAACCACGTGGCATCTTCATGAGTACAGAGGCAGAAACAAGTGCAAAAGAAAGAGGCATACATAGAAAGAAGTGTGAAAGGGACGCCGCGGCGTCCGCTTTCTGCATCTTGTGGCCTAGTCTGCCAGCGTACTGTTTCAGCTGGCATAAAGGATACACAGAAACCTAATAATCCCCAGATTTCTGAATATTAGTTCATAGTACTGAGGCGTTAACATCACAATGAAACTGAAAAACAATCATTATCCTGAAACATTCGGTATTCTGAAGTTTGTAGTACTGCAATATTTTTAGAAACTGTAAGAAGTCAGCGTCAGCAGGGGACTTATGAAAATTTCGTTAATCTGAAAAGTTTGTTAATGCGGTGTTCGTAATAACGAGGTTTTAGTGTAGTGCTCGTTCCCTGCCACAATTTACTTGGTGTGATGTGAGTCTCCCGCGTTAATAGGAGTGAATCCGACTGCCTAAAATAAGCACATTCTACTAATGTACACGCTTGAAAAGGAACAAAATAGACTGTGCTCACAGCAAAACGTCTTTTCATACTGAGAGTTCGCATACAGGCAGCATACCACCTGTTCATACCATTCACATCACACAGCAATGAGCCTGCAACCATAAGTGATGAATATATCTTCCTGGCTGATGGTGAATGCCCTTTCTACATCAAATACCTTGAGGAAAACTATGGTGCTGTTAAGAGGAAAACCCAATGAGAAAATATCAATGACGACTTGGTGGTAAATGTGAGAGAAATGCGTTGGGAATTATGTCGCACCTCTTTGAGGTCTCAGATCCATGATTTTAACGGTGTTCAATACAATGCAAAGTGTTGTTTAAGAGCCCACTCAAAACACATCCCGTCTCTTCGGGTATTAAAATGCAACTGATGCTGTTCCAGAGCAGACCACTGTCAGTTGCACTATACATATATACTGTTGCAACGTCAAAACAGGGGTCGTAGAGCACTATTCAGGAGGCACAGAAGCAGGTCGCCGTTTTAATACTGAGTGCAACCGCGACTTCTTCTTCATCGCTGCGCCTTGACAAAAACGCTCATGCACGCTCGCATTGTCCTCTTCTTCATTGGAATACAGGTATGGCAATATATATAGACAGTCGATCCCAGATATATCAAACTCGAACAGGATCGCAAAATAGTTCAATACCGTATTTACTAGCATAATGGTCGCACTTTTTTGTCAGAAAAATTGACGCAAATTCAGGGGTGCAATCATTACGCGGGTTAAATTTCCCGAGAAAAAAAAAATTTTTTTGTCCTGCATTTGCTGCGGGATTGCGGGTGCGGGACACCAAAACAAGAATGGCGGCCGGCGGAGCAAGCCGAACGCGATTTTTTTTTTCTTCTCGCGAGTACATTACGTGCATTGAAACAGTTTCTTCCGTATCAGTGATGAATAACATTGTTAATATCGGCAAGTTTGCGGCAATAACGAAGCCATGTCCACTTTGAGGGGACAGAAACAGGTGGGCGCGCTTAGCTGCCAGTGACATAGAAATGCATGGCCGACGTGCTGCGGAAACGGCGGCATCTGTCTTCACTACTATCCTAATACGACATGTTTCCGCTAAGGGTGGGCGAATATCTTAGCTGTGTTGCAAGCGTCGGCGTATGAATAGGGTACACCTTTAACGTATCAGAGTAAACGTGGCTACTATCATTGCCGTGCACGATTTGTTGCGTGCTCACGAGTGCAGATGAAAAGAATCGAAATGCGCCTTTATTGTTTTTGTTGACATCAACAATTATAAAGCCAACCCATAATAAAGACAAGCTTGGTTGTACCACTTTTTGTCATGGAAGTGCGGAAAGTGATGAAAGTAATGAAATCAGGCATCTACTTAAGAATGTTTGGTGCGTGCAGGCCGACAGATGGTAAGCGCGATCATTATTAGCTAGACTTAGCACATGACATATTGCTGCGGCAAGTTCGAGGCGCGATCATTACACGGGACTTAAAAAAAATCGAATTTTGACGACAAAATTTAGGGGTGCGATCATTACGCGAGTGCGATCATTATGCGAGTAAATACGGTATATTCATAATTCGAAATATAAAATATGCCTATCTGAAGCTTATCTGAGACCTCCGCATGTCTCGGACAGTTTCCTGAAATCGTGAAAAGCTGGAACTTACCCATTTGCTTCTCTAAGGCTATGTCAAATGCACGAAAGTTGTCTTATTTTTTGCTCACAAACGTTGCCAGTCGCTCGCGCTGCAGCACGGTCTTTGATAAAAAAAAAAAAAAAAAAAAGTTATTGGGTTTTACGTGCCAAAACTACTTTCTGATTATGAGGCACGCCATAGTAGAGGACTCCGGAAATTTTGACCACCCGGTGTTCTTTAACGTGCACCTAAATCTAAGTACACGGGTGTTTTCACATTTCGCCCCCATCGAAATGCGGCCGCCGTGGCCAGGATTCGATCCCGCGACCTCATGCTCAGCAGCCCAACACTATAGCCACTGAGCAACCACGGCAGGTAGCACGGTCTTTGATATACTGATGACAACACTAAACCTAAGGGCCCATGTCGCCAAGACGCAAGATCATGGTGCAACTAGTGCACTTCAAAGTGCTTGTTGCATGTTTTTATTTAAGATAAGGTAGAAATGAACACACCATAGAAGCAGACTGGCCTGTGTGGATATGAGCTGTTACGAGTGGATTCCAGCCGCTGCTGCCGATGACTGCCAACACTACATACATGCTGCTAGTATTTAAAGTGGCTTTCAGCTTGCGAAATTTCAGAGTCCATTCCAACGACAGTCGACTCTCGTTACAACAAACCCTGATAATCCGACTAAAAGCGTTAGTTTTATCCGAAGTTCATAATATCCGAAACGCCTCACTTGCAAAACTCTGGTCACGATGTCTAACAATGTTATTGGAAAGAGTGAGTGACGAACGTCCAAAGTAAAAAACAAACAAAAAAAGTCTCAGTTTCACCCGAAAGGTAAGCATCGGTTGTGATAGCAAATTAGTAGACAGCTATGCGAAGCAAGGATAGTAGTTTTATCTCGCTCAATGACCGCGGAAACTTGCTGTCAAAACGTTGGAGTGGGGAAGCGTGGCAGCAGCAGCCAGTGAATTGTCCTTCATGCTGTCTCTCGCTTCAACATGAACTAAATGTCAAAAGCACAGCGCATATGAAGCTACCAGCACTGGGCGCACTTTGTCCACATCGCAGATCGCTTTCAAGATACAGCACGCACGCAACAGCGCACTTTCTCCACATCGAAGATCGCTTTCAAGATACGGCGCTCGTGCGGGCGTGCACTTTGTCCACATCGCAGATTGCTTTCAAGACACGGCAGCAGAGCAGCTGCGCCGTAAGCAGCAGCCACCGAAGCAGAAACCCCTCTCCCTTGCCGCCCACGGTGCCTCATGCGCAAAAGAAGACTGTGCGTTTCTGCCCCGCTTTCCTCTCTCTCATGCACAATATTGAGACATGATCGTCGGCTAACCCTCGCAAGTCAGCTGTCAGCCCATGTCGACACGGCAAAAGTAAGTTTTATACACCCGATCTTGAAAAATATTGCCGCTAATTTCATCCGCTGTAGCTGGTAGTCCGTTGTAGTGCAGTCTGTTAAAGGCGAACTTCGTTGCATAACTAAAATAGGCAGAACAAACTAAGGTTGAAATATGATTATATCCGAAAGTCTGTTGCATGCGGGTCTGTTGTAACAAGCGTAGGCTGTAGTTTGTAACTGTGCGAGCACAAATGAAACGCCCTTAGCATGGATCCACGAATTGCACAGTGATGAGCCTTGCGTGCTGCCGCCGAAATCTTTCCGCCGAAGTCTTTCTGTGAAGTGCATATGTAGCATGCGGTGGTTTTGTTAAATTCAAACTGTAATGTAAAGATCCATCCAAATGGAGGCTGATGTCAGATTCATTCACGATAACGAATGGCTGCAGTTTGCACGAGCCACCCATATTTGCAGCAAGCAAAACTGAGCAGCATTAGATTTATAGAATATAGTGGCAAAGGGAAATTTGATGTATGCATAGCACATCACTATACTTTTACATGGGACTTTTAAGGGGATCTCACAACTGTTCGATACAGACAATAATTCAACGTATCCAAGTTCGACATAAGCGGTATCAACTGTGTGTGTGTGTGTTTGTACAAACACACACCTTGTGGCTGGCTTCCCACACTTCACAAACATACACTTTTTTCCTCTTTGACACTCCTAATGCCGACGCATTAGAAAAACTTGTGAAGTGTTCCTCCTTGTGAACAGCAAACGGATTTGGCCGCGGCAAATAAAGGTCCACAAAGTATCTTCACTTACCCTGAGCTTTTCAGGGTTCTCCAGAATTTCCTCGAGGGCTTCAGCGGGGTTCACGTCTTCAGTGACATCATCATACTCTAGGGCATCCACAGCCATCTTGCGAGCCCACTCATAAGCTTCTGGATGAACCCGCGAGCCATCCAACACCTCCACATAGGCATTTGTGCTGCAAGTATAAGAATATTGAATGGTCACGTAAAGAGATTTCTTCCAACAAACAGGACCCAGTGCTCGTCTCAGCCAAAGTACTAAGTGTAGCTGTGCATACTTGACAATGTGTGTGAGCTATCATAAAAGAAAAGAGCCCACCCAAACACTGACAGTTAATTTGACAATCTACTCCACCAAACAGGAATGCGTGGAAAACAACCACACACTAACATTTTACAACAATGACACAGCAATAACCTTGTCCTCCGCAGAATCCAACTGGTTTTCATTGTTTGTGGGACTGGCAGGAAGGAGAGGGAAAAGAAAGAAATTAATAGAATACAGTGAACTCTCACTTGAGTGAACTTCAAGGGACCGAAGGAAATAGTTCACTTAACTGAAAGTTCACTAAACTGAATATTCACTAGACCAACATAAGACATGGCACACAGAGTCAAAAGTTTGAAGTGCAATTCATGGAGCAAAATAAATGGCATCAATAGTGTTAGAAATGTGTGAAATGGAATTTGTACATATCAACAAGTAAAAGGTTCATAACAGTTATAATGCTGCCTTTCTCACTCAGAAAAAAAATCTGTAATCTTCTTCTGCACTTGTACTTTTAAAGCACAGGAAGTAACAAACTGTCCAAAGAGTCAATGTTCTTGTACACTACTTCTGGCACAGCTTGCTGTTGAGACACAAAGTCTTTCAACTTTCCAATGTACCCTACAACCTCAGCTAGAGTTATAGGGCTTGAAACTGGCTCGGCAGTTGCCTCTTCTTCGTTGCACTCTTCTTCTTCTTCAGGACGAACACTGGAAACAATCTCCAGATCCGTCTGTCCAGCACAGGTAATCAGTGCACTGTCACACTGTGCATAGTCTTGAAACAAAGTATCTGATCGTAACTAATAAGTTACGATCAGATAACTGAGTAAGTAACTGATCGTAAAAAATAAGCCTTGGTCCTCTGAGCGAGTTCGTTAAACCGAAATAATGACTTCCGAAATTCGTTCAAGTGAAACATTGTTGCATAGAATCTATAAGAAAACTGCCGGGGATTTTTAAAAAGTTCGTCATTCTGAAATATTCGATAAACCGACGTTCGTACAACTGAGAGTTTACTGTACTGGTGTTTGTAATTAGCAAGTCCACAAACAAAAGAAAAAAGAAAGTAGAAGCACATCACAATGAAATTGAGAAACATGTGCAGATGTTTCAAGGTGAATTCGTGCAATAGATGCATGCATGTTTCTCTGCATCAGCATTGCTATTGATGAATTGCTTCCTACAACACAAGGTGCAGAGGTCTTTCATCAAGATCATTATAAGACTTCTCTTTTATGCAAATGGTTCAGTAGCACTGACAACAAAGTGAACAGTTTGGTCACACTGCATATACCTATGGACATGAACAACTTACGCAACCTTTATTTAATAAAACCAAATTGCTTTTCAAGAAACCCAAATGCCATTTGTACAAAAGCTGGAAGTACAGTATAACCTCATTACAACAGACCTTGAAAGTGAAGAAGATTTTGGCCTGTTGTAAAAGAAGTATGTAGTAAGAGTAATACTGTTACAACACTTTTATGTAATGTGGGGATGCGCGACTCTCACGCGTCCCCTGATATGTTCTTTTCCCGCGTAGCTCCCGTCTCCTGTAATCCGCCTTCGCCACGTCGCTTGGTGCAAGCGGCAGTCGGTCTGGTTGAAGCGCATTGCGAGAGATGGCGTGAGTGTGGCTATGCTAATGCCACCTAACAGCATGGTTACTTGGGCATAAAAAGGAGAAGGCTGTTTCTCTTTGGCTCGAGGTTGACCTTGCAGGTCGTAGCACGCCTTGCTGAGCAAACGCTCAGCAAGGCGTGTGCGATCCCTGGACTTCACCGAGTGCACGATGCCCTGGTCAATAGGCCGCGCTTTTGACGTTGTGCAGGGTGGAAAATACACCACCTTTGTGGCCTGAAGCTGGGGAAGCTGCATGTGGCTCGAGCAATTGTCGAAGAGCAGCAGCACATTCCTCTTCTGCTTCTGCATTCCTCTTCGCAGATGGCGCTTCCATGCTGATTGCATAAACGCAAAAAATGGGAAGACAGGCGGTAGACTAGGTTATACCAGCACCTGGTTACACGTACAACATGGAGGTATGCACATGGAGGAAGCTACGGCAGCTAGGTTAGAAGCGCGTCCGAGGCGGCCATTATTTGAATGCCGATGGCGATATGGTAACGCGGATTTAGGGTCGTACTCGATTCTAACGCGCTTGCAACTTTTGAACCCTTGTATCGGAAAAAAGGTCCGCGTTAGATTCGAGTAAACACAGTATGTAGTATCCGAATGTCTGTTGTAAGCAGATACATTGTAACAAGGTTATACTGTATTAAAATGTCTGCCAAGCGTAGGCCACAATCTATGACCCACGTGGATGGAATGTGACTCGAGCTACACAATGAGGTCTTCCTTTTCATACCTATTCTCGAACGATGTTGTGTCAATCTTGATGAAGCCCGCACAGTTGATGAACACTTTAGGTCCCATGTGGCAGACAGTCACAAGTTGTGTTCTGCTTTCGAGGCGTTGGTGAGCTTGCTTCAGTGTCTGTAATAAAGCATAACCACGCATTTTACACGACCGGTAACACCAATCAGCTGCAGTAAATGCAAGTGGGCTGTCTCTCTTTAACTGAATAATGGCTGAGTTAGAATTGATTAGTGAGCTTACATATAGCATTTACTTGTGCAAGGCCTGCACTTTGTTAAAAACGTTTTTAACAGGGTGTTGGCCTTACTTGAGGCCGACTTATGGCTGCACACTGAAGCCTCGAGCTATGCTCAGACTGCTATGCAGAATAACATATGAACACTTGTCATTTCATCATCCACGTTGCTTCCATTGCCCTTGTTCTTTTACCAGCTCGCCTCATCGGTGCCTTCCCAAAGATGGTCATCCTTCGTGCTGAACTTCCACCCAGCCACATGTTTATCAGGTTCTACATACAGAATCACTTAGAGCCTGAAGGTGACAATACATGCTGTGAAGTGCTTCCCTATCGTTGCCAGTGGAATGTGTCCAGAATAACAATGCAGCTAAAAAATACACTGCAACCTAGCGGATACTGTCGAAGCACACTGGATCTATGTCGCGTGATCTGGCGTGCTAAAGTAATGAAGAGAAGGTGCCATCATTTGCGGGACAGTAACTAGTGCCTTCTAGTTGCAGCATGTGGAAATTAATCAGAATGCAGATATGCACGTGATGCTGAGTGAAAAATTTTCCCCAAAAATTTTCATGCTGTGGGCCTACATGAGGGCGGTTCTTACACAAGTAAAGCCATCTAAAACAGGAAAGAGAGAGAGAAAAAGGACCTTCATTATACTACAAAGAAAAGCATCATTACTCGTTATTCACAGCACTAGAGTCAAAACCCCTTGGCAGGGCTACAAAGCACTGTTGCAGCAAGTGATGCTAATCTTTGGTCAAACAATTACAGTCAAATCCAGATACATTGAACTCGAAAGGGATAGTAAAATAGTTTGATATATCAGTAATTCAATACAGTCGAAATCCGCAATAATGAAATCACGTGACAACGAACTTCTCGCTACGATATATTTTCTTATCACCGCCGAACGCCCATAGGATTCAATGCATTTCGTACCTCTCAACAACGAAATGTCGCTGCACTATAATCCAGCATCAATGAAATTTGCCGGAACGTAACCCAGCATATTACCTACTCGTGCAAGCCTAGCAGGCTCCAAAATTTGCTCCAATGAGATTGTGTTACACTAAACCTGTGTAAAATACCACCACATTACGCTTGCGTGGGCGTCGGCATTTTTGTTTACAAAAACAACCAAGCGCCAAAAGCGATCGTGTGTGCTAGAAACACGTCATGGCTGCCATCTTGGTTGTCGATCGCCCATTTGAAGCGGCACACATGTTACTACCGATATGTGACGACTGTTTTTGCACACCTAGTGCAGTGTGTAATGTGCACCTCGGTGAGAAAAATGCAGCAAAAACAAGGAAATTCATGTCTCACCGACGTGGAATTGTTTATGGCGCTTGAGATGGTTTGAGCAGCATGGAGTGCCATGCATCGGGCCGTGGTTTAGCGATCATCCGGGAAAACGCATCGCTTGCTTCAAGTACGCTCATTTTGGTGCTACCTGACGTGCATTGCGTGTGGATGCGGTGCTGGACGTAGGTCTGCACGAAGGGGCCGCAATCTCGATTGATTGCCTTCGGGTATACGAGATATGATCATTTTACCGCTTAGCACCAGACACATAGGGGCCTAAGGGTGACAGCGTTCGCTGCAGAAATGCTGCTGCATGCATGGAGTGCTGTTTATCTGCGTCCGGTGCCGAGTTACGAAAAGTCTTGCAAAAGTGATCGTATCTCCAAATGCAATTGACCGAGAATACTACTCCATGGTAGTGCTTCCACTGCTGATCGACGCATGTGGCTCACTTTGTACTGTGGGCAATGCGGTTCTATCTCCTCGAGCAAAGCTTGGCAAAGTAGCCTGATGGAATTTCAACAGTAAGGTTTCATTCTGCGATGCATTACTTATCTGTGCTGTCCCATTTGGCAACAACAAAATTCCCGCGAAAGTAAATTTTATTGTGTTCCCTGCCAATTTCGTAATTATGAGGTTCAACTGTATACTATAACATAAAAACATTATACAAATATTTTAAAGGTGATTTTGCTGCTGTTCGTTATACACAATAATTCACTTTTTTTTTATATATCTGGGTTCGACTGTATTTGCATTAGCTACATATGCACCTCTGCATTGTTAACATAGGGACTTGCTATTTGGACTACGCAAGCAAGTGCCAGAAGCAAGTGCTGCCGCTTTCCTAGGGCTTTGGAACAGGTTCTTAGGCATGCTAACCGATCAGCACAGACTACGGCAACACATAGCAAGCTCTCACCAGAGAAGTCTATATAAAGCAGCTGACTGAAAGACTAGCAGCACAACAGTGGATTTGCAACAGAGCAGTGAAATATAGTGACCAAACATCGAGCTTTCATGTAAGATGTTACCCTCAAGAGCTACAGCTTGCAACACAGCGTCGAACAGTGGCATGAGGTCCGCAACATTTATTCTGGGGTATTCAAACCTTTTCACTGACCTTGAGCAGTGAGGCACCTTTGCGAGGTCCGAGGCCGCACACGAACTGCACCAGGAAGGACGTGTGTATGTGAGAGATTGCCAAGTTGATGTCCACACCGACTTCATTAGTCCGGTTCACAAACTCCAGGTTCAGTGCATTCGTGAGATCGTCCCTTGGTACCAAGTCCTGCAGCCAAAAATTATCAAACACAACAGTCAATATAACACAGTCAAAAGCTTCCCAATTAATGTCACCAATATTTGGTTGAAAAGCAGCTGAAGGCTTTGTGAAATGGGCAAATCAACAATATATTCCATCCAGAAGAGAATTTGTTTTTAATTTCAAGCTGTAAATGTGCCAGATGACTTGCTCCTTACAGTCCAGCTTGAGAAAAGTTCCGATTTTTTCGTGTTATTAGCAGTACTTCTTTTTTGTAACAAAATGTATAACAGAAGGACGTCTAAAGCATTCACCATGAAAGTGACAACTTGCCAGAACCTGTATACAGCCAAACCCACTTATAACGATACCAGTCTTAATAATATATCGGATACAGTCGATCCCGGATATATCGAACACAGATATATTGAATTATTGCCTATAACGAACAGTCGAAAAATCCCCTTGGGAATCCAATGCAAAAAAAAAAAAGTATAGCGTTATTGTTCGCGTATACAGAACTCCCGTGCACCGGCAAATCGATGTATCGAACTCTGTGCTCAGCTGCGAACCGGCAAGTGCGCTTCTCCCACCATACCCCACCCCCGCATGTGCGCTTCTCCTCACAAAGCTCTCGCGATGTTCCTGCGATCTCACGCGCGCCGCCCCGCACTCTGAGGAAGGGGTGTGTGGGTAGAAGGCACGTGACGAGGAGCATTTGGAGTGCGATTGGGTGTGAAAGGGACGCGGGAGGGAGAAACCACGCTGACCACAGGCGCCCGTTTCCTGTGTTTTGGTTGGCTGACACCAATGGCACAGCGAGACGAACGAGGTCAGTGCAGCTTGGGCTTGTGGTAGTGCGGAGATGCGGAGCGGTGCGTCTTTCGATTCGCTTTGTTCCTTTTATTCACTAGGCCAACGCGAAGGCTTGAGACTTGTCTGGTGCAGTACGTTTTTCTTTCCGCTTTTGGCACATGTTCTGGAGCCATGGCCGCGAAAAAAACGCAAGAATTTTGATTTTTCAACAAAGGCAGACATCGTTTGACAGTACGCTGGCGAGAAAAAGTCGTCCGTCGCAGGGGCGTTCGCAATTCCTCGCAACACACCGAGTACGATCCTCAAGAACAAAGCCAATGTTAAGCTGAAGGCAGCGCAGTCCAGTCACCCGGGAGCGTGTCATGTGCACGTCCCAACCTTTGACAAGGTCGAGAAGGCATTGTACGCCTGGTTTTTGGAGACACGTGCCAAGAACATACCTGTTGACGGAAGTATGTTGACGAACATACCTGTTGATGCAAATTTTATATTTCGAATGATCGATATATCGAACTATTTCGCGATCCCCTTCGAGTTCAATATATCCGGGATAGACTGTATAACAATGAGCAGTCAACGCACCGTCAACTTTTGTATGTCTTCTATGGTAAAATACCGCTTACAGTGCAGTCCACTTATAACGATATCGATAAAGACGAAAAATATGATCGTTATAACCGATGATCGCTATATCTGGACTGCAGTTATCAAAAAAAAAAAATTTTTTTTAAACGCGTTTGCGCTCTTTACTTTTGCAGCTCTGAACTCGAATTCGCTACTTGCTCTAAAGAATAGATGATGTATACAGTAGGCCGTGAAAAACACTTTATTTCTAGCGCCAATGACCGTGTCAATGATTAGGCGCGCCGAAATAGTCCGAAATCTGCACTTGCTTTTGCGGCAGCTTCAGCTTCACAACCGCGGTGTGCATGGATTCCAGCTGCTGCGCGAACACTGGCGGCAATCCTTTAGCATGCATAAAATCAATTAAGGAGTCGATCGACGACAGTGCACTTTGCGTGGACATCGTGGTCGAGGTCAAGGAGCCACTGTCGATCTCGTTGTCACTGTCGCTGATGCCGTCGCCACCGTCGCACAACTTTGCGTCTGTCGAGACAGCACATCTTCGGCGATCGCCTCGTCGGTGACCTCATCGCAGAACGAGGCAGCACTGTCTGCAGTCAAAAACTCCTCCTTCGACACACCACCTGTGTCACCAGTAGGAACGAGCTCCCAGAGCTCGGTTATGTCAGCGACTTCCACCGGGTCGGTCTCAGCGGGTTGGGGAAGTTCGTCCTTACGCACAAAGCCCGCCTTCTTTAAGCCATTGGTGATGAACCACTGGTAAAGCGCCTCTTCAACATCGGCGTACAAGGGGTCTCTAAACCCTTTTCCGCTGATCGGAATGGCCGCTGATAGCTCCTGCCTTCACAATCGCGGTGCTCCCGGTTTTCAAGATGGTTGATATCGTTAACTGGACGAGCTCATACTTCTTCACGAGGGCGCTCACCTTAAGCCGCATCGAGAGTCCTGCAAAATATCCATCTTCGTGTCAAGCGACACAGCTTTGCGCTTTGTCGGCGCTATCTTCGAACTGGGTTGAACCGTTAGTTGCACGCTGCTTCGGTGGCGTCAGCCTGCTATCGCGAGAGAGACGCGGGACGGGCGCCACCGCGCCGCTTTGCTTGTCACTTCTTTTTTTCTTTCTCTCTCTTTCGGAGCGACTGTGGCCGACGCGCATGAAGCAGCTAGCGCCATCTTGTGGCGCGCTGCGCCAACGTTGGCTGCGCCTACTCGTGCGCGGGCGGGGCGAGACGCGCTGCGCGGTAATGGCGGCAGATACGAACTTACGGAGGTAAACATCGCCTCGTCTCGACATCGTTCGTTTCAGGGAACTAAGCAACGCAAACGTTACGATTATTTGGCACGGAAAACGCCGTCCAGACTGCAAAATTTTGATCGTTATATCCGATATGCGGTGAATAACCTATCGTTATAAATGGTTTTTTTCCCCATAGACCTAATGCATAAAATGACACTCTCATGTCGACCCATCGTTATAACCGATATATCGTTATATGTGGTATCGTTATAAGTGGACTGCACTGTACTACAATGCTCCCATACCGCACTTTCGGTTATAACAAATAAATCAGCCTACTGTGTGTGTGCGTCAAAAGAAAATGACTGTCAGATCGTTTCAAAAAAATCCCGAGGACACCTAAGCATTTCTTGTGAGTTGTGAATGCGAAAGCATTAATGCCCGATGGAACGCTGCTGAGTGGTCCTTCAAGTTATGAATTTCTTGCGAGCAAGCGAGAGCATTGAGATGCTTGGCGTGTTTTGATTTGGCCTTACCGAGGTGCAGTTAAAACGCAGGTGAGAGCTTGCAGGGACAAGGAATGCACCGATAACACAGGCTTCTGAGAGGGAGGATGACGCAGGGTCGTGGCGATGCCCTCTCTCCTCACACAACGCCTGGTGCGCTGGTGTTCTGTTTCGCCCGCTCTGCTCCGCCAAGGCACGCTCATGACGTGGCATTGCAGCCAATGGGAATTTAGCCTGCTACAAACGCCTGATGCCGGCATTTTCGCTCAATGAGCCATTTGACGCTTTCACATCTAAAAAAGTTTGAGAAAGAATGCGAGCTGGTTCACCCTACCTGCCTCCGTAACACACATCCCGCATGGCAAGCCTTTGTTGCACTGCCTCAAAAAGAATAAAGAAGGGAAAAAAAGAAAGAAAGAAAAAAGCAAGCCACTTTGACAGACTCTCCCCTTTGTGCTGCACACCCCCACGGCCCAGAGCAGGCCTTCGTCGTGCACCCGTCTCCCTCCCTTCCTTTCGCTGACATTGGAGGAGTGGAAAAGAGATGGGAGAGGGGCGACAAAGGCATGCTGTACGGAGTGTATAGCACAAAGGCCAGTAAGGCAAAACAGCTCCCTTGTTTTTTTCTCCAGGATTTCGCATTCCTTTTTTGGGGGGGGCAGACACACAGTAGCCAGATTTAATTGTTATAGTGAGTGAAGCTGCATGGGATCATTGTAGTAAGTGGTTTATTTTACCATAGAACACATGAGAAAGTTCACAGTGCAGCATCTACTCACTGTTACAACTGAGTATTGTTAAAACCAGTAATGCTATAGGCGGGTTCAACTGTACTTCTTCCTGTATAATTAAAATGTTTGCATGCTTGTCCCCTCTGCTTTTTTCATGCAACCCAGTTATAACAAGTATCGGTTATAATATACACAGTTATAATAAACACAATATACACAATTTCTGCGGCCGAACACCACAGCAATCCTGCGGCCAACGGACCAAGGCATGATCCGCTACCTGATGCTTCTGTACAGGTTACGCATGCTCAGCCGCATGGTGCTGTGCTCAGGCAGCAGCAAAAGTTACACCATTGGCCTTAGGTCTGCCGTCGGCATGCTTGCGAACTCGTGGAGGGCAGTTACACAACAGATGCTTTGCACCTGCTTTCGCCACGCGGGCTTCACACTCGGCACCGATAGAACAACAGCGTGTGTGATCAGTCTCCTTCCATGAACTTTGTGTTCGACGACCTGCGCGCCGCTGGAGTTTCGATTCCAACCGGGATAACTTTTGAAGGATTCGCCGGCAACTCTGTGCGGAGTTAACCGACGATGAAGTTATCTGTCAAGTGTTGGTGGATTCGAACAACTCTGACACTGAGAATGAAGAGCCAGAGCCTGCACAGCCAATGAGCCCCAAGTTGACGCAAGCAATGATAACGCTGTCGTCAGTGTGTAGTGATGATATGACCATGGCCGAAATTGAAGCATACATCATCTTGTGCAAGCAAAACACCATGCAAAAGAGGATCAAAGATTTTTTTCTTGCTGCTAAGGCAGTAACAGGCAGCGTTAACCCAGCTGCAGATAGCGCCACCTACATTGACAGCACCTGCCGCAGTATTTTAAAGAAATTTTATGAACAGCTATTTTCAGTCACCTCAATGATGCATTGGCAGAGTTGCGCATCTGATACTTCACCCTTCGCCCATCCGAAAAATACCTATAGAATGGGACGTTTTCTGCATGCATTAGTTTTTTCGGACTGCCTGACTTTTCGGATGTTCTCGCAGTCCCTAGGGAGGCCGAAAAATTGGACGCTGAGTGTAAATACTTCCAGAGTTTCCACGTACATGCAATGGAATGCAACAACCACGCTTCCTACTCACCTGCAGAGGGTGATACCTGAGGCAGAAAATTTCCTCGTCTGGAGTGCAGAGTTGCGAGAACTCAACCAAGGGATCCTGCATCCGCCTGGCCAACGAGATGGCTTGCCGCAGCAGCAAGGGGTAGTCCCGGAAGTCATTCTGCAAAGCACACACATGATGCCCAGTTGGCTGCTACACATCGGATCACTACTTTCATCTGTACATCAAAGTTCAGATAAATTCACCAATTTAACAGATACACTACCCAAGGACATCACAATGAACAACTGAAACAGATGCACATAAGAGCTAATTTATTTACTTTGGGTTATAAGGAATGAAGTGACTGTGCATCCGTCAGTTACAGTTGCTCAGTGCGAGTGCCTTATTCGGACCTCATTTCCCTGGCCCATGCACATGGTGAACACGCACTTCTCCTTCTGTTCAACATCAACACAGGGTGACCCTGTGCCCAACAATTTAAGAGACTGCTAGAGCCTTGCTTGCACTCCAAGACCGTTTCACTGCCATGAACATCACCTCTCTCCTGCCAGGCCCCTCTTGCGACACAACGCGACATGTGTCGCCAATCCTCGGCCTGCACTGTGGTGGTGGGTATGCACCCACTGTGTGTTGTTCCGGCACAACCGACAATTCGGACATGCTGGATTATTCAGGAAGCCCTGCAACACCACCACTAGCCCCATAGACTGAATGTTACGAGGACGACTGAAATTTCGGACACCCTGCAGCGCGTCTTCCGATAATTCTGACTCAAACTGCATGACAGTGCGCTAATTTGGCCATCGATTCGAGCAGAAATAGGAATATTTTCATTTTGATATGCCACTGGCATTGTCATTGGCCATGTTGCTGGCGAGGCCTCCTTGAAACAGAAACTAGCTAAGCCCTGTCAATCGTGCAGTTGCCGATGAGAATCTGGTGCATGGATTGACTGTACAGTAATTTCTCGATTAAACGGAGATTGCTTAAACGCAACTGCCGCTTAAGCGGAACACCACCCTCATGGTTGGTTGGTTTTGTATTCATGCAATGCTCTCTGTAATGGGTCTCAGTAAACGGGACTACTGATAAACTGAACCAATTTCCCTGGTCCCTCGAGGTTCCGTTTAATGAGGATCCGCTTTCCGTTTACTTTCGTCAATATGTAGCGACAGAACAGTAATGCACAAGATACAGTCTGCAATTTTGCACCGACGCCTTCCACTTGATTCTATGCCATTCTTATCCACCATTCATGGTTGGCTGATCCCGCTGACTTACGTATGCGGAGCGTCATTCCGTACGCTGATGAAGCACGAAAAGTGTGAAAAGAAATAGTACAAAAGGTGTTGCTAGAAAATCGCGGCCACGAAATGTGGCCAAAGGCAAGCACACAGCAATGCACTGACAGACTTGGGCCGTATTTTTGGACAATCAGTTTCGAAGATACTTTCATTTTAGCGCTATTGCCAGTGACTAGCACCGGATACCTCAACAGGCGGCAGCATTTCCTCACTGGGATAAGATAGCTTGCCTAGCACTGGGCCAAGTATGCCGTCACTCGTAGATGCCGATGCGTCTTGCGCTGGTCACACAAAAGATAGCGTGCTTAGCACAATACCAAGAATGCCATCGTGAATAGACGCTGATGCGTCTTGCACTAGTCACACACGATTGAAGGTATAAGCCGAGAGTGGCGATGCTAGAATACAGCACACCTTTTTCTGCCCCTTGTGGAATAAAGTCACTTATTTTCAGGCAAATCTGGTATTTTGGACTCACAATTATTCAGACTTCTTGGCCGTCCCCGTCGAGTCCGAATTATTGGTCGGTGACTGTACGTCTATTAGTGCATTTTTAATTAGCAACTTAGGAGACGTAATTGGCCAGCCAGGATGCGAAGTATACCCATATGTTAAAAATCATTTGGCTAGCTCTTTTAAATAAAATACGTCCCAAATGCACTGATGTTCTGCCTGACATTTTTCCTTAACTGCATTTATTTTTTGTGTCTATTTCTTGAACATTATTCAAAGGCACAAGATTTCTTGCAAATTGCGTACTGGCTTTAATCAGTAAATTTGCAATTAATCATTCCATCCTTTAGTGATTACCACACAGATCCCACAATCGACTGCGACGAATAAAGTGTTGCCAAGTAGTGTCCTCAAATCCGCTATGCCACATTGGAGCACTTCGTATATGCAAGTTATATTGTCCAGAGTCATCACTTTCCCAAGCAATGCCTGTAATTGTCCCAAAATGGGAGGACCAGAGAGTGTATCCTTGGTTAAGTGGGGGAAAAATAATGTACCAACTCGAATAATTATGAAGCCAACTTGCATCATCAAAGTCTCCCCTCTCCCACCAGAGGGACTTTCCCACATCCAAATGCATCCTCAAACTATACTAAAAGCAGGAGGCAAACCAAAATGTGAAAAAAAAAAAAAAACCCTACAGACCTCGGCCTTTTTGGAGTTCATGTAGACCATTGCCAGGTCATTGTCCTGCAGCTCCACATTGATCAGGGGCATCTGTTCATTCTCAGCTAGTTCAGATACTACGCCTTTGATGTCCTCCACAACCATGACTGCCTCTCTGTAACACAAAGAAGCATCAGACCGGAGGACCAAAGAACTTCATCCTCCACCAAACAGCACTGTGCAAGAAGTCACGTCAAACGACACTCAAATGACAGCACGTGATAACTGACAGACTGGCAGCTTTTAATGCCGCAAAGCAATCCTCGAACTGTAAGACACAACATAGTGGAGGGCCCCAGATTAATTTTGACCCACACTTAAAAAGCACACGAGCGTCCTCGAGTTCCTGCCCAGCTGGAACATGGCCTACAGAGCCAGGAATCTAACCTGCCATTTCATCCTGATGCTCAGCAGAAAAACATTGTAGCTTACTTGCCACCACAGCAGGTAGCACATGGTAATAGCCACCTTAAAGGCAGCTACTCGCCTTAATCCTAACTGATCACTGCATTTAATCAAGTAAGACAGGCACTTTGTTGGAAACTTAACAGGGTGCGGTCCTCACACAAGTCAGGAATATCTTTACCTGCTAAGGCCATGGACAATGTTGCGAATGATGTACAGAATAATTCAAACATTGGCTGCACACTACATGTACATTTATTCATGTTTAGACAAGTTCTGATTCATTCTTCAATGCACCTGCTATCGGATGTCCTTTACTCCATCCTTTTACTACTTGGTCATCACATTCCCAAACGTGGCTTTTGCGCCGATGCATGCAATTGTGGCTGGTAACATTGGTGAAAAAAATTTTTTTTTTTTTCAATTTTTGACCTTGAATGTAGGGGGTGCGAGTCTTACAGGTGGGCAGGTTCTATGCAAGTAAATATGATAATTCCTGATCTGTGCCACATACTGTATGCAGTTTGCTGCACCAGAGCAAAACCACACCACGCGCAGTCAAGCAACAACTCTTTTTATTATTAACTCAGAAAGCTCGTCGATGTGCTCCAAAATGTTAAGCATTCCTCTGCGACAAGGAGATGGGACTCCGCGTGGGAACAGTAACAGCAAGAGGAGGAGAACACATGGTCATCCAAAAACGGTCACCTTAATTAGCATATGATGGACACTGCTCCCTCCCTCCCCCACCAAATGCCACCATGGTAAAATCAGATATCCACTTTAATCACAACTAAGTTAAAATAGGAAGACAGCAGCAACTAAGTCACGCTGAAGCACCCATAAAGGCATGTTACAAAGGAACTTTGTAGATATCTTTCGTACCCAATAAAAGAAGGTGTAAATATCCTCACCTGGACTGTGCTCCAACGCAGATTACATGAGGTTTCTTGTTGCGAATGAACTTCCTGAGGACCTTTAGATCAAGTTCCTAGAAACACAGTTTACGAGCAAAATGAGAACACCTTTGACCTAGAAATGCTTACATAAATGAATGACATGCAATGGCATGAAGGCATGTGGGAATACAATCCCCAGTTAAACAGGGATCCAGTGCAGGAGGATAATTGCAGAATTTGTGACATTTCAGGTGAAGACAATCTCACATGGTGTTTACTGTTTTTCAGAAAGTGCAATGCTGAGAATACCGAGACATGTGAATTGGGATTTGCTTACGTTCATTTCATCAAAGGTACAGAAGCAAAATCTCATAAGCATGCGATTCATTTTAAGTATAGTTTGGGTCTCTGCTCAAAACTAAACAGCAGCAAACAGTTGCAAATCGCTAGGTGGCTCTAAACTTAAAACAGCTGTGTAAATATATTGAGTGCACTAAATCAAAATCAAACTGTCACCTCAAGAAAAAGAACTTGCGGTATTTCTTAGAAAACATTTTGAGTATCCCAGGTCATGCAGCTTCCACTATCCCAGCCTGCAGCATAAAATGTGTGCCATGGTCAGACCATGTATTATAAAACAGCAACATGTGGACATCACAGGCAACATGGCATACAACTTCATACTGTCTGCCATGCTGTTCGAGCCCTTAAGTAGACATTATATGAAAGATGTACAGCACCCGTAGGAGACAATTTGTCTAATGCCACTCAGCAACATGCACTACTGACAACAACTTATAAAAAATGGAAGTTTTTTTTTTTTTAGTTCTGCATTACTGCAGTTGGCTGTGGTCTATTCTGCATGAAATGGACAAGCCCTGCATTGTGACACTTTGGCAATGAATTCATGAGAATGAGACAGTTATTTTGCCAAAAGAGCAGTTTATATTTGTTTAACATACTGTATACTGTTTGTGGCCTCAGGCCAATACTCCACCACATGCAGTCAACCCCGTAACACCTCTCAACTCTGGTATACAAATTATCGTTTCGAAGCCTTTTAGGGGGGGCCCCCCCCATAAAAAAAAAATGTTTTCAGTTAGGTGAACATTCCTAGCAAACAGTCTTCTTGCGTTTATTTATTCCTCCCCAGTACACTTCACCTTGAGTTCCCGCTCCTTCTCCCGCCAGGCATTCTTCCTCTTGAGCAAGTGGGGGAGCCTAATGTACTCCATCACTTCACCAGTGCCGTCTATAAGTGCGCCGAAAGCAGGAACCTCCCTGTGCAAAGCAACGCTTGGATTACACATTGGGTGAGAACTGGCATAACTGTGCAGTGCAGTGTGGAGCCTGAATGAATGACCAATCAGGGTTGTGATTTGGGCTTGTTGCGCACCATTCCGATGGCGTTTCGTGTAGGGCAACTACCTGCCACAGGGAAGCAGAAGAACAAGACGCAAACACAGCGCTAACTTCTAACAACCAATAGATGTGCTAAAAGAAGGTTGTTCAAAGTTAGCGTCGTGTTTTGTGCCTTAGCATTATGTTCGTAACTTGTTCTCTCTCTGCATCCATGCACTAGTTGCACTACACAAAATGCCTTCGTGGTTGCTAAGTCTTGCCTCAGAGCTACACCTAAGAAACTACGAAGGACGATAAACTGGACAGTGCTGAATCAATTTAGACCACTTGGGGTTATTTAATGTTCCCTGAAATCTCAGCAATTAAGTATTTTTGCATTTCGTTCCAGCAGCACAGCAACTTTTGCACAGTGTTGCTATAATTTTTTTAAAAGGGAGATGAAAAATTCTCGAAACTATTGCTACATGTTAGTGCAAGGTCACTAAATTCATCTCAAAAGTTTTTGAGTAAATTTTAGGTAACATAGGCGCTTTTGAACACTATGATATATGCTAGCACAGCGTAAGTCATTTACCGTAGGGACCATGTGAGTGAGGAATAAACAGCGAGTTTACCAGCAGTGTTTAGTGGGTATTAGTTTACTGTTACACTTGTGTAACAACAGACAATGACAGCGGAACTTCAGCATTTGCTCTCAAATTGTGAGGTTCTCAATGCAGCACAATTCCAAGTAACACAAGCAATCTAATTTCTTTAGCATGCAAAGGCACTTGGTGAGCACATTATCCCTGAAAATTTTCTAGTTCTTGGCGCTCCTGAAAGGATAGCAAAGTTCTGCAAGGCACACAAGGTGCACACGTTAGCACGGCGATGACACTTACGATGACCTTTATGAAGGTAAAATAATTCCAGCAGAACCCATATCACAACGGATGTCGACATCAATGCAATTAGCACGGAAGCAATGCCACGACACAGCGCATTGCCATCACCAAAACGCGTCACGAGGCACGTATGCAGCCGGGCTTCTCCCTTGCGCACCCCTCAGGACATGCTGTGCCATTTAGCAGCACCGCTGGAAAGTCCCCATGTGACACGTGCGACTATATACAATGTGATCTCACTATAAGCAACTTCAGAAGATTGCGGCAAATTGGTCGTTATTCTGAAAGGCCGTTATAGTGAAAGCCCTAAAATCAACCGCTCTGCCCAACAACTCTTCGGTTCATCTGTTGTCACCGTATGAGCTATCCATGAAAGTATCGCTGTTGGTTCTCAACCCACACTGTTGCTATTTTCCATGGATTCCGCTGTCACGCATCACCGAAGCACTATATAGTAAGAGTGGCATTCGCAAAAGAGATGCTGACACCAACAAAACCATCGGCAAACAGAAAGCTCCCTGTCGCCTCCAAAGAGCAATGTTTCTGTTTGCTTTTTTACATTTCTTGCCATGGACACTGCAACTAACTCGCTCGAGGCAGACATCTGAACTATTCGAAAGTACAAGCACATGAAACGACACAATACGGAAAGTGACTGTGTGGCATCGCCGCGAGCACAGAGGTTCGGTGCTTGTTGCAACAATTTGGTCGGGTGCCGCAACAAATTGGTTGCTTGCTGCAACGATCGGTTGTTTGTTGCAACATGTGAGAGCGAATTCCTCCCTGCACCGTTATATTTACGTGGTGGCCACTTTCAAATGCAATGTAAGATGTGGGAACATTACAGAATGGCACTGTATAAATGGGACCATAATACATAGGAGTCAGTGGAATTTACGTCGGAACCACAAAAACACGACGTAGCAGCCGGGAAACCAACAGCGAGGAACGCCTCAATGGGGTTCCACTGTTCTAGGAATGCTAATCACATTAGAGAAGAATACACAATCACTAATGCAAGCAAGTTTATCAAAAATTCATTGTGCGCTAAAACTTGTTAAAGTGAAGTACATTGAAATGAGATTTAACTGTGCTGTTCTAAATCACTGACTTCCAGTTCCACAAGTGCCACCATGTATTCACCTGCCAAACAGGGGTACCCCTCACCAATTGTTCTCGTAGGCAATGGCAAACACCCGAATGCCATCACGAGTGTCAAAGTCCTCGTCCTCCTCCATTTGGGCGTCCACCTGGTACGGGGCCACCTTTAGCCAGTTGTACAGCTTGCGGGAGCAAGCCTGGAAACGCACGTGCAAACAATTAAAGAATATAAAAATGTTTCACGCAAGCTAGCAGCAGTCTAAGTCTATCCTAGAAAGACACAGTGACGCAGAGGTCACAAACAAGCAGCTCGTAGAGCTTTATGGCACAGCATTTGACTGTTTTCTACCATGCTCTGATTCTGTTTGCATTGATCCGGAAACCTTTAAAATTGGAGCCAGTAAAAGTGTGCCTTAGTTTTGATCGTTCACCTGCTCCCAGAGCAATCAATCAGATCAGCCAAGTGATCACAATTCTATGAAATCTAGGTTCACAGTTCGAAGGTGAGAGCACTTTCAAGTGTGCTGAATGAATCAGGTGAATGTGACAAGCGTTGAAGTTCGGCTTTGTTGGTAAGACATACATAGTTTTGGAATGCTGAATTCAGTGGACAGACAAGGACAAGCAAGTCAACACACACAAGCGCTTGTGTGTCCCAAGGTGAAAGTGTTCCAGGCACTTGATTTCAACCAGCCAAATGTGAAGGGTGCCACTAGAGCGCTTAAAAGCGACCAATCGGATATTCCACTTGCAGATTTCAGATTCCACCTCCTTCTTTTGAAAACCCAGAAAAAGCTCCATCTATCCAGTGTTTTCGAGCAGAAGACATCTACAGAAATTCTAAATTCCTTCCATGTCTTCAATCAGGTTGGCTCAGCATATGCTAGACACCTTACTCACAGCCTATTTGTTTTAACAAATTACTATTACTTACAGACTATCTTAAAATGTTCTAAGTGCCTGCTCCTCCAAGAAAAAAAAAAAAACATTTTTCATTGTTCTGAACAGTTCAGAACACAGAAAAAGTTCAAATAGACCTCTGGACCTCTTCCTTAAGCTTAGAATCGCTGTGGCAACATTCTCATCCTAAGAAAAATGATGCTGTATAGTTTACTATGAAATAAAATCTATTATGATCATCTGGCTTGCTTGTCCTCAGTGCTGCAGGCTGCTAGTGCTATAATCACTGATGCTTAACAGAGTGAGCTTAAAGGAGCCCTGAACCACTCCTCGGGCTTGGTGAAAAAACAGTCCACAGATATCATATGCTGCTGCGATTATCTCAGTCAAATTTTGCAGTTGTGCGAGGTGTGTGGATCTCGCAAGCAGAGCAGGAAGTCACCTTTATCTCAAACGCTCTCTTTTCAACAGAAGCCTGCTCCTCACTCTTTTCTGGACGCTTCATTTCTTAACATAGCTGGTTCGTATATGTGGTTGCTATTGGCCAATAGGTGACGTCAATCAAGAAGGGTGTTTGGATCAATGCGCTTGTTCTTACTGTTACTCGGTATATTTATTGACACAGTTTATTAAACAGGCTAAAGTGAGCGAAAATCTGCTTTTGAACTTCAATAATAATTACGTACTTCCGGAAGAAGCCGACGACTCGGCTGCGGCCATTCACGTATGAATGAATTAAAGTTTGGCTATCCTGCTTATCGGTGTCGCAGTCATCAGGTCTCGCTGATTTCGTCTAGTTTTGAACACTCAACTAGCTCCGAACCCTGCAAAACTAAAGGTCAAACCACACGCACGTTTGCCAGCATGTGGTAATTCCTGGCTGCTTCTGGTTAGAAGGCTTGCCAGACTTCTCTTCGTAATGGGCTATAGATGGCGCTTTAATATGCACAAGTTGTATGTGGCTACTATCTGTCGGTCAAGCTGGTGCAAGACAAAGCCGGTCTGCACCATGTAGCACAGCCAGACTGGGTGCATATAAGTGCGAGCGCGCACTCTAGCCCCGTCATGCACAAAGCAAATGCTGCAGTTGCTCAGCTGTAGTCTGCTATGTAGCGTAAATACTGCGGCCACTGCGGGGTGCCACGAGTCCACTGGCTGAGCGCACTGCGGGTCGCAGAGGACAATCGCAATTGACATGCTTGGCTTGTCGTAGGCACCAAAATCAGAAATAGTGGCGTCTATCTGAACATCCAAAACCAAATTTTAACTCTACCACGGTGACGTTCAGTAGGCGGAGTTTTGTGGGGCACACCCAGCTCCGCTGTAGCCTAACTTCAAATGCATTTCTCTACTTCAAGAAAAAGTGCTTCAGGGCCCCTGTAATGTCCAAAATCAACACATGGGATGTGAGAGATGACGTAGAACAAGGCTCCGAATTTATTCTGAACTCCTTGAGTTTCTTTTTTTGATGCACACATAAACCTCACAATGCAAGCACTGCTGCATTCCACACTCCTTCGGACTTAGGTACTGCAGCCATGTCTACCAAGAGAAAACTAGACATTATAGATAAACCACACTGACAAAATCCAAATGAACCTGTAAACACATTTGCTGGCTTACAATTACTTTGAGGCTTTCTGCTTCAAGTGTCCAAGTTTGGTTTGTTCATCTAGCACATGCAGTTCCACTTTACACAACAATAAAACACTGGATTTAAACGTAATGCTCAAATTTGATCACTATACTGAATTACCTCTTGCAGA
Source organism: Dermacentor andersoni (assembly GCF_023375885.2). Taxonomy (NCBI): domain Eukaryota; kingdom Metazoa; phylum Arthropoda; class Arachnida; order Ixodida; family Ixodidae; genus Dermacentor; species Dermacentor andersoni. The sequence continues at coordinate 94,972,041 of NC_092816.1, read as the reverse complement.
TACTTCTATGCACAAATGAGGTCGCTGTCATTGCTATGGCCCCTAATTGTGCAGGATGCCTTTCACATACCGACAGCAGCTGTAGTAAAGCCACATGCCTCAAAAATAAATGCTTATCAAATCACACTGCACCAGCATTTGCCACACATCGGGTGTTCCACTCAAAACATCCGAATCCCGTGGCTCAACGCGGCTTCACGAACAAAAGTTGCTCTATGTGGTCAAGTTGCTCTATGTGGCCTATGTGTTCAGGTAAAAAAATCACTGACGATTACGACACCCCATAATGCGAAACTTGAGTGCAGCTGTATATGCGTTTTCATTTTTCAATATACTGGCTGGCACAGACAATTTGTCTCGTGCAGCACGTTGCAAACGGAGCAAAATGTGGTGTGACTGCCCCGCTAATCAGGAGTTTGCGAGAGGCAGCATGTGGGTGATGCGTGGGCGTGATTCACAGCAGCTGCCGCAGACAGACCTTCGCGCATGCAGCGATTTGTTCCCATACAGACGATGCACGCTACTCTGGCACCAACTTGTAGCCATCGTCGCCGCAGAGCCAGTCTTGTGCTGCACTAAGCTTTTCTTCTCATGCTCTCGCCATACCCTCCGCCTCTGCTTTCCTCCTTTCGCTCTCTTCCGTATCGCCATCTTTCATTTTTCGCATTCGCTTTCATCCTTCGCTGTGTTCATTCGGCCAGTTACGAGGGACAACGCCGATGCTCGCCGCAGGAAAGGCGGCCTAAAAGCTCCGCTCTAGAAAAAGATGTCGGTATCGAATAATGCTATCAAACAAAGATTGATTTACCTTTGTGAGCAGGTTGGCATGGCACATGCGTCCTTTATTTCAATTATTTATGAGATTGTCCAGCTTAAGCTACTCCCGGTGCATCTGTTTCCACAAGGTGCTTCTCAACTTATAAAATATTGGGATATGAAACAAAATGGCCACTTTCGTTGGACGTGATTTATAGATGTGACAACACAAAAAAATCCACCAATAACCTTTTAACCCTTTCGCTGTCGGACCTTTCTGGCCGTGACGCACCCCCAGTGTCGGCTTGCTTTCAGGGAACGAGCATAACAGGGAATGAACATAGCAATTTATTTTTTATTATGATTGGTATACAAATGACATAGTCAATGCAATATGCACATTTCAGTGTTCTGCAACTGTTGTTAGTAAACATCATCATCATCATCAGCCTGACTACAACATTCGTTCAACATCCGAATCTGACGATGCGAACTCATCTCTTCCTCGTATGAGACGCTGCCTGAGTCCAAATCCGAGCTCGGTTCGTATTCTGAATCGGAAGAGCCACCGCTCCAATGAGCAGACGAAGGTCCCGCGCCACTCAGCCATCCGAAAGTAACCGCACGCAGGGAGGATGCGCTTTCAGTCGCCCGCACAACGGAGAGAAATGGGACGTTGGGTGATCAAGAAGCCAGAGGGAGATGGAAAAAGGCTGAAACAAAGTTCGAAGGGCTTTATGTTTACTGCTGCAAGTCGGAAGCGAGGGTGCGGCGAGAGAGCGAAAGCAGCAACCAAGTCACTCTTTTCGGAGAGGCAACGGTGCGTGCGCCTGAACTTGACGCGCCGTAGTAGAAACACCAACAGAAGAAAAATAAAAACCTTCAAACCAGCGCAGATGGCAGAACAACCCTTGAACCCATAACCACATATGCGCGACGCATGATCCAGCGAACGCGGAGCCACCGCGCCACTCAGCAAAGAGAGAGGGGGGTGTGGCAGTCGCACTGTACTCTTCAATACATGTACTGTCACAGGTAGGGGCGAAAATACGAACTTGTAGAAAGAGTCAACAGATGGCGTGGCCAATCCAGGAGCGCCAGCTTTGCGCTGTGGGCTTACTGTACGTCTCCGCGCACGGCGTCACCAAGTGGCCCCCGAGAAGTGGAGCCTCACGACGCAGCACGACGGCGCACGGTGATAGACCCACCGCAGGTTCGAGCACCGAGCCAAAAGGCCTGGCCGGCCCTGGCCGTACGCATGGGCGCTCTCCCAGGAACACAAGGCGTCCAGGACAGTTAAGGCGTTTATTTATCACAAATCGCCAACACGTACCAGACTGCACCCAAAAACACGGAGTACACTCGGCGCCCGCGGTTCCCGATGGCGAGGAAGGCGGGTTACACGCCGCGTCGAACAATGGTTTGCGCACGCGGGCCGAAATGCGTTCGCAAACGCTACCTAGCGTTTCCTGTCACCGACAATGGTCTGCGACGGTTCGGACATGCAAAATGTGACAGACTGAGCACCTGCGACTACCGCAAGGGCGGGACGCAGAGCCACTCAGCAAGCCACACTTACGCAAGCTGACAAAGCACGTGAACGTCCCCAGGCCGGGGCGTTGGGGACACAAATAGCTGGTCGCTCACGTACCTCGCAGCTTGCCTCTCGTGACCGGCGCTCGTCCCTGCCGCAGCACCACCCCCCCACGCACGGCGGTCGTCCCCAGTCGGGGCTTCTTCCCTATGTCACGCCCCACAACCTAATCGGAGGGCCGCGTAGCATGACGTCGCGGGACACGGCCGCGGCGCCCTGGGAAAACGGCGCGCGGTCGAGGGCCAGGCATTTGGGAGGGGTTTTCCTCGCAATGGCGAATAAGTCCGGAGCTTTAGGCACAGCAACGACTGCGCCCCAGTAGACCGAAGGAACTCCCACAGCGCTCAGGCGCGAAATTTTGAACGCACGATAGAGAACGTACCGGTACGTCAGTGACACTGTGGGGGGGGAAGCGCGATGACATACCGGTACGTCCGTGACAGCGAAAGGGTTAAATATTTACTTTATGGCACACAGTGAAATTGCAGAACCAAAGCCAGTCAGTGCTCAAATTATGTCCATTCTGTAGACTAGCACCAGTTTTGATATATCTGTCCTCACTGCATATTGCCACTGAGTTTGGAGATCAATATATTGAAACTGGTGATCCTCTCAGGCAGCTTCAACCCCTAAATTGCAGTCTGTGCCAGTAGTCAATTAAAAACATTTATTAGCAAGAATTAGTCAAAGAAGGGCTTACTGGTGATTACTGCTCGAGTGCTGAGATCTGCCACTGCCATAAACTTTTTCAACAAGAATTGCCATTTTACCAATTCGCCAAACTAGGAAGTCACTGAAGGAGCTACGTACTACTATACTCGTGCTTTGAAACATGTCAATTTAGGTCTAATTAATATGCATACTCTTGTTTCTGCCCTCCCCAGTTCGAGTGATATTGCAACGAGTTTACTTTTTAAGCTTTGGAAACCAGATGCACAGGGCCGTGAAATTGAACTGAATGGTGATAATTTATAAGAGGCATAATGTTTTAAAGTTTCTCTACCACGGTCCCAACGTGAGTACAGTACACATGTGCACTGCAGTAAGTTCAATTACAAGTAAGCACTCATTCTTTTTGCATCCCACATGTCGTTAAGAAAAATAAACGGGCACTAACCACAGCCATCAGAGTAGTAACGGAGCACCAACAAACCAGATCCATCAGAGAAATAATGGTACACCAACAAGTGAGACGGAACACCAAGACGTAGCATCAACAAGCCAAAACCCACCCCTGCTGCCCAGTGCTGCACCTCACCTTGATGATGCCCTCTTGCGCTTCGGTGAGCAGCTGTGCCTTGAGCTCCTTCTCAAAGCTTGGGTAGAGAAATTTGCTCAGAGCAAAGCTGAGAGCCTCACTGCGCTGGTTGTTCCACTCCTGGACGTTGTTGCTGAACTCGTCCTGAGTGGGAAGGACAACAATGCGCACACACGTCACAGGAAAGTTCAAAACTGGCTCTACGGAGCACCACAGACAAGTCTTGTTTCCCCAAGTACCACTCACAAGTGAACAGAGGGCAATGAGTGCATCGAGCTACCAAGCGAAACGGTGCACCTAAATGCCGACCACAGGTTACGAAAGACAGGCAAAGCACACTGCTACTGCTTTTAATTTATGCACTAAAGTTCACAAACAAGAAATGCTAACTTAGATTAGACTGCTAAAGTATTTTTTCAGAACATTGTCTTCATTATTTTCGTCATAAGAGGTTATTAGAAGAGAAAATTAAAGTTCCCCTTTCTTGAATTTCCTGCCATGAGCCCAGGCACTTGCACATCAGTGTAATATTACAAATTTCAGAATTTTTTCTAACTTGGACAGTTATGGCTAAGTAAAGAATCCTGAAGATTGCCGAGTTCAGTGTTTGGCCTTTCCTTTAGAATGCAATGCAGCCCATCTCTGCCAATAAGAAAATTAACTAGGCCCTAGCACACAGCATAAAAATCTGTGACACCACGGTGAGCTGAGACAGGAAACATTCAAGGCAACATAGCTATTTCTGGATTACCAAGCCTATTCCCACGGTAGCAGCTGCTCTTTTTGGAATTGCAGAAAGGTATTTTACTAATACAGGAGAAATTATGCTTCTTTAGTGCAGTTCTCACCTCCAATCCCAGCAAATAAGGGCAAAACAGCACTATTACTAACCATTACTATCACTGAGGTAACCATAGCACCAATTTCTCAGAAGAAATTAACAATTCTTTTTCAACAGCAAAGCGGTAACTAAGACATGATTCCATACACACGCTGTTGTTCACGCCTGCTGAAACAGAGCATGAACAGCTGAATTTACTTATCATAAGCCGATGTCAAGTGTAAATACCCTGTAGTAGAGCTGCTTGATCTCATCAAGGTAAACTCCAGGATTCGACTGAGTGCTTCCATCCATAGAAATAGTGATTTGGAGCAGCTTCTCATTTTCAGCCTAAAAAGTTGAAAACAGAAATCCAGTCAATATTCAAACAAGCCTTACCTCAGGGCAGTGCCCAAGATCAAAAGAACAGGAAACAGACATCACCTGAGTCATGTTAAGAAATTGTGCTCCTTCCAAATCCCGAACAGGCTTGTTTTTCAGGTACTTGACTGGATAGCATGGGTGGTTCTCATCAATTTCCTAAGGAATGCAACAAGACAAGGTAAACACGCAGCCAATTTTCTTGGCAAATCTGGATTCAATTGTCGAGAAAACAACTGCCGTTAACAGCAGCCAAAGTGGCATCGATAGCTGGACTGCAGATAAAAGAAATGCCATTATTTCAAAACTGGATAAAAAATGTCGCCGACAATTATGACACTGCCTAATGCGAAATTTGAGCACAGCTCTTTAGTTGTTCAGAATTCCACAGGTTGCACTGCTCCCTGTTCAGAAAGTGTGAGCACGAGAATGCATGGCTCATGCGGAGTGCATTCTCTAGCAGCGGCGGCACAGATGAAATAGCACATGCGCAGTGGGTACGACGCCCATGCCAGCATTTTGTTTCCATACATGGTGTCGGCGGACTCGCTCGCTGCATGCCTTAGTAACAATGTGTCATCAGCGACTGGGTGACGGCACACACCACTATGGCGCCACTTCGTGGCAGGCTGCCGTCAAGAAGCACATCTCCGCTTTCCTTCTCACCCTTTTGCCATACTCTCCTCCACTTTCTTCCTCATGATTACGCTGCACCACCTCCAGGCACTTGCTTCGCTATCGCTGTCTTTCATCCTCCGCAATGCTTCACTTTAAAATCTAAGAGCTGCACTTTAAAACCTAGTTCTACAGAGCTTAAAGTAAACTCTTGGTGATATAAAAAGGCATATCACTGAATTGCTTAAATGGCCCCTCACCAGGTTAGGCCATTTTGAGCTGACAAGCGCAGAGCACACAATGCGCGATAATGATCGTGTCTGCAAAGTATTACATCGCTACGCGCCGCAAAAAGATATGAAATTTCAAACCACATGCCGTTTTCCCTTCTCCTTGCAGCCACTGCGCTTCAAGCCGAAGGATGACATACACGTGCTAGTGCACCTACGTACATATGTTCGCGCTGTGACGTCGCTCATGGTGACATGTGACTGAGAATTATTCAAGTCAACATCTGTTATTTGTGTAACATGTTGTGAGAACAGACGAATTAAAGCTTAGAAAAATAAAACAACACAAACCGAATGTCTGCATGTTTTTGTTTTACTTCGCACCGCAGCAAGAGAGTTGTACTTCTGTTTCGTCTGCTTGTTCCCACGTTGTGAGGTCGCACGCGCAGACACCGAAACTATGTCATTTTCTACCATGTTTCAGCGCAGGATCATGCTCTGTGATCCCCGTGTGTCTGCCTCAGTATTCGTGTAGCACAGACTTATACCGCTAGTCAGGTGTTCTCATGCCCAGCGTGGAAAATCACGTGCTGCGTGAAACGAAACAATTGCAACAGCTCGCATGCGACGCCATCAGCGGAAGTACGCTGCGCCGCAAAAAGGTGAGGAGAAAAAAAAATGAAGGCAGGGCCCGCGACGCATTCATCGCGCAATCCTCGAGGTCCAGTATGGGAGAATGCAGGGAACGAATTTCGCTTGTGGAGAATAGACGGGGCAAACGGAGGGAGCGTCTGTGATTGCAGTGAAGCTCGTCTCCTGAACTCGAGTTTGCAACACTGAAATAGTTCCATCTCAGCAATTAATGAGCCGATAAGAAACATTTTTGTGGCAGAAAGCTTTATAGAGGACACGTAACAACTTCCACTGTATAATCAAAATTTGTTACGAGGCCTGGTGAGGGGCTCTTTAAGGTACATTCTTAGTTTCACTCAGCTAGTTCCTACTCTTTAGTTACTAAATTTTATGGTTTAAGACAAAATTAAATTTTCCATCTCCAAAAAAGACTTGTGCAGAAACCACTGAAGATTATTGCCAAAGTAAGCGAAGCTTATTCTGTCTTGTACCACAGAGTGCTTGTCTGTCATCTTTCTCGTTTTCTTCTTTCTTGTCTATTTGAAGCGGCATCATTTATACTGTGGTTGTTGCATGGCTGCACCTCACCATCCAGCATAGGCACAACAGCAAGATGCTCAGCTGATCTGTCGCTTTTGTTATGATTGGTATTGGTACACAACACGGGGACACGCTGCCCGTTTAATGGCGACAGATACGAACTCGCGTCAGCAAGTGTATGAGCCCGTCTCGGCATCGTTTGTTTAAGGAGAACTTAGCAATGCAAATTTCACAATTATTTTGCATGAAAAACGCCGTCCAGAAAGCAAAATTTTTATTGTTATATTCGATATGCGGTGAATAACGTATTGTTGGATATGGGTTCTTTTCTCATAGCCCTAATGTATAAGTTGACACTGTTAAGTGGACTTGTCATTACATATGGTATTGCTATAAGTGGACTACGCTGTGCTACCAGTTGTCACTCAAAACGAGCAAATGACCCCATTTTGCTAAATACAAGAATAAAAAACCTACAAGACCTTTAGAAACATTTTATGGTGTTCTGTACATCAAAACAAATCTATTTATATTATAAGAGTGCGCATCGCTCTAGTTTTGGTGCACATCTGCTGCCCTCATACTGACAACACTCGAGAGTCGTCGCTCAAAGCCATCCCTCGTGTGGGTTTCAACTTGTGAGCGACAAGTGGAAGCGACAGCCATCTCCGTCGCATCACTTGTCGCCATAGTGCACAAGATCGCTTATATGGGGTGTACGCTGAATTAAATGAAATGAAATTAAGTCAAATTGAAGCCCATCAATTCACAACACACACTTCATTTTAAAAAACTACTTGCTCTGTTCATGGTCTCTATCACTTGTGAAGGGAATGAAAAAGAGCGATGTAGCCACCTCATAACCAGGTAGGCATGAGCAACTTCTCTGGCTGCTCAGAAACCTGCCATTGCTCCAGTGCATGGAACTACACGGTAGACATGGAGGTACTGAGGACATGGCTGCTTGCCTTCAGACCCTTCTTCGTGGGTGAAATGCTGATCTTGGCTCTCTCGAAGAAGGTTTCACGTATGCACCTTCGTACCAGAGGGTCCATAGCAATCATCACTGCCACCATGTATCGCGCTGCCTTCAGGGCCTCGTCGGGTGTTGTGAAGCGCCTGCAGAATGAAAATAAAGATGGCAGCGAGCCTCTCTTTTCTTCCAGTGAAAAATGTGGTGCACCAAGTATGCAAAATGTAACAATAAAACATATTTTCTGTAGCCTCGCATATTTATGTGCCCCAATACAGATAGCAACTGTCACTACTTACACACCGTATTTACACAACTCTAACATGCACAATTTTTCCAAAAATTGCCAGTGCATTACAATGGGACACAAAACCGAAAATAGCGTTCGTGAAATTAGCCACACTCTACCGTCGGAGCGTTCAGACGCAGAGTCATCACCATCACAAAATGGTAATGAAGCACCTTCGGGTTCATTCTGTGCTCAACTACCATATTTACTCAAACCTAACGCATACGCTTTTTCTGATAAAACAGGTCCAAAAATAGCCTGCGTGTTAGAATCGAGTACGGCCCTAAATCTGCATTACCATATTGCCATCGGCATTTCGAAATGGCCTCCTTGTACATGCTTCGAGCCTATCCACCGTAGCTTCCTCCATGTGCTGTAGTATATGTGCTTGGGTTAGTCTACCGTCCATCTTCTCATCTTCTGCAATTGCTCTATCAGAATAGAAGTGCAGACTGCGAAGACCTGCCGAATTCATCACGATGCCGCAATTAAAAGGAAAGAGATCACGTGCGTGGAGACGCACGGAAATCGGGTCGCATTATGGGCATTTGGAGTTCCCGAAACTTGCATGTGGGACTGGCGCAAACAGGAGAGGCGTTCTACTCCGTCGGCTGCTGAGTACGGTGCGGCCACGCAGCCCCTATCTTGAAAGTGATATGCGATGGAGACGGAGTTTACACATCTCGACGCACCATGCTGTGTTCTTGTCACTTAGTTTGTGTTGAAGCAAGAGGCCGCACAAAGGTCAATTCACTTGCTCCTGCTACCGCGCTTCCTCACTCCAGTGTTATGATGAAGAGTTTCCATGGTCAATGAGTGAGATGTGTTCATGTTTGCTAGTGCACATGTGACAACGTTTGTTAACCCTTTGAAGGTTTTCGCCGTACATGTACGGTGGCGGTTTTCTGTCCTGCAAGGTCTTTGCCGTACGGGTACGCTTTCGACCCTCCGTTTAAAATTTCGTGGCATAATGACGATGTGTGCTTACTGGGAGGTGCTGTCACCTCTTGGGACTTACAAGAAGCTTTTGAAATTTGCGCTACCTACTTGTGGAGATAAGCAAAACTGATTTCTAACTTCAGCGCGTCGCGCAGACTGCGGCAACACCCCTTTTGCGGTTTCGGTTTCGCCGCGCGATCGCAAAGGAGGCACGCGAAGCGTCATTTTTCTCTTTGTCAGCACTCTCCTGCAGAGGCGGTAGAAGTTGATTTTTATCTTGATTGGCGCTGCTCTTAGCTTGTTTATAATCGCCGCTCGCGAGGTATTCTCGCTCTCAGCGGGAACGCGCTTTCGTTTCCTCTGCGTGATCGCAACGGAGGTGCGCGAAACGTGATTTTTCTCTTTGTCGGCACGCTATCGCAGGAGCGACAGAAGTTGATTTCTATCTTGATTGCCACTGCTCTTAGCTTGTTTATCACCGCCGCTCTCGCTCTCTGCGGCAACGCGCTTACGCGAGAGGGTGCCTCAGACCTCTGCCCAAGGCAGCCGCAAGCAGAGAAGATGTCATGTGTGCGCCAACACAACTTGTCGCTACAAGAGAAGAAGATGCACGCATTTTAGGTGTGCAGACTGCGATAAGGCACTGTGCGGAGACCCGTGTTTCAAGGAGTACCACACTCTGAAATACTATTGAACATTTTGCAGTTCTGAGTGATGCCGACACCAAAATAGTGTTCCTAATTTTTTTTACTATTTATTCCCGACTTTATACATCTTGTACATTCAAGATCCGCAATAAAGTAATTTGACCACCTGGGAAAGTTTTTTTCGAGATAATTCGACCCTCAAAGGGTTAATTTAGCAGGCGAATGTTTATAAGTTCATACGGCCGAAAAAAGTTCTACCCTTATTTTTCGTATAGCTGTCTACTAATTTGCTATTGCAATCGATGCTTCACCTTTCGACCTTTCGGGCCAAACGACGACTTTTCTTTATTTATCGTAACTTTAGTGCACTGGGAGTAAATCTTTCTTTTTCCGAATGAGAGAAAGTTGTATTCCTATACGAAAGAAGGAGGTGTGCAGTACTGTAAAGGACTTTCTTTAGGTCATGGCAAATGGGTGCGCATTATGATAGAGGGCATATTTTTTTTCATTTTTTGGGGGGGGTCACGGAAAACTGGTGCACGTTACATTCGAGGGCACACTACAATCGAGTAAATGCGGTATGATCTGGAGTGTCTGTTTAGATCAGTCACTTTCAGAGATACTATCCCTTTTGTGAGGTTTCACGCAACTCGTTGCTGGTTGAGTCTGCATATACAGCAGCCAGTGTTTTCAGCGCTGAACAAGCTCAGAACCTGCACAGTGCAAGGAACGCTTTCGGCCACAAACTCCGACAAGTCCGATGCAGTCACATAAAATATTGTGAAAGTGATAGTAGCAGCCCTAAATGTGATTGCTAGGGAATACCACCCCTGTCTGCTTGGTATCTGCGGCCAATAAAGTGCAAATGGTGGCGATGACATACCGCTTTCATTGAGAAAGCTAATTTCAAAAAAGAACTTTTCCCTTTTGTGAAGGTAAATTCTGCAGGTCTCTTAATTCTGATCCCGAACGTAGGGGGTGTGCTATGTTTCTTCTGAAAAATAAATCAGGCACATGTTATATTCAGGAGCATTTTTATTTTTTTACTTCAAACCCCCGAAATTTGGGTGCGCATTAGATTTGGAGGCATGTTAGAATCGTGTAAATACAGTATATACATGCACAAAGAATGAATGAAAGCACTGGAACAACTACTAGTCCTGTTTTTGTTTTCTTCCCCCTCCACCTGGTGTTTTTAGAGTTGATACCAATCTTTTCATCTGGGTGTTTTGAGTGTTTGTGCAGTTAATATGCGTGCGAGCTGCAGTGACCAACTAGCCAACCTTTCAGTCTTGATGGCAGGGTACAAGTTTTCAAGTCTAGCATGACAACACCGAACATGTTTCAACTACAGCCTGCTTACTATGTGCAAGCAAAAGCGTTCAGGGGCTGACACTTCAGTGCAAATGCGTATGTGGCCAAACTCTTAGATGTCAAATAAATAACACCTTAAGGTTGGGAAATTCCAGACTGCACTGATGTAATGAAGCAATGTGACAACTTTGTGGTGCAAACTGGGGCAAAGTAATGTGCAGCCGAGGAGATGGCAGAAATAATTTCTAGAACAGCGGCCACAGGCAAACAATAGTACAGCAACATGTCTTCATAATTTTCAGTACGAAGCTTGGAAGACATGCACCTAAGTGGACAGTACCAGCCCCAACAGAAAGGTCCCCAAATGCCCAAAAGTGCTGAAGAAAAGGAAACTCACTTGCTGACAAAATCAGTAGCGGCCATCAGGGGTTCAACCGGAAACTGGTCCACCTCGTGCCGCTGGTAATTGTCTCGAAGATTCTCTCCGAACTGCTCTGGTGTCAAACCAAACTTTTTTGCAAGGCCATCTGCAAAAGAGGGAGAGAAGCGCTACTCATTACAGTACCTAAGAAAAGTTTCACAGCTAAAAGAGAAGGTGGGGAAGACAGAAGCATCTCATTTATAATACAGTCAGTCAAGTGTACAAGTACTTTAGGCTCTCAGGTTCACAAATCTAAATGTTCTCTTTAACTTTTGAAGTACAGTGCGCTATCACAATAAAAACACAAAAATAGCACAAATGGACCTACCGAGTCCCATGTCACGGCAAATGTCAAACAGACGCTTGCGGACAGGATGCTTCAACCGCTGATTCTCATCATCCAGCTCCTCAGGTTCCTTGGCCGGTGTATTCTCGCCGTTTTCACCAGTCTCAGCTTCTGCCTCTTTCCTCTTGCGCTTGCGCATTGCCTCCTGCATCTCGGGTATCTCTTGTGCGTAGTACAGAAGGAAGAACTGGTACACATCGCGCAACTCCTCGGGCGTCTGCACCTCCTTCAGCCTGCAAGAAAAATGAATCTGTCAACAGACTGGCAACTTGCTCAATGCGTGCATATGCAGCTGGTTTCTGGCCAATTATATGGTAGCACTATATTACCCAGCCATTGCAGCTCTGTTCAATTCAGACAGAAAGATGGCAGCATAGATTTGAGACAAAGCCTGGGCAGATAACATTCTAATAAAGATTAAAGGGACACTAGAGGAAAGCACAAAGTCGAGCTAGATCAACAGAGCATTCATTTAGAAGTCTATCACCGTTTTCTCTATGCCAATATATAATTTTTTGCCTGGCAAATTGCCTTTGAAAGTCCCACTGTTGCTTCTCCATTTGAACTGCCCGTGCCAAAGCAGAGGACTTGACGTTACCTCCACGTGACCACCCTCTATGCCATTGTTGTCTTTTGTAGACTCTTTTATTTTGCTCTTTATACGAAGTGTACTGTTTGGTGGGTGTAGGTGTTCAGATTGCATGGGTCACTCTGTGGCTCTGCTTGGGTTCAGGTTGCGAGTTATGGTCACTTGAGCCTCCGTCGATGGAGCCGGCAGCTTGGTGAATCGCCACACGCTGCCGCCACGGCCGTTGTAAACGGAGAAAAGTGATGCCGTTTACAGTGGCTGTTCTTTGAAAATCGGAGGTGCTGACACCACAAATAAGAGGTACCTTAGTCAACAATAGATGGAGCCACTCCGGTTTTCTATTTCCATCATTTTCTCGCTTGCAAAAGCTCTGTGTTCATTTCGAATGAAGAATTCGTTATTACAGAAGCATCATCTTTCATTCTAGCTTGACTTCATATTTGCCTTTAGTGTCCCTTTAAGCAAGGCATGATCGTTGGCAAAGCCACGAAATTAGTAGAATAGATAACTAGGGGCCCGTCAGAGTTAAACTGGATGCCATTAGAAGGGAAGCACAGTCGAGGGCAGTAGAGAATTATAATAACTGAATGGCAAGATTATGACTACAAATACAGGCAATGGAGAGTTAGATTTCTCATCTCCTTCAAATGGTTGAAGCTCTACAACGACAGTGAAGCCCAGATAATTTGAAATCGATTCATTCGAACTGACAGACACGTAATTCTAACTGCTCTGTTGGTACCGGCAAAGGCTCATTATTTAAGTACAGAAAAATTCCCACTAATTCAAACTCAAAAAATGGCGCAACAGTTATTTTCAAACAAAATTTATTTTTCCCACAGACCACATTTTGGACAAACCCAGCCAAAGGCAAAGGGTCAATGGGTCGCTAGCTACGGCAATGTCGCGTGCCATGAAAATGACAAGGAAAGACACTCAGGGAGCCAAGAACAAACCAAGGGAAGCAGAGCAGCAGGCACCTTCCTTTCCAATCCACGTTCAAAGGAGAAGCAAAGAGTCACCTAGCATGCACTTGATCATGTTACCACGCTCACCTGCCTCCTTCCCCTCCCCCTCCTTCCCTCTTAGTGCGGGCTTGATACTGTTATCGCGCCCTCATCTATCACTGACCCCCATCGAGCGTTAGGAGCGCTCAATACCATCCCCAACACTGGGCAGTGAGGAGGACGGCATGCATCAAGTCACCATCCTTCTCAGCTCAACCTCAGACGTTTTCCTTCACACCCACAGCAAACGGCACACAAGGCGCGGTCTTATCGCACTTGGACCTTACACAGAACCTAGTCTTCTTCCACCACATGTCGTCATGCACTAATGGAAGAAACATAAGACTTTTTCAATGCGAGCCCAGTGACGATTTTGGTTTTGCACATTGTACCGGACAATTGATCAGGCGCTGTACTTAACGGGAACTAGTTTTATTCTAATAATTTTCCGGTCCCCTTGGAGTTCGACTTTACAAGATTCTAGAGTAAAATGATGCTATCAGCATATTTTATGTAACTGCAGGTGTGCTCTTCACTAAGAAGGAAAGGCAAAAATTCTTAAACGCTAAGGCATATGTGGGGACGCTCGACTCTCACACATCCCTTGATGTTGTTTTCCCTACATGGCCCTTGGGTCTCCTGTAATCTGGTTTTGCCACATAGCTCGGTCAATGTAGTTGCACAACAGTACAAGAGATGGCACAAGTGTTGCGCTGCTAACACCACCTATCAGTGGTGACACTGGGCACAATATGGAGTAGCCTCTTCCTCTTTGGCTTGGGGTCGGCAGAGTGCACTGACTTGTCAGCACTCTCTGCAGGACTGTCTCGCGAGAGGCTTCAGCGTGGGGCACCGTGAAGGACGAACACAACCGTTCAACCACACCACCATTCACATCCCCGTAGATGCGAATGATTAGGTGTTGGTGTCCAGAATGGGGGGGCGAACATATTCGCACGATATCCTGTCGCGGTGAGTCGGATTTCCTCAATTCGTCAGCGCTGTGGGGATGCGTGACTCTCACGCCTCCCCTGAGATCTAGTTTTCCCGCATAGCTCGTCTCCTGCAGGGCGGCTTCGCCCGCCGCGTGGCCTGGCGCCCGCGGCGGTCGGAGTGGTTGAAGCGCAGTGCGAGAGATGGCGCTAGTGTTGCGCTGCTAACGCCCCCGACAGGCGAGGTTACTTGGGCGCCGAAAGGAAGGCGCTTGGGCTGTTGGGTTCGACACCGTCGAGGAGTGCGGACGTGCCGTGCTGCGCATGCGCCGACCCATGCTTCTGCGAGACTGTCTCGCGTGGCCGCCTTCGAACGCGCCACCATTCGCGTGACCGTACACGCGAACGACCAGGCGTTGGGCTCCAGCATGGGGCGAACATATTCGCTCGCTATGCAGTCGCGGTGAGTCTGACTTCTAGATTTGTCGCGCGCCCATCGGCATGTTTTGGGGATAGCAACTCGGCTAGCAGGCATTGATCTATGAAAGGTGCAATAAATGCCCTTGTGATTGTTTGCACTACGGTGTTGTCGTTCCTTTGTCCCAAGAGTACGGAGGAGAACCCCACATCTGGCTGCCCAACGTGGACCTCTTGGGGCATCGGGCGATAGATTTAACAGTTTTGCTTCGTTCGAGACCTTTGTTTGAATCGAAGCGCAGGGCTAGCATGGATTTTGATCGCTAGCATTGGCGGCGTGCTTTCTTGAGAGAGGCGACGGTGGCTGTAGTGTGTTTGAACTTATCAACATGCTAAGCCTTTTCGCAAGTGCTTTTTTTAATGACATTCGTTGGTACGAGAGCCACGTGGTCTGCATCCTGGGAGAGCGAGGCTTAGCACCCGCGGAGCATGGCCAAGCCTGAAGCGAGTGAGTACGGAAGCCTCGTGGGTGGTCCGAATTTCTTATGTAAATAGCTTCTTCTATCTCTTTGACTCTGAAGTCGCGGCTCTGGGAGCCGGGTGGCCGCGGGCCACGGGTGCCACTACGGGCTGACTGGTATTGCAGCCTGGCACCGGGCGCTCCCACACTGTCTGGGACGGTAGGCACCATCAACTCAGATGCTGTGTGCACCGAGCGGGGTAGGACCACCTAACAGAGCTGACGTCTCCTCGCTGCTGCCTTTTTTCTTGCGCCCATTTTGGGTGCTGTTTTTTGGATGCCGGTTGTTGTCAGGGTAGTGACGCTTTAGGCCTAAAGCTTTACGGAGCTGCCTGTCGCACATGGAGGGACACAACCTGGTGGACCGTGGCGTTGAGGTGTTGCACTTTGCTTCCCTCATTTTAGTTAGCCTCGCACGAATTGAAATTACTCGTTCGACTCAAGGAAGCGAGCTTCGTTCACGTGAACTTAGCATCTGAGTAGCTGCCCGATCTTTTGCTAGCCGAGTTGAACATCGTACCACGTGGGCAATGCGCATGCAGAATTCCTCTCCCTTGCACTACTGTAGTGTTTGCCGAGTGTGTTGAGTTTACGCAGCGTGATTGGAGTCACCCCTGGCTTGCTGTCACATGCACGTCGTCTGCGCTGCTGCCCCGGACTACGATAGAGTCACCCCGGGCGATGGTGATGCTGTGGCCAGTTCAGCGCAGCGACTTCGGCGGCCTCCTGCATCCAGCTCACAACCCTCGGCGGCGGACAAAAGAGCCGGCGGTCACCGACAGCTACGACGGCTCTTGCCAGCAGGGCGTGTCGGCGCAAGCGACGCTTGCTCTTTCCGACTACTGCGTCGCCGTTTCCGGAGTCCTGGCCTGGAATCGTGCCGTCGAGTCTGCAAAGCTGCTGTGACCGGCAGACACCAGCGGTGTACCCCAAGGACAGTCGGCTCGCATGTTATGGACAGCGTGTGGACATTTCCTCGGCGCGGCCACTGTTGCATGTACCACCTTGTTCGCGAAGCACGTGTTGTTGTTAGAGTGTGTGTTCGCCGGAATATGTAGTGATTTAAGGTTGGGGGGATGTGGGGATGCGTGACTCTCACGCCTCCCCTGAGATCTAGTTTTCCCGCATAGCTCGTCTCCTACAGGGCGGCTTCGCCCGCCGCGTGGCCTGGCGCCCGCGGCGGTCGGAGTGGTTGAAGCGCAGTGCGAGAGATGGCGCTAGTGTTGCGCTGCTAACGCCGCCGACATGCGAGGTTACTTGGGCGCCGAAAGGAAGGCGCTTGGGCTCTTAGGTTCGACATCGTCGAGGAGTGCGGACGTGCCGTGCTGCGCGTGCGCCGACCCATGCTTCTGCGAGACTGTCTCGCATGGCTGCCTTCGAACGCGCCACCATTCGCGTGACTGTACACGCGAACGACCAGGTGTTGGGCTCCAGCATGGGGCGAACATATTCGCTCGCTATGCGGTCGCGGTGAGTCGGACTTCTAGATTTGTCGCGCGCCCATCGGCATGTTTTGGGGATTGCAACTCGGCTAGCAGGCATTGATCTATGAAAGGTGCAATAAATGCCCTTGTGATTGTTTGCACTACTGTGTTGTCGTTCCTTTGTCCCAAGAGTACGGAGGAGAACCCCACAGCGCCCATCGGCATATTCTATTGATTGTAATTCGGCTAGCTGGCATTGGTGTAGGAAAGGCGCAATAAATGACCTTTTTGATTGTTTGCACTACAGTCAAACCCGGCTATATCGAACTCGCAAGAAAACGCCTGTCAGTTCGATATAGAGCATAATTCGATATAAGCCTGCTAAATAATTGGATGTCATAAAAGCACATACCATTTATAAAATCACTTTATTAACGAAACTAGCTTAGTTTTCTAGCATTTTCTTCTGCTTGGGCAATTTTGCTGCCTGCGACGCACGCACTTCCCCACGTTGTCAAAGGAGTCGGAGCAGCTGAGGCCGCAACCTTCCGCATTTGCGCAGAAGCGCCGGACTAATGCGAGTGCACCAATCACTTTGGAGGATGTGGGCAAAGGACCGTAGTTGCTTTCCTCAATGTGCCTTTTTCATTTGTGCTCGGTACGATGTCGGCGATGTAGTCTTCGTTTCCGGCCTCTACCGTGGTCGCGACAGCATCATCTGCACTCACCAACTCGTCCACCGATGATTCGAATGTCCCGGAAATTTTCACAGCTCGCTCCAAACTTCGGCAACACCGGCAACGGCTTCGTCACATTGATCAGAATTTACAGTCCTCACCGAGCACGCGGAAACCGGCACGTATGAAGAACCCCTCGTACACGGCCGTGCGTACGCGTCGGGCGCCATGGGCACCGGGTTGAGAGTCTGGCCACTTTAGCCCTAATCGTGCCGAGAGTGCTCCTCGGAATCTTGCACGCTGCGGGGACATCCAACTTCTCATCGCGTTCGACGCGATTTATGATTTCGAGCTTCACGACGAAAGGCGAATTCTCCCGCTTCATCACGGCAACACTGCGGGAGAAGGCCCACAAGGCGCAAACACGATAAACCAGAGAAGCAGCCAGACAACTCGCACTTTCACCATCTTGCACGAAGAGAGCACAAGAGCCTCTGATTGGCTGTCTGAGCAAGTGCTGTAGGCGGGCCAGGATCATTTTTTGCTGGGGAGTGTCGCTAGATAGTGATCTAAAGAAAGGAAGGACGCTTGATTCTGCAACCCGTGAGGGAGCACGGCGAAGCGTCATCAGGGGAGAGGGGGTGGCAAGTGAAAGATGATAGAGAAAGAGGGAGGATGTGGCCTAATAGACTCCACTATGCGCGACGGGGGAAGTGTCGACGGCTCGCCCGAACAGCCCGAGGCAGCGCGGTCACGGTAGGGAGAGCGGTTGGATGGAGCCGCGCCGCCGGGTTTCCCCGCTACCGCGAGGGAAAGCCAACTTCTGGGGGCACTTTTCCGCCGCTTGACGTTCGATATATCGGGAGTCACTGCAATATTTGTTCGATGTAAACGTAATTTTTGCTATATATACTCATTGTAACTATACCGTGACCAGAAATCATTCGATATATAGAATAATTCGATGTAAACGGGTTCGATATAGTCGGGTTCGACTGTACTATGTTGTTGTTCCTTTGTCCCAAGGGCACATTTTGAAACCTCACAATCCACCTTTTTCATGGCGCGACAGTGCATGCATCCTACCCTAGTGGATTAGTTGCAAAGGGACATTTTGGAAGGGACGTGCACGCAGCCGTGCAGCCTGATATTGGGGGAAAGTCCCCCCCCCCCAAAAAAATGCACACAGATGCGCATTACAGCAAACACTTGTGCCGTGTACCGCATTGTAACTCCACTGATATACAGCTCTATGTAGGTGCGGTGTCGAAAACGTGCGTAGCACGAGACTGCAACTACACTTCAAAACAGAAAGTGGCAAGGGCGTCGTACAGACTGCCCCGTCAACCATGTAGTTGCCGCCTTTCATTGATGGCAAGCAAACTTGATGAAAAGCCCCTGCGTTACACTTGGATGACAGTCGCTTTGAGAGGTTGGGAGCTGGGACCTTTGTGGCAGTTTGCCACGCTTTTCTGAGCAGTCTTCCTTCGTACTGGATGCAGCTGCAGTGGCGCCGAGGACATTCAGCAGTGCCAGCAGGGGCCGTCAGGGAAATTATGCTGAAAGCCGTGACGGCGTCTCCCGAGCCAATGCGCAGATAGATGGCAAAGCACACGTGGAAAGTGTGTTTCGTGGAAGTGAGTGGTGGCAGCGGGTCCTTAATTTAGGTAGGAAGAAATTTCCGCTTGATGTGGCTTTTCAACCCATGTTGCAGGGACCAGTGAAAGAAAATGAAGTCAAGGAATGTATGCATCTTTGTTTTAGTTCTTTGACCAGGCTAGACTAAGACCTTAAAAATGGGCATTCGAGATGAAATAAGGGGTGCGATCGGAGATGGTTGTTCGGCGCGTTCGTTCGGTTACCGGCGCGCGCGATTGGCCTACTCCGCGCCGACGTCGCCAGCCGCGGGGCGCCGCCCCGTTTTTGGTGACGTCAAAATGACGACACGCTCCTGTCAATCATCCGCCCACCGAGCATTTCGTCCGAACGCGACGGGAGTTGAGAAGTTTGGAGCGATCATACGGCTTCGCATGGCGCGTCTGGTGGATTGGATTGGATCCAACAGGTGGCCTTTTCGGCTACGGAATAGCACGTTTGAATCCAATCTATAGTTTAATTCGAGAAAATGGCGCTTCCGTTGGGAACTTAGGTTGTTGCGCTGGCGTTTCTAGAGGAAGGAGGAGAGCGGGTGGCGGTGCGAAACGCGTTTGAAGAAATGGCAGAAAGTGAATTCCGGCGTCGTTTTTGTTTCTCGAAACAAATAATTCGTTGGTTGTACAGATAAATCGACAACATCATTGGTGCCAGCGAGCCACTGGAATGTTGTCGCTGCCCCTTGAAAAGTGCGCCACTCCTCCCGTCGTTTTCTTTTTCTTTTTTCTTCTCGCTGTGCGCGACACCACCTAGGGACGACGCAAAGAACCTAATAGTTATAAATTGCAGTAGTCACACGTACTACTATTTGAAAACGTGTTTGGGCTTGAGAAGAAAAAATACATTCTTTTAGATAAAGATTTAATTCATTTGGAAGACGAGAAACATTTGGTTTTGTAGTATACCGTTTGCAAGCAGACGACAAACGACGGAAGTAAACTTCCGGGGAGGTCACCGCTTCCTGATTGGCTGCTCTCTCCACCCCGCTGTCACAAATTTTGCATACTGCAACTTTGTGACGTTGCAGCAACTGAACAGAACGCGTATCGAACAGAATATCTCCGATCGCGCCCAAGGAGAGTTGTTTGGACGCAGCCTGGCCAGAAGCTTTGCTGCGAAAATAAACGCTGTCCTTCACAAGATGCTGGCTCTTCCTTCGCGTTGCCAGCGTGTGCTCGGGCCATCAAGGGGCACCATCTCGGACCACCGAAAACCACGAACATCCATCCCTAACTGCGACAGTTCAAAAAAATCACGTTGCTGGCGAAGTCTTCTAGCAGTGACAGCCCCCTCTTGCTGATGATGGCAGCGCGTGCCTAACTTCGCATACCTTTTGAAGGTGCGGCAACACTGGGTCGATACAAGACAGACAAGAGACTGATGCCAACGACTGGCCGACTATTCAGCACAGTGTGTCACTGAGACCACTTTATCATAATAGGCCGACAATGATGCAATCGATGGGCGCAAGTTATCGTAGCGTGACAGGCTTTCTTGTCAACGGCACTGACAAAATCAGCATGCCGGCCATGATTGCTCGACCGAACCCTACACGACTGACCGTCGAATTGACAACGCAATAGCCGCAGCACCTTCGCTTGTATATATAATTAATCACACTCAAAATGAGTCGAAACGTGCTTTCGAAGATGAAATGCACATGCTTCAGTCCTCTCAAGCCGTGGGCATGAAGTTTGAGTCAATGTTGGTCCTGTTTAGTGAAGGTTGGGTTAAGCCTGGCCCCGCCGAGTTAGTGCACCTGCTATCGGTGGACCTGAACTTAAGGACAAGCAGTTACGATGAAGGAAACTGATCTTATGGTTCAGTTGTGGCCCTATAGCGATTTGATATTAACTACTCTTTACTTCTCATGGTGCGTACATAACAAGCGGCAAGTGGCAACACAGCGCTGTGCCAACATCTCTAGGTCACTGTTCTCGAAGGCTAGGTCTGTACGTGTTGTTACGGTGCCACATTTCCGGAAGCTTTTAAGCACCGTTTCCTCTGCGTCAAATGGGAAACAAGAGACAGTGCACTCAGTAGAGCAGCATGAACAACCGCCTCGCTCAGTTACCAATGGTGTCAGCGATAGCATTCGTGTTTTCGTGAGAGAACTACATGACCTATAAGTGAGCGATTGTGCCAAGCACAGTTTTATCCAACAATATTTTATGGCAGTTGCAAACTGCAAATATGATGAAGTTAAAGAAATGCGAGAATCAGTAATAACAGCCCGTAATATATGCGTCTGGATCCCAGTTTCTGATGTTTAAGGGACTGGGCCGCTCATATTGACTCATCTCAGGATGGAACAATGCGGCTCATATGCGCAGGTATGTATGTTTTACTACGATTTGACATAATTTCATGTCAGCGATGAGCCATTTCCACAATATCCAAAGCTGACAATGACCTGTGGCTGTAGGTGTCGATGTAAACAAATGTTCCGCTTTGGCAAATCCCGACGCGGAAGGCTGCGCTCGAAGACTTTTGAATATGCAAAATGTCTAATGGAATGTGTAAACGGAAAACATAAAGCAAGGTGCAAGAGCAGACATCAGCGACAACAAACTCCAAGGCAGCCGCGTCGGCAGAAGGAACGCAGCGTGCCTTTATCAACCACACTGTTAGCAGAACAGGGCACTCGGGCCTGCTCACCCAAAAGAACATGAGTGCTACATGGCTTCCAGGAATGACATGCTGCCCCGCAGAAGCCATTAATAATTATTCACAACCTACAAAACACCCAATTAACGTGCACTCAATATGGGTGCAGGTACACAAATCAACTGGCAAAAGCCTTGGCACCCATCCAAAACATTTCAAGTGGCATGTGGCGGAGAGCAGCACAGGAACAAGAAAAAGGCGGATTCACATGAGACATTCATTCAAGTTCTTACGAGGAAGCGGCTTCTTCTTGCAGCAAGCAAAACATGTACACATCTGGTGACATAAACCAGTCTTTTACGAGATGCCAAAAGAGCATAGAGAGAGGCAAAAAGTACCTCTGAAAGTCGTTTTCGTCAATAGGTCGTACATTATCTGGCAGCGGCTTGTCTGGGTCTTCCTGCAGTATCTGATCACACTGGAACTCCTGCATGCGCTGAAACAGCTGCTGCAGGTTCTTCTTACGCTGCTGCAGCTGGCACCACTGCATTACCAGAGAAAAAAGGGGAGCGCATGAGTGAAACAACTGCCCCACACAGCGGTCTTTTGTCCTGACAGTGAAGCAAGCAGAAATGCAGCACAAGCTTCAGTATGCACTGGGCATTATGTGGTGTACCTATCCCTAGGATCATGGTGGTTCTTGAAAACCCTTTACTTTGGCTAAGCTTAGTGGACTGTATTCTTGTATGTCACCATGAGGGTTACACAAGCCAAAAGTCAAGTCAATCGGATCCAATTAGCAGCTTTGTAGCAGGGAGAGATCTCGTTTGTGGTGGCTGGTGACAGTTTATTTGAGTAAGGCTCAGCAAGCAATTCAGCTGCCGTAGCTTTCTCCATGTGCTGTAGTATGTGTGCTTAGGTTAGTGCACTGTCCGTCTTCCCTGTCTTCCCGTTTTACGCATTTGCTCTATCAGCATACGAGTGCCAATTGCGAAGACATGCCGAGTTCATTGCGATGCCGCAATTAAAAGGAAAGTGATCACGTGTGCGGAGACAGACGAAAATCGAGCCGCATCACGGGCATTTAAAGTTCCCGAAACTTGCCTGCGGGACTGGCGCAAACAGGAAAGGTGTTCTACTCTGCCGGCTGCTGTGTACGGTGCGACCGCGCAGCTTCCATCTTGAAAGTGATATGTGATAGAGACAGAGTTTACACACTTGGCACACCATGCTGTGTTCTTGTCACTTAGTTCGTGTTGAAGCAAGAGGCTGCACAAAGGTCAATTCGCTCGTTCCTGCTACCGCGCTTCCTCACTCCAGTGTTATGATGAGTTTCCGCGGTCAATGAGTGAGGCTTGTGCGCATGTAACACCATGATTGTTAATTTAGTACGCAAATGTTTAAATGTCCATACGGCTGATAAAAGTACTATCCTTATTTTTCGTATAGCTGTCTACTAATTTGCAATCGTGCTCGATGCTTTACCTTTTGGGTCAAACTGCAACTTTTTTTTATTTACCGTAACTTTAGTGCATCGGGAGTAAATCTTTGTTTTTCCAGATGAGAGAAAGTTGTATTCCTATACGAAAGTATGAGGTGTACAGTACTGTAAAGGACTTTCCTTTCTTTAGGTCATGGCAAATGGGTGCGCATTATAATAGAGGGCGTATTTCTTTTCCCTTTCTTGGGGGGTCACGGAAAACTGGTGCACGTCACATTCGAGGGCGCATTACAATCGAGTAAATGCGGTATGATCTGAAATGGCTGTTTAGACCAGTCATTGCAGAGATACTATCCTATAATCTTTGTTTTTCCAAATGAGAAATAGTTGTATTCCTGTATGAAAGAATGAGGTGCTGTTAAGGACTGTAGCGGCAGCAGCATCGGCGTGAAAATTATGTAGACGCTCGTGTCTACACGAGGCACGAGCGGCTGGCACACTGCAGCACGGGCTAGCGTTCCAAAGAGGATTAAAAAAATGCTACGCTAATAGATCGAGTGTCGGTCTTTCCTATCCTGCGAGAGCCCGGGACTTTACCAGTCTACGTGGTCACTTGTCACCACAGTTTGTTGACCGCGAATGTGATACTGCCATACGCTCGTGTTGTAGAGACGACCATAGACCAGATTAACACTACGAGAGCTCAAGGCCAGAACCCTAACCGGGAACGCGGTGAGCCCTCCTGTTCAGCCATCGCTGTCCGCCTCTCACAGCACTGGGACCAGCATCCCCTGGCACGGTTTCTTCAGGCCAAATCGCAATTTCAAGTCGCTGGTATCCACTCTCAAGCCTCAAAGTTTCATTACTTCATTGCAGCATCTTGCCCGCCGCCATTGATGAAGTAGCAGACTTGTTGAACTCCCCATCGTCTACCGTCGCCAATGACAATTTCAAGGCAGCCTTGCTATAACACACAGCAGGTTCACAGCATTCTCACATCCAGCAGCTTCTGTCTGCTGAAGAAGTCGGCAACTGACGCCCTAGTCAACTTCTTCGCCGAATGAGGCAGCTGCTCAGAAACAACGCGAGATCCATCAACGATGCGCTGTTGCATGAATTGTTTTTGCAACGACTCCCAGCTAACGTGTGAATGGTCCTGATGACTGCCTCTACCATGGACCTTATCGAACTTGCAGCTTTGGCCGACAAAGTCATGGAAGTAGCCACCCCAACTATCGCAGCCACGGCATTGTCTCCGGGTGATAATACAACCGCCCTGCAAACCTTCCCCTGCTCTTCAACAGTGCAATCTCCGCTCAACTCCTTGTGTCAGCGCCTGGAACGCATCATCTGTGGAGCGGAACATCGCTGCACGTCATCTCGTCACCCACAGAGCCGTAGTTCCAGCAGATCAAGACGCACGGGCACCCGCAATAACACATGAACTACAACGTCTGGCGTTCGCTATTAAAATGAAACCTCGTTAAACCGTAGTTGGCCGGAGCTCGGAAAAAGCACGTACTAAATGGTAGTACTGTTTAACCAAAATAGCATGAGATCGACCACTCACCTGTCAAAAACGGAACTCAGAGAGAGTGCGATGAAAGGGGAAAAATACATGCAGTATTTATTCACTTCGCGTGACAAAGGTGTTATTTTCGTCTGATGCTGTGGCGGCCTCGCAGCGACGACAGCGGCCTCAAACTTACTGAAGCTGCGAGGCAGCTTTTCAGCCAGCCCCCCTCTTCTTGACAAACACTCGCAAGGCGGATTTCTCGTTGGCATTACATATTCTTCGTGCACACGTGCGGTAGCACTGCAGAAGTCGCGGGGCGCCTTTATCATTGCGGGGTGCTGTTCTCGTCGCGACGATTGCATTCATGAGGCTGACGTAACACGCAGCTTCTGCCACTGTCGGGACTCAATCACCCGTGGTGTCGCTTTCCGCGTCGTCCTCATCACTGTTGCTAGCCAACACTTCAGCGACAACAGAGGCAACGATGGTGAAAAGTCGAACCTCATAGCTGACATCTCTTCACGGTCGCAGCAGCGCTGCCAAGCAACTTCTTCGCATTCCAAATGCAATACACCGTAGTCAACAGCAGATCCCTGTCGCGTGCCAGAGCCGACTTCTTTGTGTCACGTTCAATAGCACGAACGATATCTAATTTTTCGTCTATGCTGAGCATCTAGCGTCTTTTTTATCCGAGCTTCGGCATGACGCGAGCCCTCGCTTGCGCAACACCACAACGCTCTCTGGCACACTGCCGAAATGATGTTGATGTTGATGTGGCTTCATGCGCGAACGCACAGGGCGCTTGGAGGCCATTGTTCCGATCTCTGAGGCTTGTTCTGCCGGGCGATGAAAAGTTCTGTTCTGCACGACGAAAAGTGGAAACACTACGTGTTAACCGATACGTACACAATAAGCTGGTACGGTTTACGCGGATACCGTTCTTGGTTTGTGGTACTGGTTTATGTAAAACTACTGTTTAAGTGGGTACAGTTTAAGGAGGTTTTACTGTACCACCGCCGTTTTGGAAACGACACTTGTCCCTGTCGGCGTCCCTGCGCATGGCAGGGAAACAGGCCGGCCGACCTCTAACGGCGACGAGTGGTCCGGCCCAACACACAAGTCGCCTTTTCTACGTGACGGACAGAGTTACGGGACAACGGTTCTTAGTCGACACAGTAGCTGACGTCAGCATTCTCCCCGCCCACCACTCCGACCAAAAAGCGACACCTGCGTTGTTTTTGCAAGCCATCAACGGCACCAGGATTCCAGTTTTCTCGTCATGCTTCGTCATGCTAAACCTTGGCCTTCGACGAGCGTTCCACTGGATTGTCCTGGTTGCAGACATTTGTCGTGCAGTCATTGGACCAGACTTCTTGCACAACTACGGATCCCTTGTCGATGTCCAACAACTCCGTGACCCAGCTATCCATTCCCGGCACCCCATCAGCAGGCACATCGCCGATCGCGCCTATTTCTGCCATGTTGGACGAACCTTTCGCCGCACTCCTACGCGAGTTTCCTACTTTGACGCGCCTGCCGGACTCGACGCAACCGGTTCAACATGACGTGTGTCATCACATCGTCACCTTCGGCCCACCAGTCTATTTCCGACCCCGGCGTTTGTCCCCGGAGAAAATCAAGATCGCTCGCGCGGAGTTCGAACACATGCTGCAACTTCGCATCATCCGCCCTTCCTCGACTAATTGGGCCTCACCACTTCACATGGTGCCTAAGAAGACGGGAGATTGGCGCCCATGCGGTGATTACCGGGCACTAAACAATGTTACAGTTCCTGATCGCTACGCACTACCGAACATTCAGGACTTCACGGTAGCGTTGCCCGGTGCGACGATCTTTTCTAAGATCGATCTCGTTCACGCCTATCATCAACTACCGGTCACTGAAGAAGACATTCCCAAGACCACCATCACTACACCATTCTGTCTTTTTCAATTTCTCCGCATGCCTTTCGGCTTACGGAATGCGGGCCAATCCTTTCGGCGTTTCATTGATTCCGTCACCCGAGGCTTGCCTTTCCTTTTTCCATACATTGACGACCTTCTCGTCGCAAGTTCTTCCGCAGAAGAGCATCTTCACCCCTTGCGGTTGTTGTTTTCACACCTTGCCAGTAAAGGAATTGTCATCAACGCCGTCAAGCAAATTCGGTCAACCCGAATTCGAGTTCCCCGGTCCTATCGTCGATGCATCAATGCCGTTTGCCCATTGGCGTCGGAACCTTTCATCATCGATGTCGATTTACTCGCTAGTCAACAGCGTGACGACACCGAACTTCGCACACTTCGGAATTCATAAACGTGCCTGAAATTGGAGGACGTCATTGTGAACCCAGATAGTACGTCCGTCATCTGCGACACTTCTACCGACAAGCCTAGACCATACATTCCAGCATCCCTTCGCAGACGTCTGTTCGAAACCGTGCACAACCTGTCGCATCCTGGCATACGCGCGCCACAGAAGCTCCTTTCCAGTCGTTTCGTTTGGCCTTGGCTAAACGTGCAAGTTCGCGATTGGGTTTGCTGCTGTTTTTTGTGTCAAGGCTCTAAGATCCAGCGTCACCTCATTCCACCTGCCAAGTCTTTTCTTCCACTGGATGCTCGTTTTGACACCATACACTTGGACCTCGTCGGCCCTCTCGCACCTTCGAAAGGTTACTGCTACATACTGATACCATGTATCAACCGCTATACACGGCGGCCAGAAGCTACACCTATATCTGACATCTGAGCGCCCACTGTTGCAGCAGCTTTTGTGTCTACATGGATAGCACGGTTCGGCTCCCCATCCACAATAGTCACCGATCACGGTCGGCAGTTTGACTCGGCACTCTTCAACGAACTACTCAAACTACTTGGAACAACACGTTTTCGCACGACTGCTTACCACCTGCAGTCCAATGGACTAGTTGAACGTTTTCACCGGCATCTCAAGGCCTCCCTTATGGTGCATGAATCGCCGGAAAAGTGGGTCCTACATTTGCCTCTCGTCTTACTTGGCATCAGAGCCGCACTCAAGAGTGACCTAGGCCATATTGTGTTCTCGAGCGTCGTCCGATGACTTTTGTCGTGAATGTCAATGGCCGCTCAGA
This sequence comes from Dermacentor andersoni, assembly GCF_023375885.2. NCBI lineage: Eukaryota > Metazoa > Arthropoda > Arachnida > Ixodida > Ixodidae > Dermacentor > Dermacentor andersoni. The sequence goes on along the minus strand of NC_092816.1, from coordinate 94,944,396 downwards.
CACAATTGCCCTGGAACATCTCAAACCCACCTACATTGAAGTACCCGCGCCATCGGCCCCACCAATGTGCGACGCAACACTGCTGCCTCCTTCGACGACGCCTCCGTACGTGACACCTAAGACCAATGCCAAGACACGCCGCATCACGTGGGCTTTCCATTGTTCGTCGAATTTTCCTCCTCTCTCGGGCGGGAGCTCTCTGTAGCGGCAGCAGCATCGGCATCGCATGAGAATTATGTAGACGCTTGCGTCTACACGAGGCACGAGCGGCTGGCACGCTGTGGCACAGGCTAGAGTTCCAAAGAGGATTTAAAAAATGCTACGCTAAGAGATCGAGTGTCGGTTTTTCCTCTCCTGCAAGAGCCCGAGACTTTATCGGTCTACGTGGTCACTCATCACCACAGGACCTTTCTTTTTTTAGGTCGCGGTAAACAGGTGTGCGTTAAAATCGAGGGCGAGTTTTGCTTTCTTTAGTCATGGAAAACAGGTGCGCGTTACAATCGAGGGCGAGTTAGAATCAAGTAAATACGGTACTTTAAACCCAACTATTCCCAATTGAATGCACTCTTCTAGGAGATACTAAAGGCAAGTAAAAAAAAAATTGGGTAAGCTGCACTAGGGAAGCAACTGCAGTGGGATCTGTGAAACATCCTGTACATGTTGCAGACGGTGTATGGGTCCCAAATGCACAGGAGTTACGTAACCAAGTACACAGGTTAAATTTTTTCACGCATTGGGTTCTTTAGCATGCAATTAAATCTAAGTACACAAGCAATTTTACATTACACTCCTTCCACACTTGACGAAATGTGGCCGCCATGGCTTGGACTCAAGCTCCTGACCTTGTGCTTAACACCAGAACACCGCAGCCACTGAATTACCATGGCAAGTATAAAGGTGAACATTAAATTAACCTCTCAATGTTTGTTTTTTGACAAGAGATGGATTAGGTGCAGGTGAAGGAGTCGCACAATGCTGCCGCAACTCAAATCACTAGCACCAAGCAGGATAATTTACACTGACTATTACACAATACCATGTTATGTTCTTCCAAGCCCTACTGTATGCTGTCAGTCCAAGAGCAACTAGGAGAAATGAAATGGACGAAACTGCCGACAAACTACTTGAATGCAAAGCTATGACATTATGAAATAGGCAAAGGCAAGTCGCAGACTTCACCGGCACCTTTTCATCCCATTTGTAGACTGTCCAGAGGTCGTTAATGTTGAGGTCAGGCTCCACGTACTCCTTTCGGTAGAAGGCAATAAATGGAACCTGCAACAATCAAGAATAAAAAATTTTCAAAATTTAGTTTATCCGGTGAGTTGCTACACAAAGAAGCAAGTAAATAAGAAATTTACTTTTGCACAAGTTAATAAGATAAAACAATGTATGCAATGTTTTAATACTTAATAAAGGTAAATGGCATATTCCATACAAAAGCTTTAACATGACACTGAAATGTGCACAGCACAGTCTGAATTAAAATCCGTGTGTGACACACCAACTATGTGTCCTTCCATGAACAAACACTAGAACTAATTTCTATTAACAATAGCACTGCACTTCAGAAAATAATTGACTCCACATGAGCATCTAACCTAAACAAATGCCACAAATCACTACACTTGCCATAATTTAATATGTAAACAGCGTCTCATTTTACAATGAGGAACACTCATTCACAGTTTGCATGTGAGAGAGAGAGAGACAAACCTCAAAAAGTTGATTTCTCATGAACTTCAGTGCCTCAGCAATCTTAGCAACAGCTGTCACACTCTTGCGGCCTGCAGGAGGCTGGTGTCGACCTGCCAGATCAGAAGCAGCAGAGGACCCCTTGGCAACTTCATCAACAGCCGACTGCACCGAGATTGTGGGGTTCCCGAACGCATGCTTGTAGATCCACTCAGCCTCGCGTGCAATCTCTTCCTCGGAAGCCGACGTCACTGGCACTGCCCGTAGTTGGAACCGTTCGGGCACATCTGTCGTCCGTATTTCGTTATCCCGGTCGGTGAAGTGGCCCCGCTCCAGCTCGACTGGTTCGTACACCTCAAAGATGCTCTTCTTTGTCTGGCGCTTGCGTGACGTCTTCTTGGGGCGTGGGCGAGTCTCCCCTTCCTCTTCTTCATCCTCATACTGTAGACAAAAAGAAATGTGAAAATTCTTATCAGCTTGGCCCTACAAAGCAGGACATAGGAAACTGATGAACATAGAACTTCATTCCTTCAGTTTCAGTGCTGCATGCTCTTAATTACACTCCTTACATGTTTTAGGCTAACTGTGTACTCAGCTCACTGCTGCACATGGCAAGCTGTATGAGCTTCTTCAACAAGTTCAGAAAAGCCAGCAAAGCAAACATTTAGGTCTCCTTCCCACATCCGCTCAGCCATTCCTCGGCTTAGCTTAGTTTTTGTTTATATTATAACATCTTGCAGATCTACAGGACTGAGCAGCAGAAGGGAACACGAAAATCAAACATTAAACTATGATGATAAAAGAAAGCACAAAGAAAAATTAATGTTACATTAAACCAGGACTTCACTACTGCTATTGTTCCCAAATATTTATAAAAGTTAACTCTTTTTCAACAAACATAGTACATCTCTCCTACAGAGGCCATTAAATCTACACTGCAATACAAGATGGTAAACAAGAAAGCTGACATCTCTGATAATAATTCACACTGCCCCAATGTACTCTACCCTACATTTTATTTCTAGCAAATATAGTTCAACAGTAACATGTTTTATATTACAGAAAATTATATTTTGTTGCTCTGGCACTTCTACAATTACTACTCCTGTACTTCCCAAGCTCTGCATAAGTTATAAAATGCTTCAGTGACAGCATTCTCACAATGTACTAGCTATGCACAAAGCAAGTTCATAAAGGTACCGTAAAAACCGGAAAATAGGTCGACCCCAGATTCTAAAAAAAGAAAATGAAAAAAAGAAAACAGCATACACCAGTAAAAGATGACCGGTATATAAGACAAGGGTCGACCTTCTGCCGTGGATTTTTGAACAAAAAAGAAAAGTTCAACCTATATTCCGGTTTTTACGGTATTTAAGAGTGTGGGCAGAACAAAATTTCTTGACAGAAGCTTCAGTCCTCAAGGAGGAAAGAAAGATTCACCTCTTCCTCTTCCATTTCCTCATCGTAGTCGTCCTGGTACTTGGAGAACTCGTCGAAGTCAAAATCAACACCGAAAATGTCCTGGGCTTCCTGCAAGGCCCTGGAATAGCAAACCAAATTTCAATGCCCGATCCTCACTACCAAGTGAGCCTGAAACAACTGCAAGATCCCAGGCATGCTTCTTAGTGCACCCCCTCGGTTGGATACACTAATTTTGGAGCTATACTCACTGGTCAGTGTACTTGATATGCCTCTTCTTTTTTCCTTTTGTGATGGGCTGGCCGTCGTCATCGACAATGAAATCATCGGGATCTAGTGAGTATGAACAAAGAAGCAGTGTTTTACAAGCTCATTTAGGATACAAAAATTGATGGTCCTCAATGTCCTGAAACTATGTCTAGGGTATGAGAGCAACTGCAGGGAGGGGGAGGGGGCACTGTATCTAGTTTTTGACTACCAAAGTATTCTTTAACATATGCCCCAAATATTAATTCCTGGAGCAAGTGAATGACAGGAAGTTAACTTCCCCACAATCCAGCCATAAAGCCAGGAATTTAGGTGAGCATGTAATCATTGTACAAAGATTAGAAACCGCACTTTCAGAGTCTGGCAAATGCATCCAAATGAATCATTGGTGTTTTTTAACCTTCTTTTTCAGCATCTTGTTTAGTTTGGCCTGCCGGATAATTCGATCAATTTTGTTGGTCCGTTCAGGGTCGAATTAACGGAAGGCGACTGAACTCAGGGTGTCTACTAAGTTGACATTTCCAAATTCCCCTAGTTTTCCAGGTTTTCCCTGAGTGCATTAGCAAAATTCCCTCAGTGGCACAGAACTTTGTTTTATGTCAATGTTTTATGACCATGTTGTCGAATGCTGTCACTCTCTAGTAAGCATGTTCAAACACTTAACCTAGTCTGAATAGTTAGGAGTAGTGTTTATTTTATTTAAAAGAAACAGAAGGGAGGGGTTAATAAAATGCACAGCAAATAAGATATCTTCGAAAAAAAATGGTGAAGCCTATTGCAAACTAAGTCCAACATTTTAAAATATGAATAAAAAGGGATGCACGCAGAAGCAAATATTTACGAATTTAAACTATTTTTATCAACTGATAGCAAGCTGGTTGGTTTGCGGCGCAAACTTTGTCACAACTGAGATTCTCTCTCGGCAACTGGAAAGTCAACCTGAACTGTCCTCGCACACTCTCAGCCCGTGCACAATGCCTCACGGTTGCATTTCATTTTGGTTTGGATGAGGGACATCTGCATCTTGGCATCAGCTAGCACTTTGTTTTTTGAGCTCATGCTCCTTCAAAGAAGCAGCGGCATACTTCTTTCCCGTTTATTCCTCAATGCGTCTTCTGTTCTTTCTCATCCTCCTTCCACCGCACATTCGCTACGCAGACCATTTGAAGCATCCTCTTGGTCAGTTGTACAGTCAACGTCTGATTTTTCGGACTCCCTAGAGGCCACGAAAACGTCCGAAAAAATTATGAAAGTCTTTTACTGCCTGAGGGCTGAAATTGGCACAGGCATGTCTGAAAAATCTTTGAAGCACTGTGGTCATACTGTGACAGGAGACAGTGGGTGCACGCGTGCATAATTAAGGAATACATACTGTGTACCTTGACAATTGCCCCTTCCCACGCTTGTTAAGCTTCACTGTGTGACATTTCTGTACTGAGGCCAAGCTGACTTTCGGGAACCGGTATTATGCAAAGCACTGTGCTTTCCGAGCTTTGAAGCCATTGGCGAGGACCACAAAGGCGGAGTCGGTGCCATTGCTGACAGCAGAGAATTCTTTCAATAAAAAACATGGAACCGAACGGCAAGAAGCAATAACGAACGTCGAACCAGTTATACCTTGCGTTGCCGCTGTGGTGGCTACGGCTGCCACCGGATCTGCGTGCAAGCGCTGGTTCGAGGCGGCGAGATAATCAAAATGGCGGCGGTGGTGGCTTTGATTAATGGCATTTCAGACCTGCGGTCATAACAAAAAGTCTGGAAAATCAGATGGCGAAGGGTTCTTGCATCCGAAATTTCAGACGTTCTTATACATTGAGGGATACATGGCGGTGCCGCGAAGCCGTCCGAATTATCGGGCATGTCCCGAAAATCGGGCGTCCGGAAAATTGGTCATTGACTGGCAACTCCTCCAGGCAACAACAAGGTGTCAAAGACGATTCGTTACGATTCCTCTCTGTTGCTCGAGCCAGCATTAGCGTGACTTTCGTTCCCTTTCAATAAAATTACAGCTAATTTTCCCTGATAGGAGCACAAATTCCCCGTGTTTTCTCTTGAGTATTTCCAGACTATTAAAAATCCCCAAGAATTCCTGGTTTTACCGGTTGGTAGACACCCTGGAACTACATTATGCACAAAGCACATGTGTCAATGTATCATTTCAACGAGCTGCTGACACGAACATCAATGTAAACATACAGATAAAATGTAAACGCTAAAGGCAGCCAGCGTACCAGACTCAAGCTCGGAGCCCGAGCCTTCCCTTTCCTCCTCTTCTCCCTCTCCTCTTTCTTCTTCCTGCTCAGCAGGTGCCTCCTGAAACACACATTTAACTGGATCATGCACAACCATTCCCTACCTCCACAATTGGCCATAAACTATGCTAAAAAGTTTTTTTACAAGCGTTTTTCTTTTCCCCTACTCACAGCATCAGATCCTTCAAACAGCTCATTGGCAATGGCATCACGATTGGTGCTGTCTTTGCTCTCTTCGTTGTCACTTTCTTCGTCCTCTATTCTCCTCACACGCTTGAACTTCTTTTTCTGCAAAGGGAATACACAAACAAAAATACAGGCATTAGCCAAAATAAAGACATACCTAACTAAAACACAAACTCACATGCACTGTGGTAGGAAAATATATTCCACTTAAGGACAACATAGCATGTGTTTCTCATTGCACGGATGAATGAATATAGTACAATTGCTGTATTAACTCCAAGGCAGCCTGCAACCTCACCTACAGTATTAGTGAGGCATGCAACTGACTTAAAACTCATTAAGGTCTTTTTGAAGCACTGCTCTAACCAGGGTACATGTGGTTTAAGAAAATTGAAGCAGGTAGCTGGCTTAACAAACGCCTTTGGCATAATACTAGAACCAATAGCGAGAACAAAGGCATCAAATGCCAAAACAAACATCAAAAACCTGATAATCATGTTCCACAACAAGAAAAAAAAAAAAACAAGATCTACGCATCAGCTCTAACTTACCCTCTGCACTTTGACTCCCAAGTTTTCCTCAATAAGATCGTAATCTTCATCTTCTAGATTGTCGTCAAAGTCATCTGGAAAACAAGACAAGTTAGTTGCATCATCCTTGCATAAGCCCGCAATTATGAAACCATGATCTATGTCACAGTGACTCAGTATCCTACCGTGATGCCGCCGTTTCTTTTTGCCTCCTACATCATCGTCCGAGTCCTCTTCAACTTCTTCCTCTTCATCATTGATAAGATCCTTCATCTCCTCTCTCAACCTCTCATCATCTAAAACAAGCAAAGAACATAAATATGTCAATCTATGATTAAAATGTATAACATGTACATGTTCAAATATTGAAAGCACCCTTTTAACATAACTAGGTCAAACTGTATCTAAAATTTCACAAATTTAAAATGAATAACTTGTCAACATAGTGCAATGATAGAAAGAGTGTCTCCTTATGGAAAGAGCAAAGCAAAAGGCCATAACTTTGAGGCAAACACAATTGTGAAGAAGCCAGTGTTAATACCACAAGCAAAGAATGGGAAAACAATAGGCATAAATACAGCAATATATTAATCAGAGATCGAACAAGAGTACATGATAGTCTGTTTGAGGTGAACAAGATGATGTGAAGTTGAGTAGCCGAAGTATTCTGCAAAGCAGGTAACTGCTGGTCTATTACCATAATAGAAAGAATAAAGGGGAAAGAAATGCAGCGGGGCTGACAGATAATTACATGAAGGACCAGGTTAGGAATACAGCAGGTATAGAGGACTATGGCAACACAGTGCCAACCTACTTAGAGACCTCTGGGAAAGGCTTTTAACCTGATGCAGACAAAATCTGTTTGATGATTATGATTGTGGCAATTTGAGAAGTAAAAGGATATCATACCTCCTGGTCATCCAATGGAAGCAATACAAAATGAAAACCCATGCTTAGTTTATAGAGAACACGTTTAACTATAGCTAAACATATAGTTAAGCATATACTTAAACACTTGCAATAACAATGTGCATTATTGCAAACACTGTAGTAGCAATAACATGATTTGAGCGAGTTCGTTGAATATAACTTGAACATAACTTGAAACAGCACGAAGGGACGCCTGTGCGCATACCTGTCGATCCTGATGGTCTTTGTTGTGTTCTCGACACTTTATAAATGGCTGGTGCTCCTCAAATAAACTTTAGTTAGCAGTAAAGACGAGTCCTGTCCTGCTTGTTTTCTTGTTTATATCCTCGTCCCTTTGTGCTGCTTCAAGTTATATGCAAATACTGCCGACGTGTCTTGGAGAAGACACTAAAAGCATCCGCCGCACAAGTTTCATTGTGCTATAGAACCATTAAATAATATAGCACTCCACATAATTTTATCAAAGAGAAGGTTCTGTTGCGATTCCTTGGATGTGTTTTATTCCCTCATTTGCAAAGAAATCCAAGCATGAAACACACTTCTGTCATCTATATGCATGTCTATCAAAGCGCCTACCATCTTCTTCCTCCTCTTCTTCCTCATCATCGTCGTCCACTAATGGTCGTTTCCCGGTCACCTCCTCATCCTCCGACTCCTCGGCCTCGCTCTCCAAGAAGTCTGCCATGGCCGGGGGCAGGGATCTGCAGTCAGAAGCAGACCAGAATATTACATAAACAAACAGTCCACAACTTAAGTGCGACATTATGCATAATCACCAGGAACAGGCCAATGTAAGTGGCATTTGGTTACTTAGTACAGGAAAAGAAGGCCACACACAGACTGCCTTTCCTGCATGAGCCGGAGCCATTAATCCAACAACTGGTGACATTAACGTTAAACTAAAATTGAAACCACAACTGAGATACAACATACCACACACACTGCAACCTACCAGACAAAGAAATTATTTACGTGCCTTATTGTTGCACACAACGCACAGCAACATAAGAAAAAGCATTTCACCTGCATCATTAAAATTAATATTCCGCAATGACAGAAGGCGAGTTAGATTTTCGTTTCACGTAAATTTTATAAGCGTTCATCAGCAGCCTGTTGAATCACAGATAACATGGCAACCTGCAAACTGTTTAGACAGAAATTACTGATCTTTCCATTCTGAGAAAAATAACCCTATAGTAAACTAACAGTTCTGACGGTTTCATAAACTGTTAGAAAAAAAGCACGAAAATGGAACCTCTAAAGGAAAACTGCACTTTATCTGCAGATAACAATTATTCTGAGACTACAGGTGCGCAAGAACATTTTCTTACTGCAACCATCCCTGTTATCACACTCATGATGCAGAGCCAGGTCATACCAAGTTTTCAGTCCATAGAATAGCTTGCTTAGTCATGTATAGTCCCAGGCACCCTATACTTCATTCATGGCAGTACTATAAACAAACCACTAATGTAGAACCCATCACACACCCAAGTGATTGGTTTGTAAACAAAATGGCACACTTATGAGGATGAAGCGTCTCTTCCAAGTGCACAATACAAAACCACCATCGCAAAGAACACTAAAACCTTCCTCTCTAAACCTACCCGCCCATGTCTGCTGCTTGCACAGTACCTCACTGCATGGCTGCTACTGTTCATGTTCCTTTTTCTTATTTGTTTCACCTCTACCCTTTTTACAATCAGAATCTATGACAGCATTAATGGCGCTAAGGGTGCATAAGATTGCCCTTTTTCATATTCAATAAAATGTGCATGATCTCACGCTTGCAGTACATTAATTCATCAAAAACCAAAACAGCTTCAAAACAAATGTCCTCAACATGGTCAGTGTCCAAATATTAAAAATGGCAATGTTTAAAATGCCTGGGGGAAGCCACCTGGCTCAGTCTACTATACCACTCATTGGCACCTTACCACTAATAGATACACCACAGTCAGAAGCAGACTCTGTATTGAATAGTTATGGCTATTATAATGTATAAAGCTTGCTTAATTTCAAGCATGGTGGTTACTAACCCACTTAATTGTTCATGTTCTTGCCAGAATTTATAGGGTCTCACATGAGCTCTTGGGAGTTTCCTTACCCCCCTCTATTTTTCTTTCTTTTGTGTAGGCAAGCAATGCATGCTCTCATAAACATTGAGAGCTTGGTTTGGAATGCCCTAATATCATACACCACCAAATGACATGGAGAAAAGGTGACAGGAATGAGTTAAAGTAGGCTCAAACAGCATGTATTGGTACTACGCACACTGTGTGACTAAATATATCTATTAACTGCATAGGCAGATTAACACAGAATGACCTGGGTTTTTAACCTTAATGATCCAACCCACAACTGTCCAAGATTTTCATCTGTACTAGAAGCCATGCTCTTCCACCAACAAATCATAAATTACTATCCGTACTTTTATGCAGCAGCAACATGACTAGCATGCAACACCAGACTTGTGCTGCTTGTGAAATCCACCCCAGTTTGGAGACACATCAACACATGAATCGCCAAGCTCCATTTTGTCCCCACTGTGTTTTGAAAGAACTGCGGCTTCTGGCTTCAATTAAGCACGACAAACGGAAGCACAAGACAGACACAGGATTTGCCCTTCCAGCGGAACAATGGAAAACCATCCTGAACCTAAGGTGACTGAACCCTCAAGATACCAGGACCACTCCTGCCCCGTCCAACTCCAATGACAATAGTCATTTGAACAACCCACGTGCTTGTCTCTTCCGCAGACACTGCGATCGGAAGCCGTGCTCTATTCGCCGTTGAAAGCTGCCTGCACTGATCTTGAAACTACACACATTTAAGTAAGGTAGCTAGAAATATGCGTAGTGTCAATACGTAACATGCTCTTTCTTTCAAGGCACCCGATAGCATCGATTAAAATGCTGGGAAACACGAGAACGACCTTGTCTAAAAATGGGAAATGTCGTTTCTTCAGAAGATATGTCATGCACCATAAGATGAACGCGGCAGCAGGGTATCAAGCCAAAATATGCTGTCAGTTCCAGAAATGACAAATATGACAACTTCGAATGTTACACGGCGCACATGGGTTTAGATCTTCTTTGCCAGTTATAGAAAGCAAGAAAGCTTATATTTAAGAACCCACTAGCTCGTGCAAAAAGGACGGACAGGTGATTTAATTTTACTGGTTTACTTTTCATTACATTTCCACGGGCTTCGCTTCGAGACGCCCTGCACGAAGCAGGCGTGCGTGCGATAGTCCAAGAACGATCACTCGCTTTTGTGTTCGCGTATGCTCCGATGAAACAAAGCAACCTGTGAAACAGCCAACGCTGCACCATAACGAAAGGTCAGAAAAGTGCCTTGATGGAGATCTACAACAGCACACCAAGTTGACCATGAAGAACCAACACAAAATGAGGATAAACAAAAAAAACTGACACGGGCCACGTTGCCTATGTCGACATGCTGCCCAATTACAGCTGGTGGGCGGCATTCATTCTGTATAAATCAAGAACAGTCGATGAACTACATCTAAGCGAAAGAATGAATTTTTTTCCGGTTTTAATGAGCGTCAGGCCTAGGATGGAGCCGCACTTGTAGCTGGCACAACCAGCGGTCATGAGTTTCACCTTGCGCGACACCGTAAAAGGAACTCACCGGAGGCGTCAGATATTGGCACTGGGCTTGAAACTTTATTATCCTTAAGTGTGCGCTATGTTTCTTGGCAAATATGGGTAGATACCGTAAATGCACGCAAATTACGCAGTGCTTCAAAACAGCGCAGAGCGTACGAGGGCGCTCGGGGCGTTTCGATGAAGAAGACGATGACGCTGTGTTCTTCGCGATCATCCTGCATCAGTTTCGAAACCAAGTTGCTGCACGTAGCGCTGTTTTAAACAACATAAACACTGAATATTTTATTTATTTATTGTTAATAACAATATTTTTATCTTACTGTTATAGCAAGAATATTACACGTGTTGGCATTTATAGTTTCGATTTCAGTTTTCAGCTGCCAGCAGCCAACCACCTCGTCAAACTGTCAGTTCTTCTGCTTGATGAAAATAAAGTAATTAGTGGCTCCTCCACACAGACGCACAAAAGAAAAAAATTGAAAACATCAAACTAAATTGTGTTCAGCAACTACTGCGCACCCTCTAAAGAAGATGGCAGCGAAAGAGTGACGTCCGTGCAGAACACGTTGTTAATTAAATAGTCCGTGTTGACATGCACGAATAACAACGCAAAAATTCAGTGGTGATATAGCGGTAAATGTGAGTGGAATAGGTGCATTACGTCGCACCTCTTTTAGATCCCGTATCCATGATTTAAACCGCATTCAACCCATTGCAAGGTATTGTTCATATATGAGCTCACATTCGATACACACCCTGCCTCTTCGCGGAGCGAACTGTAGATGGTGCCACGGATGAAGGGAAAAGTTAGGAGGGAGCTCTTGTAAAAAAAAAAATTACACCCTTTGGAGCTTATCTTGTCCCCAAACAATAATCGTCACCTGCCTTGCTTGCGTTTCCTCTCTTGAAAACTCGGCGCTTGCTACTTTCCTATCGAGAACGACAGAAAGCTGAGCTAGTTGGTAAGGATTCATTATGCAAAAAGAAGAGGTGAGACGTGCAGACAGGACACAAGAGTAGAGCGTTCGTGTTGTCCACTTCTCTACTCTTCTGTCCCGGCGTTCGTGTTGTCCACTTCTCTACTATAGATCTTGTGTCCTGTCTGCACGCCTCACCTCTTTTTTGCATTTCCTGTCGAGAATGCTGTGCCAAGCCGATAACGCGCAAGCCGTTCGTGATTAGGAAGTACCGGGCTTGCAGCGTTAAAGAAAGGAAATGCGGGAAGACAGATGATGATCATCGTATGGGGACAAAATACAACCCAAAGGGTGTAAACTTTTTGTAGAGTGAGTAATCGTCATCTCTCTTACCCGCATATTTCCTTTCTTTAACTGTGCGAGCCCGGTACTTCCAAAAAAGTGATGAACGGCATGCGCGTTATCAGCATGACAGATCATTCTCGACAGGAATTAAAGTAGCGAGCGCAGCGTTTTCAAGAAAGGAAACGCAAGCAAGACAGATGACGATTATCGTTGTGTGGCAAATATATATTCCCCAAAGAGTACAACTGTTTTTAGAGTGCAATGGCAGGCTGATAATTACGCGCATGCCGTTCGTGACTGGGAAGTACTGGGCTCGCAGCGTTAAAGAAAGGAAACGCGGGCAAGACAGATGACGATTATCGTTGTGGGACAAGATACGCCCCAAAGGGTGTAAATTTTTCTAAGAGTGTGTGGACGAAGTTACACCCTTTGGAGTGCATCTCTGGCACAACGATAATCGTCATCTGCCTTGCTTGCGTTTCCTTTCTTGAAAACGCCGTACACTCTTACACTCTAAAAACAGTTGCAACCTTTGGGGTGTATATTTGCCACACATCAATAATTGTCATCTTTCTTTAACGCGGCGAGCCCGGTACTTTCCAGCATAGAGTTTCCTACAAAAATTTTTGTACGTAAGAGTATGCTTTCCAGTAACGAACGGCATTTGGCGCTGAGTGGCGCCCTGACGTAAACGACCCAAAACCGAAACCAGAAGCCAACACTGTATACCACAACTGGGAAGGGTGATTGCTTTTTAAAAAGATATAACCGCAAGTACATGGATAGGTAGTGTTCAAATCCACGGCCCAAAGAAAGACGCTCCCTAGAGATAAAATGCGAGTCTTAAAGGCTATGCTTTTGCTGGTTTAATGCGGGTGAAGCAATCTCGAGAGCCAGAAAGACGTCATAGACGTTGGGTTTTGGGCACCGCTTATTACCTTTTGTTTATCACACGCTTTGTCTTTTATTGAGTAACAGTGAAAGTTTCAAGCGTCTCTTTAAAAAGTATCAGCTGCGTAATATTTATCTGTTTCCAAGCAGTTGTTTCATGCGCATTTCATTGTCGGCGTTGCAGTCGACAATCTCGAAAGTCGCGCACAAGCTGGCGCTAGCTGCCTTTCTGACATCATGTATTACGCATAGCTCTCATTTCTCCACGTGTTATGCAGTTCTTGTTTATTTCTTTGAACGCCATAATGGAGGCTGTTGTCTGATGTGGGAATGCTGTGCCGGTGAGAGAACATTCCGTGGTTGCTTCGTATCGGATGCAATGACTCATCGCCTTAAGATCGTACCTAGTCAACGAAAGTCTACATAACAGAAGCATGTCGGACAAACTGAAATCCGCGTTGCAAGAGGAGTATCCGCTCCACTGGCTGGCTTGGCATAACGACTATGAGGCTCTGAAAACACTCCTCGAAAAGAGTGCAGTAAGTATTCTTTTTACCATTTTTGACTCGTCGAACACTGAGATCGGGTCCAATATTAGCAGAGCAATCGAGTCACGAGATCTGCGCGATCGCAATGAATGATCACGCGGAGGGAGCTCCGCTGTGTGTCGACGTAGTCACACTTGGTGATTTTCTTGGGCGTTGCAGTTTCGGAATTTTCCGTAAATAAATAAGCGACTGTGACGAAATAATCTCAACGGTAATTTTACTTCCTGCGTTATCTTTCGTTGCCGTACGTAATATTGATGCCCCCCTGCGTTTACCACTGATGTTTCTGTTGCTGACTAGTAAGAAACAGCTGTCAAATTACTTCCGAGATAAACAAGACTCGCTAGCTGTGGAGTACGTACGCGTTCTTCAGGGCAATTTTTTTCGTCGTAGGGTTAATTGCAGTGGCTTGTATTGTGATTCATATTTTTGGAAACTGGTAGATTTGTCTGCTGTCTCTGAAGAGGTAAACTTTATTGCTCTTGATAACATTGCATTTGACAAAGAGGTTGCTCTTGTCACTTTATATATGCTGACTTAAGTAGTCACGTACACTGAAAGTGCTGTTTCCCTAATGTGGAAAGTTGGGCGAATTGGTGATTAATTAGCTTACCGTGTTGGTGAAGCAGCGCACTTACCAGGACAAGGCGAAGACACACACAGCGAGTGTCGTGTACTGTGTGTCTCCTCCTTGCCCTGGTTCTCTGCTTCACCAACGCGGTATGATGCTTTTCCCCTTCGTGGAGCGTTATACGAAATTCATTCCATGCTACTCTAGTGTAGTCAGGCACTCAATCTTTCCTACGGCACTTTTTCACGTCGCAAAGACATAGCGCGAGAGAGTTTTCTAGAACCAACTGCTCTGAATGCACTCTTTAAACAACACACCGAATAGCCAAACGAATTGGTAAGCGCTGTAGTCGAGCAAACTGTAGCCTTCCAAGAGAAAACTTAAAGGCCTATTGTGTCAGAAAGCCGATATCATGGGTGAGAGAATGACAACGAGGTTGTTTTACTCCCGACTCCGGTGATTTACATTGCTGTGGATAAACAAGACGAGATAATATCATGTCTTTGTATGTCGCGTCGAAATTGACACTTGAAATACGTGGACCACTTTCCACAGGTGAAGGTAATCATTCCTTACAAGTTAATCATATGTGGTTGTATGTATGCGCTGTACATACATGCAACTAACATACAGAAATTATGAAACCTGTCATCTACTGTCTAATTCTTGTCCTTGCCCTCTGCACAGTCTCATTGCCTGCAATATTGAGGTACAAGCTTTGAGGTAACTTGGGCTTCCAAAATGTGGAGTTGTGGGAGAGACTGTTACCATTATTGAAGCTAAAAAAAATGCATAGGTAAAATTTTGTTTCGAGCTTGAAGCAATGCCATGGTTCGTTGTGATTAGTGGTGTAGTACAACCCTTCTAATGCACAATGTGGATGTGTTTGATGCTGGGAACAGACATCTGCGCATGAAAACCACTTGATATTATTTTGTTTTTTCTGACACTGTTGTTTTTATTATTTCTTGTTTTGGCCTAACCGTTGATTACTTTTAAGCTAAAACTTTTTGTAGCAGCACCAGTGGAGAAAAGGTCTAAAAATTGTATTTGACTTTCAGAATGATTGTGTCGTTAGAGCATACCGAACCTGCAATTTTTCATTGGCATGGTGTGCTTGAACTAACTAGTGATACTTCGATTCTGTGAAAGGCAGATCAGTAGCCATGGTCTCCTCCTCCACCATCAATTTGTTCAGAACATGGGGGTGAATCTAAATAGACCTATTTCTTCAAATCTTACCCAATTAGGCATTTTGTTTGACGAATATTCAATTATTTAGTTGGCAATTTTGGTGTACCTTCATTGGGCAGTAATTTATGAATGACACCCATGAACTCATGTACCAGTGACAGTGCACTTAATGATAAATCAACTTCCCCATAAAAATACTGTGTTAAAGAACAGTGCGTGTAAGTAAATTTACTGACACATAGCTGAGATCTATCCTGTGCATCTGTTATATAGTAGTAATTGTGGCACTAGCAGAATAATGCAAATCCTGCTTTTGTATTAAGGTGGTGCAAGTTAAATAGAGATTTTTGAATAGCAATACTTTCATCTTTTTTTTTTCTTTTTCTTTTTGATCCCACCAAGCTTCATTTTTTAGGCATATATTGCTGTGTTGAGCGTCATTTCTCTTGTTTTCTTTGTTGGTAAGATCTTTTATGCTTTGTATGCTCAATGTTTTCTTTTTCTTATTTTTTCTCCTTGCACTGTGCGCTATTTATTGTTAATTTCATTTACTGTATCGATGTAACCCTTTTTTTTTCTTTTTGGTTTTATACAAATTTACTGCTGTGTTTTTGTTTTCCACTTTATTGAATGTACCCACTCCGCCCTGAGGATAATTAAATAAATAAGTAAAATAAATAAATAAATATGATTAATAGAGAAAAATGACCTTTGAATATGGAATATTTCCAATTTCTAAATAAAGTGAAATACCATGATTGTGTAGAGTGTGTTTGACAAAAAAAAAAATACTTATTTGTGTTATTGGATACATCTTATGTCATTAACAACTGTATTTCAAGTCAACTGAGTGCTTGTAAATGATAAACACAGTAAAGGTGATCAAGTTTGGCACACCATGACAATGACCGTAATGAAAAAAAGAAACATTGTGTCACCAGATGCACTTAGTAGAGTGTAGAACTCCCTGAAGGAGCTAAGTGTAATTTTACAGCACTGTACACCATTTTAAGGAAGCCAAGCAGGGTTTGATTGGCCAAATAATAAGTAGTCTTGCCTGAATCGAGACAGAAAATTTGTAGCGTGCCAGTGACAAGGCATGCAGATTCAACGACTGGAAATTGTTGTTCAGAATTTCATCCATGCATTTGCTCGGGGACAGGTTTGCCTGCTCAACAACTGTGATTCTCCTGCGGCAGAATCACTCAGAAATGTCTCCACTTATGAGTGATTTCTATGCCTAGACTGTAACAGTTGTTGGCCCTTATAATATTTGAACGGAACAAATATCCGACAATTTTGAATAGTGAATTCTAGAATGGAATACGAATTGAATACCGAAGAATATTTTATTCATATTTGAATACTTGCATGCGCCTAAACATAAACACAATTGAAAATTGTATATCAAATGTGCAGATGTTTTCTTGTTGGTTTTATCGAATTACGTCTGCACTTTAGTTCACTGCTTCCAAATTGCAATTTTGTATGTGGTATCTAGTTGTTGCAATCAAGTTTGTCTTTAATTTTTTTTATCTACTTTGTTAGTCACAGCAGGAATGAGGGAACCTTTTAAATTATGATTATATTCTTGCTTACTGTAGTGTGATTCTTGGTGTAAATGCTTAACTAATCCAAATCAGCCTTTGGACCATAATGGAGTTCTGAATGAGTAACGATGGCTCGTGAAATTCATATATGTGCACATATCTGGCCTTGCAGAGGTGTTAAGTTTTATCAGGCGAGACCAAAGCAAATGGAAAGATATTTTTTTGTTAACCAGCCATGCATAGCCAAAGCAGATTGTGCCATAGCTGAGGAACACGGCAGTGGCGAATACTTTTTTTTGTGCAATTCTTGTCATTTAATGGGAAACCTAAAAGTAGCATAAATGGCAGTCCTTGCGGTTACACTGCCATTTTATCTATTGGAAATGAGGCTCTGCACGTGGCATTTCCAATGACACTGAACACACCAAAGGAACCTGCAAGGCCGCACCCGTTCAGGTTGACACATTGGAAGCTTCAACTCGGCAATACAGGCTATTTTACTTGAGAATCTGAGGCAGTTAGTTTACCAAATCAAACGTAATACAGCGACAGAAAATGAGCACATAAAGACATATTTTTGCACTAGAGCCATACTTTTGTTTTTCGTAACAAGGCCACAAAGTTCTTCCTGAAGCAGTTAATGGTGGGACAATAATCTTAGGCTTTCATTCCCCACACACGCACGCTTCTGAGTGCAGTTAATATTTTTTTGTCTGTAAACAAAAGAAAAAAAAAAGAATTCAGGTCCCAAGAGATTAATCTTGGTTTTACCCTCACTAATCTCAAATGTGTGCGGAGTCACCGAACATCTGTTTATGCTAACACTCCTGGACACGCACTGCTAGGTGGGCATGTTGCTAACACTTCCACCTTCTTCTTTTACGTCATCATTTTAGGGTCCCTCTGTAGGAAAACTGAAGGGCAGCATGGCAAGTAGCACTTTGGTGGTACTATTCTTGCACACAATGTGGGCTGACACAAATCTTGGCTGCATTTGCATGAGTAATCCCGTTTCTTAATGCCAGGTCTTCTTTTATGCTGTTGCAGGAGAACATCGAACGGCGAGACTGCCGAGGGAGGACAGCCCTCATGTTGGCTGTCACCTTGGGCCACCTCGAAGCATCAAAGATTCTTCTCAACCATGGGGCCAATGTCAACGTGGAGAACAACGATGGCTATACAGGTTCTGCTTAGTTTGCTTTGTGAATTTTCCGCTTGAAAGGCTGCTTACTGAGACTGGGCATTGCAAACAGACATGCCCATTGTGCAGATCATGGGGTGACGATTGTGTCCACAAAGTGTTAAGCTGATGTATGCTGCAAAAACAGCTGAAAATTTAAACAAAAGCTTACAAAAACAAAAACTGACACACGGTCAACTGACACATGGCCGACTGAGACACGGCCGTGTGAATAGCACACCTTTCTTTTCAATTCTGCACCCTCACCACTAACAAACCTTCAATCGTTGCCTCGGCGACCGCCTTACCCCCCTCTCCCCTTTCAAAGAACCCTACCTATATATACTGTGCTGAGGAAAGCCTATGTCACCTTGAACAAGGCAAGTCCACTTGTCGAAACGTTGGCTCCTGCTTTTACCTTGTTTGCGTATTGCTCATCATCTTGAATTTCCATCTCCCGCCCTCCCTGTGTTTTACCTTTAGCCCTTCCAGCATCACTGACGTACCGTAATGTTTTTGTGTTGCTGTCCCACCATGTTCTATTTGACATTACTTTTGTCAGACGTGAATGTGAGGACCACCCTAAGAGAGCATTTGCCATTATCCGTATCGTTTCATCTCTGCACAACCAAAAATAGACCGTTCTGTTCGTTTTATGGTATCTGAGAAAAAATGCGACGCTGGGTGTGCAACACTGAAAGGATTAAGATAATCTACAAGTGCATATAGCTACCATTGAGCACCATGGTACCCTCTGTGGTGCCTTGCCTGTCCTCACTTCATATCATGTTTGTTTATTTATTTCCTTAACAGTGGTTCACGAAGCAGTGAGCACAGGTGACCCTGAGCTTCTGGCAGAAGTGTTGACTCGGCGAGACCTCCAACGCTACAGCACATCTGTCGGGGGTATCCCTGATCTCTTGAAGCGGATTCGGGACGTGAGTGTTGGCTGCACACAGGCCTTTCAGTGGTCCTTAGTGCTGCTCGGGACTTACTGTGTGGTGTATCATATGTGATACACTCAGAGCAACTTCTAACCAGATAGAATCAACACAAAGAAAATCAGCACATAGTGACCCAAAAACTGTGTCATTTTTAGCAATAAAATTTATAGTGGCTGTAGCACTTCAAATAATTTTTTTTTTTTCTAAGAGTATGTATGCAGGGAGCTCTTCGCAAGATGCATAAAAAGTTTGTTAACAAACAGAATCAAGATTGGGACTGACAGATAGAATACCACAGTGTTAACAAACAGGTTAGTTTCATAATTCTTGCACTTGAAGGCTGCAGGGGGTTTGCTTTTTATCAGTCTACTCTTATATTTTGAATGAGAAAGACATTCCGCTTCTGTGAGGCAGGCATTAATTGCTGTATCATATATGATACAGCATGCAGTTAGGGTTAGGGGATAACCCATAACTTTTGACCATGTTTTGTCCGGCGACAAAGTTTCCCGAGGTTATTCATTTGAAGGATCTGAACTTTGTCGAGATAGTCCACGCTCTGCTCTCCACATTTGCGTGAATTGGTTTTCCGGTTGAAATTAGGCTGATTAGGGGATGGTCTTTACAAGTGCCTTAACGACAATACTCTTGGAGAGTTGTGGGGTGTGGCTTATACACATATCCGCCTATCATCAGCAGTCAAACAGTGTTGAGAAATTGCACTCGGTAGTTAAGAGAGTATTGCGCGTATTGTGCCCAGGGCACAAAAAGGACTGGGAGGGTCGTTATCCCCTCCACTGTTTCCATTGAGGACAGTTCCATGGAAAGCAAGATTGTTCACCCAAGCAGAGTACATGTGCTGCAAAGCCCTGGGTTCTCCCTTCAAAATGTTGGGAGAAGTGTAGGAAGGAATGGGTGAAGGCCAGTCAGTTTGTGGACGAGAGCAGAGATTTGTTTTGTTATGAGAAAACAAACTTGATAGCAAAATATTGCATTTTGACACACTATATACTGTTTATTACCAACATTATTGTGATGAATATGTCAGAAAATGAAAATTCCGCGAATACACGCAAAATGCCTGAAGCGGCCAGTGGTGCAGCAATTTTGCTTGCACTTGCGGGCTTCTTTCACGCTCAGAAAAGCACTTTTATGTAGCATGTATTGAGCAACAGAAAACTGTATTGGGAGTCTTTCATGTCGCTCTACAATTCTTTTATTGACACTTTTCATCTAATCGTAATATTTGAGAAGTTGATTAGGTAATTAAGACTGATTCTCTAATAAAGGGAAAATGAGACATTCACCCGATCGTAGCATTTGCTACAAAGGAAACCCATTAGCTCAGATGGTAGAGTGGCTGCCCTGGAAAAGCGGTAGTCCCAGTTTCGAGACCCGGACCAGGACAAATTTTTCTTCTACTGCGAGGCTTTTTTTTTCAAGGAACTCGTATGGGTTTCCTTTGTAGCAATTGCTGCGATTGGTTGGATGTCTCATTTTCCCTTTATTAATCACTTCTCTCCACCTTGCGGGTTTCTACAGAATGTAATATGTCAAGCTCTTGCCTTTGCTTTGAGTTGCTGATAAGATCGACTTTGCCCTGCCATCTGTTAGCCACCTGATTAGCTCAGATGGTAGAGCAGCTGCCCCGGAAAGACTGTGGTCCCGGGTTCGAGTGCCGGTCCAGGATGAATTTTTCTTCAACTGCAAGGCTTTTCTTTTCGGGGAACCTGCATGGATTTCCTTTTTAGCAGTTTCTACGATTTGGTCGATGTCTCATTTTTCCTATATGAATTACTTATCTCCACCTTGAGGGTTTCCGCAGAATGTATTACATCAAACTAATTATCTAATGAGGCAGAATGAAAAAAATAATTTGAATATCTCCAAGCAATGGCAAACAACATTACCTTGATTCTGTCCAGCTACGTGACATTAGCATATTTTTGAACTCTGGCTAAAGTTAGCTTGGACACCCTGTAGACTCCCACCTATGAATGTGAAATTATCTTACTGAGTGTCAAATTTGATGATGAATGTTTTCGAACGGAAGCATTCTTGAAGAATCAAACAAATTAAAGTTGTCTTGGAATTGATCACTCAAGCTTTGAAATAAAGCTTATATACCATATTCGTCAAAGCTAAAAAAACATATTTGTTTGCCAGCTCTACTTGTTCGCAAAAGCTGTGTTTGTCAAAGTACATAAGCGACCTATGCAAGCAAATATTTGCCTAGTCGGCATTAGATTTATCAGAATTACTGCTACTTGAATGTTAGAGGACTTTATAATATCGAAAGTTTTCAATCGATTTCCTTAATCCTGCTTCGCAATTCGATTTTACTGTTTTGAAAAGCATTTTTGGCTGCTCCAGAAGCTGCTCCAAAGTAGCATGGGCCAGTAGCATCACTGCGACAGCAGCAAGGAGAATATAAAAAATATACAAGCATATAAGCGACAAGCAACCAGGGGCTTAAAAAAGGAAGTAGGAGCACAATTCAGTCAACAGTCGAAAGACGGATACTGACACAACGCAAAATTTGACTGAGAGAAGGAAGTGCTGCACCACAATTCTTCGGAATAGAAAAAAAGAAATAGCTTGGATTAACTGAGAGTATGCATATTTCTCTCAGTTAGTTCCTGTAACTGTGCTGTCTGGAAACTTATCGCACTGGCAAATGGCATGTGGAAGCATTGATGCATTGGTATAGCTGTAGGTGCACAGTTAGGTAGATTGTGGGATCTAAATGACATGTACGAGTCAAAGTTTCCAAGCGTAAAATAGACTAAAATTTGTCACAAAATGCCACACTTGGCATCATTTACATTATCGGGACATCCTGTTACAGTAAAGCCAGGTAGGATGGGATTACCCATTAAAAAAAAAGTACTCAAACCAAACTTGTTTTGTAGAAACAAGTATCATATTAAATTACTCAGTGCACTCTGATGCTTGCCCATATTTTTTTCTAGATTTTAGAGGGCTTGGACATTCATCAAATGCTTAAAAAAAATAGAGCAAGTAAAAAAAAGATGTATCAGTTCTCCTTTAAAGGTTCTGAGGAGGAAAACGTAAAACACGATTTTTGGAGTTCTTTGTTTTATTTTTAACAACAATGAAGATTAGCGTAGTTGATTTAAGGTTGGTGTAAAAGAGCATGTAGGCTATTGTGCTGAACCTGGAATGCCCCCCTCCCCCCCTTTTCTCCTTTCTCTTCAGACCCCGGACTTCTATGTTGAGATGAAATGGGAGTTTACAAGCTGGGGTAAGTCAAGCAAAGCATCCTACTAGAGTTACTGTGCTGAAAATGAAACCTTGAAATGAAACTTGTGGCTCCAGATTCAGCGAATCACAAAAGCAACAACAGGTTGAGCTGATTTTGGAGCTTTCTAATCTGCAGTAGGTACAACTAACTGCTTAAGAAAGTTGCTGTAATGTGTCAGGCTCTCAATAGGCATTAACCTATATTTACTCATGCTTCTGTACGATATCTTTCAAGAGCAAAATGTTTCACCCTCACCCACAAGAGTGGAGTCCTCAAGCTTCAAGCATACCTCTAAATTAAAGCAAAACAACAACAACAACAAAAAACATTGTCATGCACAGTAGAACCTCTCTAATAGACTATATTTCTTGTAGTGTTGATGAATCCTGACCACAGTGACAGTAGCAGCATGTTGAGCACGTGCAACATGCTTTCCCATCGTCTTGGTTCTATATATATGGCCCTCTGAAAAAAGTTATTTAGAAGGGTGCATTCTACTATATTATGTGACCTACTTTGGACCTACCCTGGGACAAAGGCATCGGTGAAGGTGTACTTAGGTGTGTGAAGCTTTGACCCCGACCCAAAGACTATGAACGATGGCTCAAGGACAATATGTTTCATTAGTCACTGTTGCAGTATCTGCATGAAACGGGCCTCTGTGCTCGCATGTGATTTCACCTCCACATTATGCTGCGTGGCAACCGAGGGGAAATAAAAAACAATCAATAACTTTGAGGACCACAAATGGCACAGTGGGCAAAGTGCTGCATGTATCTCTTTCACACCTTGCACTCGTCATGTTAAATGTGATAGCATTTATCTGCATCGTAGGATGTCCTTGGTGTGCTGGCTTGAAGCACGGTGCCCACGCAGCAACAGCGCAAAGACTGTGAGCAAAACTTGTCAACTAGCAGAGGATCCTGTGTAGACCATTTTAGTTTTGGTCAGTGGGCTCTGCCATCTATGAAATTTTGGGCTGTTTATGCAAAAATGTTTCCATTCCGGTGTGTGGAGGTTACCAAGGTAGTGCACACACACATAATCCAAAGTCACTCTGTGCTATTCTTCAACCTGTTGTGGATTGGCTTTGGCACATATTAGTCTTAGCACCATCTTGAAAGACCTGTCAGCTTAGAGCATCTTTGTGAAATAACACTGAAAAACTGAAAAATGTGCTGCTGACACAGGCAACAGCACAGCACATTCAGATAGGCTGTGCCACGCTACTTCTACTTACCGTAGTAGTCATGTACGTTACAATAATGTATAGTCATAAAATTAATATTTTTCTTTGCAAAAAAAAAAACGCCACAATGATCCTCATTCAGGCTTCAGTTAAAAGTTTCATGAAACATGTTGCCAATACAAAATGAAATGGGATGCAAAGAGGGGATATGCACTATATTCGTTGGGCTGTCTGGGACGCTGTCCTCGTGTTGTGTTCCATGTAATTTTGCACAGTTAATATGTTTCACGAATCCAGCAACCAGCAAGCCTGTCTAGCAGCCGTAGTTTGTGGGGTCTCAAACATGCTTTCGGGACAAAGGAATGACAACTTAGCAGTGCAAATAATCAAACGAATATTTATTGCACCTTGTATGCACCAACTTAGCCAGCTGAATTACTATCACTAGAACATTCTGATGGGCGCTGAAGAATTGAGGAAGACCAGCTCACCGTGACAGCATATAGAACGAATATGTTCGCCCCCATATTGAACACCAATGCCTAATCGTTCGCATGTACTGTCACAGGAACAGTGGCACATTGGAATGATTGTGTTCATCCATCTTGGTGTCCCACTCCAAAGCCTTTTGCTGAACGGTCCTGCGAAGCATGCCGGTGCGCGCACGAAACAACCATGCTTATTGCTGACTGCAATCCAAAGAGCATGGAAGAAGAAGAAAGATAGGAGGGAGTATACCGCAACGCGATTAAAGCGAAATGTGTTGGCCCAACACGTGATTGCACGTTAAAGTGCAGAGTTGGTTTTAGTGTTCCCACTCTGCAGGCAGCCACAGCAGGGCAGCCAAACAAGCGTGCACCAAATAAAATCTACTGGCATAGCTACTGGAAACCAGAAACGTCCTGGCAAATCTCAATTCTTGCTCCGTGATCTCGACACAAGAGGTCACATGTTGGGTCTGTGGCTTCACTGTGGCTTCATGGAGCGTTCACTTGTCAAGGCTGGCTGCGTGATCTAATGCTCCCTCTTATATTTTTCCTTCCTCCATGCCAAAGAGTTGCAGGTTACTCCCTTCTGCGCATACTGTTAGGTGGCATTAGTAGCGCAACATTCGCGCCATCTCTCATACTATTTTGCAACTACACCAACTGCCAGTGGTGCAAGCCACATGGAGAAGCCTGATTACAGGAAACACAAGAGGCATGCCGGGAAAATAACATCGGGGGACACATGCCAGTCAAGTGTCCCCACAAGTTACACTTGAAAGTTGTGTATTTGCTGCTACACTACCATAAAATAAGATAGCAAGCATGCGCGCATGTCACAATTCGGCATCACCCCCTGCTTCTGAAGCAATATAAAATAAAATTTGCAAACATCAAGCACTCAATCCCATGTGTTGGGTAAGCTAAACATTTTGCTAAGGTTGCAGCAACAATGTTCCATCACCATCGGCACCCTGTGATTCTAGTGCCCTTCAAGGACAGGTGTGCCAACGTCTTGTTTTATTCAGACTCGGAGGAGTCCTTTAATAGCTTTAGCGTGGAATAAGTGTGCATACTAGCGTGAATGCATTAGTAAACATTGGCAACTATGGGCTGATAGCACAAAACTGGCACCACTTTTATTTCTGCGGTTGGACCAAGCAAGTGCCTACCCAATCACATACTCTTCCTGAATTTTCACCCTTGAACCGAACAGGCACCCACCCCAAAATTTTCACTTTCACTCCGAATTTTGAGTGGGCACTTGCTCGGCATTGTACTGCAGCTCTAAAACATGAGTTTCTTCATTCACAAGACGTGTTTTACGCGAGAGAATTTCTCGATTGGCTGGTGTTTGGGTGCGTTTCACTCGTGATTGTGCAATTGGTGTGATGACGAGTTGATCGAATCAGTGTTGGTCAATCACAGAAGGCACTTACGGAAGTGTAGTTTTTGGAATGTGTGCCCAGAAGTGTGGCCTTGGTGTGCCTCGCACTGAATAGATGGATCAGTATGACCCTTGAAAGCGTAAGAAGCTAATTGTGAGGCGAGCTTGAACGTACACAAACTGCACAATTTTTTTCCTGCTTGGGCAGAAGCCAGTGCTGGCATGAAAATGTGTCTGCAGACTCAGGGTTTACATGTGAAATGTATTGTGCAGGTCAGCCAGTGCAGCAATAAAACTTTTACGATAGTTTTGGCCATATCTGGTCATTGTTTCTGGGTGCTGTTTCTAGTTTTCTTCATTTCAATAAGCGACTGCCGTTTGGTTGTACAGTGTGACTGGAATAATGTCCCGCCAGCTATGCTCGCCAACACTCCGTTCTCTGTTATCAAGACACTAAGGGCTTCTAATAAAAGACATCTAAAGCAGCAGATAGATACTCTATAGGCTATCCATCTAAAGGCAGTGTTATAAAATCTGCCTTCGCACAATTCAAAGCCCTTACCACGAAGTGTGATCAAAATTCTCGCGGGCTTGAGCAATGCAATAGCATAAAAATTCTTTTGTGGCTATTCTTTTTTTTTTGCAATAGTATTCTTGGCTGGACATGACATGACCGCTGGTGCACAGAAGTAGAGGCACAATTTGTTTGACAAGAGGCATGTTAATTTGCCTTTGCAGAGTCCTTGTAGTCTTTGCCGTATGTGATGATGTAATTTGACTGTACTGCCTATAGTGCTTGTACGATTGCGTTGTTTGCATTTTTGTTGTTTCCAGTACCACTTCTATCCAGGATGTGTCCAAGCGACACCTACAAGGTCTACAAGAGTGGTGAGCCTTGCACATTTTATTTGTTCTTGTGTAAGATCTTCTGACACATTTATTACACACGTAATCTTAAAGCTTGAAATGGTAGAAACCACATTCCAAGCAATTGGGTGACAGCTCAGCAGCTGATTATCAAGAGAGCACTTCGATAACTGATTTCTTTCTACCATGAAAAGTGGTGTGGACTCGTAACACTTTTACCTTGATGTTGAAACCCTAAAGAATGAAGTATTGTCTGCCATGGTTCACTCATCCTCTCCATTCTTCTTGGCCCTTTGTTCATAAAGGCCAACTGCAACGAAATTTCGCTTTGGCTAAATTAATTATATATGAGTGGCATATGCAGTTGAAATCTATCAATTTCACCCTGACGCGACCGACGAAATTGATCAAATTATCGAGCGGATGGAATGAAACAGGATGTAGAAAAAACACCAATACACTGCCTATTCATGTGGTAATATTTGCCCGATTCTAACACGACCTTGAACCAAACGCGCGCTCGTTTTCTATGTGTACAAAGTGAAAAACTAACGTAGAGATAACATTGAAGTTCCTAAACAAAGTAGAAGTCGAACATGCATCAGATATTTATCAAGAAAAATGGGCAAGGGTGTAATATGTGTTCCATACTGGTAGCCGATTTCCTGATGTCAGCTTCTCTGCGACACAGTTGTGTTATGCGGCAAAGCATACGGACTTTGTGAACTCATTTTTTGGTCAATTCTCCTTTTTTAAAAAAAGGGCACATATTATAATCAGGTAAATGCCGTAATCAGTCATTGTGAGCTGCCATTATTGCTTGAAAATCTTCCAAGGGCAGGCCGAAAATAGGCATTTTCAATGGGAGTGTGTCCCCTAAGCTCTGCCGAGACAGAGGCTGCAGTAAAAAGGCCGCTATTGGGTCACCATAGGAGTCAGGCACATGCATGCTGAGTGGTCAAGTTCGAATTATCTGGCAAAGGGCAATTTTAGGACTGAAATAACGAAACTTAGGGCCCATAGGTGCCAGCCAGGACTTTCTGTCGGGATCTAATTAAATGAAAAATCAAGTTAACCGAAGTTGAATTAACGGAAGTCTACTGTCTATTTTCTATTGGCAAAGCTGCAGGGCTGGTAATTGTCTAAATTTCTTATTGACAGCCTTCATATAGCACCTAAGCAAACAATGCTGGCACCTGGTGGTTAGTGGATACAGCACAAATCCCTATATTATGGCCTCTGAAATTTCCAGCACACTGTGGTCGCCAAATCTTGGAGGTCATGCCCAATTGCTGTGCTTCTAAGTGTTCAGGGTTCTTTGTAAAGCATCCCTTTGTATTTCAACTGCAAAATTTTGTCGGGGGAGGCTGCTCTATGTATATCTGCATTACCTAAAATTTCGCTTTTTATGCAGTCTGAAGTTTCATTGCAGATGGCCTTTAAAGATGCCCCATAGCACCTAAGAAAGGTGTAGAATGTGTCTGGTATTAGCTCACAAATCTTTTTCAACAAAGAGTTCTTATTATTCCCTGTGTGTTATGTGTAATCAGAAGCTGTCCTTTCCACACTTTTGCACCTTTCTACCTCCTTTGTGTTGTTTCTGTTGTGACAGAATCAATCATTTTTATGAGTGAAGACAGCCCAGCCATATTGAGTAAAAACAAGGCCACATGACATTATGAGAATAGTACTGGAAAAATTGGAGATCATCGCATAGAGATTGGGCAGGTTGTCTTACTACGTTCGAAAAGTTTCAAATGGCACCTTTTGCTGGCGTGCATAATGAAGTTTGTAAGGTGCACCAAGTTGAGTGCAGCGGCATGTTTGCATCCAAGCTCGTGAGAATTGATCAAGGCAGGGCATTCTACAGTGCACTGTACAAACAATGCTGTTTTGTTTGTTATCCCTTCCAGGAGCTAACGTACGGATAGACACTACTCTGCTTGGATTTGACCAGTCCAGCTGGCAGCGTGGGCGCAGGAGCTACATATTCAAGGGACAAGGTCAGTTTTTCATCTACTCCGAACATGCCAAGGTTTCATGAGGTCCCGATAGAGTAGGGAGCAACTGAGAGGGTAAAGTCAATGTGACAGAAGCTGAACAAAGATATGAATTTTGTGGTACCTAATAGGATAATTTATTCTAATTTAAAAAATATTAATTGATGTAGTTTTTCAAAGACACAGCTTGGCTATGGGGGATGCCATAATTGAAAGAGAAATTCAGACTGATTTTGACCAGCTGGGGATCTTTAACGCATGCATAAGTCGCTAGGCTCTTACATTGTTGCATTCCACTCCCATCCTGATGTGGCTGCCATAGGTTACAACTGAACTTATTATCTTCAGCTTAACAGTGTGTTAATTTTTTTAATGTGTATTAGCATTAGGAGTGTCAGTGGAAAAAAGTGTATGTGTGTGAAGTGTAGGAAGCCGGCCATGTAGTAGAGGTTATATATATATATATATATATATATATATATAGTGCAACTGACGTTGGTTCGAAGCAGACTACCACAGTTGGTTGCTTACCGCTCCTCGAAGAGGCAAGACGTGTACTGAGGGAGGTCCTGCACAACACTTTGCAATGTAGTGAATGCAGTTTAAATTATGGATACAGGACCTCAAAGAGGTGCGACATAATGCTAACGCATTTTCTTCACATTTACCACTGATTCGCCACTGAATTTTTTTTATCTTTGCTCAGAGGATCTTGCCCTGATGATGGAAGTGGACCACGATGGCTGCCAGGTGCACGTAGACCAGATGCAGGTGTTGCCACCCGAATATGTGGACCTGTCGGGGAGCTTGCGGCCCTCACAGGAGGCCATCTCTGCACGCCTCACCTCTCCTGTGGTGGCCACGTACATAGACACTGACAAGATCAGCTTTGAAAGGTGAGAAGGACAGTGCTGCTTATTAAGGGGGGGACACGCCTCGAAACAAGCTTTTTTTTATTTCTTGTGTTAGAGGTTTCAAAATTCAGTCATGTATAGAGTTTTCTATGCGGATTCCAAATTTGGCAATACATACTTTTTGTGTCGCTGTTATAGTTTTAGAGTTACAGTCGGAACGTGCGATAACGAAATACCGCAACAACGAAATTCCCGCGACAACGAAACATTTTCGTATCCCCGGCGAACGCCCATAGGATTCAATGCATTTCGTACCCCTCGGCAACGAAATGTAGCTGTACTGCAATCCCGCATCAACGAAATTTGCCGGAACGTAACTCCGCATAATGCGTAAGGCTAGCAGGCTCCAAAATGTGCTCAAATGCGATTGTTTTGCATTAAAATTGCGTAAAATACCACAACATTACACTTGTGTGGGCGCCGCCATTTTTGTTCACAAGAACAACCAAGCGCCGGAAGCGATCAGTGCGCTGGAAACACGTCATGGCCGCCATCTTGTTTGTTGATCGCCCGTTTGAAGCGGAACCATGAGCGGCACGCACGTTGCTACTGACATGTGACGACGGTGTTTGCACGCCTACCAGGCGAGATCGTTGTTCGAAACGCGCGTTCATTTTGCGTTCCCCGCGGTTGACGACTTGGCGAGGCCTAGGCCAATCGCGTAAGGCGAGAGTGAACGCAAACTGGACGCGCGTTTCGAACAACAATCCCCGATCGCGGCAGTGCACTGCGTAATGTGCGCCTCGGTGAGAAAAATGCAGCAAAAACAAAGAAATCCACGTCCCACCTACGTGGAATTGTTTGTTTATGGCGCTTGAGATGGCGGTCGCGGCTTATGGAGTGTCACGCATGGGGCCATGATTGACCGATCATCCGGGAATACGCATCCCTTGCTTCAAGAACGCTGGCTTTGGTGCCACCCGACAGGCATCGTGTGCGGATTCTAAGCCTTATGTAGATTTGCGCGAAAGGGCCGTTATCTCAATCGTTTGCCTTCGCGTACACGAGATACGATCACTTTTGCGATCGGTACCGGCCGTGGCGGCGCCTAGGGGCTACAGCGTGCGCGCTGGAGAAATGCTGCTGCATGCGCTGTTGCTCTGCATCCGGTGCCGGGTTACGCAAAATCTCGGCAAGTAATCGCATCTCCGAAAGCAGTTGACCGAGAATTCGGGGCTACGGCAGTACTGCCACTGCTGGTCGACGCATGCGGCACACTTTGTACTGTCAACAATGTGGTTCTATATCCTTGAGCAAAGCTTGCAAAGTAGGCTAACGGAATTTGGACAGTAAAGTTTTGCTCTGCGATGCATTACCTATCTGTGGTGTCCCTTTTCGCAACTACGAAATTCTCGCGACAGCGAATTTTTTCGCGTTTCCCGCCGATTTCGTTATTGCGAGGTTCAACTGTATATGATGCACAGTGACAAAATATATATTATAGCTCAAGTAAATAGCCAGCTCACTATCGCTCGAGTCACATCGCAGACTCAAAAATTAAACCATCTCGTATCCTCGCTGCCGCCCATAATTGCCACTGAGCTTCGCGTCTGGATCCTTCAACACCTAGCGATAGACCCTTTCGACATCCTCACAAGTGAACTTCTCAAATGCACGACACTGTCGGAACAGTGATGGCTACAGCAGTTTCTCCAAACTGAAGAGCTCGAGGATCACAAACCTTCACAGCTCCTGCATTATTTTCAACATCCCCTTGGAGACAAGGCGACCACTTTCTATCAAGATTTGCTTCGAGAATTGTTCCTACAACATTTGCCCACCTCCGTCCGCATGGTTCTGCTGACCGCTAGCAGTTTGCCCGTGTCCCAGCTAGCCCAACTTGCTGACTTCGTCATGGACGCATCAAGTGCCACGGTTTCACCCGCAGAACGTTCAGATGCATCCACTGTGCCACCCTCGCCCTCCCTGCAAAGCTTGCGTGATGAATTCTGCAAGGAGATCTGCAAACTGTCGGACCAGATCGCCACTCTATCTACTCGACGCCAGCGCTCTTCATAGCGCAGCCACTCGCCATCCTCATCACGGCAAGGCGAGTGCTGGTATCATCGCACCTTCGGTAACGCGGCACAAAAGTGCACAGCACCCAGTCGTTTTCAGAGAAAATCCCCGCAGCACTACTAGAGTCGGCGAGTGGTGCTTGTGCCGAAGTCAGCTGCTTATTCTTCGTGACTAGCAAAACCACAGGCCTGCGTTTTTTTGTGGATACTGGTGTGGAGGTCAGTGCCATCCCATCCTCAGCTGCGATTCGCAAGCGCCGGTAAGTCCAATCAAGACTACAAGCTGCCAATTAGGCCCCCATTGCCACCCATGGGGAACAAGCACTGTCCTTCAACCTCGGCCTCCGCAGGACATTCTGATGGATTTTTTAATTGCTGATGTTGCCTACCTCATCTTTGGTGCGGATTTCCTGTGCCACTACAACCTCTTAGTTGACATGCACTGCAAACACCTCGTCGTTGCTTTGACATGCCTTTCTGTGCTTGGTATAGCCTCGAGAGTGCCACTTCTGTCAACACCTCATTGCCGAAGGCAGTTTACATCAAACTTCTTGAGCAATTTCCATCCTTTCTTCGACCAGCCAACTTCCCTTTGCCGGTCAAACATGACGCCACTCACCATACCATTACAACCATCCTGCCCATTCATGCTCAAACTCGTCGTTTACCACCTGATTGCAGCAAGATCACACGCAGCGAATTTGAACACATGCTCGAACTCGGGATCGAGCGGCCTTCCTCAAGCCCTTGCACAACTCCACTGCATATGGTGCCCAAGGCGTCTCCTGGAGACTAGTGGCCTTATGGAGATTACCGTATGCTCAACAGTGCTGCTGTGCCGGACCGTTACCCACTTCTGCACATTGCAGATTTCTCTTCACCACTGCATGGAGCAACAATATTTTCCAAGATCCACCTAGTGAAGGCTTACCATCAAATTCATGTGGAACCAGCGGATAGTGTTCCCAAAATGGCAATCATCACGCCATTTGGACTATTTCAATATGTGCGCATGCCTTCCGGCCTTTGCAATACTGCACAAACTTTCATTGACACAGTGACACAATAATGTTTGCAATACTGCACAACAATTCATTGACACAGTGACAAGAGGATTGCCTGTCTGTTTCGCATACATCGACGATTTGCTTGCCTTTAGTCGCGATGCAGAACAACACATTCAACATCTGGGCCAATTCTTTCAACGCCTTACCGAATATGGCCTTATCATCAATAGGGCGAAGTGCGAATTCGGTGCGCTCGAATTGTACTTCATTGGTCATTGGTCGACAAGGATGGCATCCGTCCCTTGCCAGGACGGAAGTCCAGGACATACAAGATCTTCCTCAGCCATCTTCCATCAACAAACTGCACGAGTTTCTTGGCCTCGTGAATTTCTACAACCACTTCATCCCTAACTGCGCCGCTTTTCTGCTACTATCAATGGACATGCTCCAGGGCAACAAATCCAAACTAACTGAATTCACCTGGTCCCCAGAAGCACTAACCACTTTTGATAACATCAAGACCAAGCTATTTCAGGCAACCCTTCTCATCCATCCGAAACCAAGCGCACCACTTTGCCTCATGACTGATGCATCTGATGCTGTAATGTAAGTGGTGCTTCAACAGTACGAGGATAATGTCTGGCTATCCCTTGCCTTCTTTTCTCATAAGCTCTCATTCACAGAGACCCGCTACAGCACATTTGGAAGAGAACTTCTCGGAATGTACATGGATGTACATCACTTCAGACACTTCCTGGAGGGCCGAGAGTTCCAAATTAGGACAGATCACAAACCTTTGACCTTCGCCGCCTGGTCGAATTCTACCAAATTTTCACCATGGGAAACATGCCATCTCGCCTTCATCGCGGAATTCATGATGGAGATACCGCATGTGCACGGAAAGGACAATGCCGCAGCGGATGCACTCTTGCACTGTGCCTCTTCCATCACTATGGACAACAACCCGGTTAGCATCGATTTCTCTGCACTTGCTGCCCAGCAACAAGATGACACAGAGGTAATTCTGGTTCATGCAAAACCTGGCACCTTGTGTCTGCACGATGTCCACTTTCCACCTTGAGCCGTCCCTATTTTTTGTGATGTCTCCACATGCACGTGTCTCCAGCCGTTCCACTCAATTTCCAGCACACTTTTTTTGATGCCGTTCTTAAACAATCCCACCCTGGAATCTGGGCCACGCAACATCTGGTGACACAACATTTCATCTGGCCAAGCACATCCGTGCCTCGGCGCATGGTTGTCTGGTATGCTATGCTATGGTATGGTATGGTATGGTATGGTATGGTAATCGAAGGTTCACCAACGCACAAGGGCACGTTTCGGTTTGTTTACTCCACCATCTGAATTATTCGACAAGATACACATTGACATTTTGGGGCCATGGCCGCCATCAAACATGCATAGATCGCTTTATCTGATGGCCAGAAGCTTTCCCTCTACCCGACATCCATACTGAAACTATCGCAGATGTGTTCGTCACAAGCTGGGTTTCGCCATACAGCATACCGTCTACTATTACAAATGATAGAGGATGCCAGTTTGAATCAGCACTATTCAATAACCTGCTGACCCTCCTAGGCACTTCTCGCATATGCACCACGGCATGTCACCCCATCGCCAATGATCTTGTTGAACATTTTCATTGCTCTATCAAGACTTTGTTCAGAGCACAGCCTGATGCCACTCACTGATCCACATCACTACCACTGGTTATCCTGAGTCTTCGGGCTGCACTGAAGCAGGATCTGCACTGTATGCCTGTCGAGATGGTTTTTGGAGCATCACTACACCTTCCAGGGGAGTTGTTCCACCATACCATTTCATCGCTGTGCCCTATGTCAACAGGCTGCAAGCTTCATTCCGAACACTTTGTGCTCCTGAACCACGCTGTCAGCACCGTACTTCATTGCATATTCCCAAAGAGCTGGCGACGGCCTCTTATGTTTTCGTCCGCCGTAACTCTGTATGGAAAACCCTGCAACGCCCTTATGATGGTCCATACCGTGTCATTCATTGTGCCGACAAACATTTTACCGTGGACTTAAACGGCCAACAGGACAATATCTTTATCGATCGCCTCATACGCCTTGGTTGAGGACCCACTCCCTCAGTCACCGGATAAACCAATTTGCCCCCTGAGCCAGTTGGTGCTCACCAGTCATCAAACACACAACTACCAAAACTTGGCCCAAGCGCCTCAAAATATCGTTCCAGGTACCTGCATGGCTGTGTCACTAGAGGGGGGGGCCTCCTGTAGCAGCATCGACGTTGAGGAAGATGGGAACGATGGCTAGCTAGGGACAGGCCCGGGCACGTGGCTCAGATCACCAGTGGCCAGCAGGAGGTGGCCGGGAGATTTATCCGCCAAGGAATGACAATCAGCTACGGCCTTCTGCTGAGTAAAAATATTCTCCTGTATATTGTGGCTCATGGTCATCACTGATTTTGCATGCCACAAACCCATCCTACATCAGTATATTTTCTATGGTGGTAAAACTTGCTATGAGTTGTGGGAGATACGGGGTTCTCCTCCGTACTCTTGGGACAAAGGAACGACAACACAGTAGTGCAAACAGTCACAAGGGCATTTATTGCACCTTTCATAGATCAATGCCAGCTAGCCGAGTTGCTATCCCCAAAACATGCCGATGGGCGCGCGACAAATCTAGAAGTTCGACTTACCGCGGCCGCATGGCGAGCGAATATGTTCGCTCCATGCTGGATCCCAACGCCTGGTCGTTCGCGTGTATAGTCACGCGAATCGTGGCGCGTTCGAAGGCGGCCACGCGAGGCGGTCTCGCAGATGCATCGGTCGCCGCGCGCTCGCGGGAGACGTCCTCCGCCGCGCGCCGACCCGCCGGGAAAAAGGGGCGCTGCACGCGCGGCAGGTCCGTGCGGCCTGCTGTCTCGAACCCAAGAGGCCAAGCGCCTTCCCTTTCGGCGCCCGAGTAACCCCGCCGCGACAGTCGCGCCATCTCTCGCACCGCGCTTGTACCACGCCGCGGGCGCCAGGCCACGCGAGCCGTGCGGGAAAACAGCATATCAGGGGATGCGCTATGCGGGAAAAACATCAGGGGACGCGCGAGAGTCGCGCATCCCCGCAGAGTGACTGAACAATTTTAAATGACATGTAGGCTGTAGAGAAGAAGGTAGCAGTATGGATTTCTTTGGTTCTGTTCAGCTGAGCTATGCCGGTCTTCTTTGTTCAATTATCTTTTTTCTTTTTACTGCTAGAAGATATGGTGCATTGTGTAGCCAGCCAACTATCACAGCTTTCGTCTTTGAAGAATGAGGGCCAAGGGAACAGAAATAGCCAAGGGTGGCAGAGAGCTTGCAGTGATGAGATTAATAAATGAGTGAACAATGGAGGCCAGTTGTTCTACAATATTTTGCTTATGTCGTGAATAATTTGAGTAATCTTTGGAAGCATTCACTCAGATCTTCAGCACAAATTGGTAGCCTGGAACTTGAACCATCAGCGTAATTCCTTCTTTGAAGACCTTGCCACTGTGTCAGCATAGAAATAGTGCCATAATTGTGCAGATACGGCATTTATATATATAGTTGTGGGCATCATACCAAGTTCAGTACAAGCATGTTATACTAATTTTTCTCTCTCTCTCTTGCTTGAGTCTGCGTGCTGCTGAGATTATGGTCGGGGGCATGGTATGGTATAAACCAGAAGTTCCAATTAAGTGGACGAGATTTCAGAGTGTTGCATATTATGGCAAAATATACAAGGATCGTACAGCACACATTGGTTTGGCCCTATGAGGCGTCTGTGCATACGTACACATGTGTCCATGGACAGACGAATTTGTGTGTTCGTCCAATATTAAGCAGCCTGGGCAAGTTTTCTTGCACTTTACATTTCATTTACCTGTTCTCTTTTTTTTTTCCTGTTCACATTGTTGGGAAATCTTTATTTGGGTTTCTTATGTGCAGAAACAAGTCTGGAATCCTTGGCTGGAAGAGTGACAAAAGTGAAACAGTCAATGGCCATAACTGCAAAGTAAGCACACCCCTTCTAGAGCATGAGAGTCACAACCCTAACCACCACTGAGTACTGCTTGTGAGATTGACTAGATATAGTTGCCTGCACCCTGCACAAGATTTGCTGCTGTTGGATTAGTTTCAGTCATGTAGCTTTTGTAAGAAGTAATTTGCAATCTGCCACAGTGGCTTGGTGGCTATGGCATTGTGCTGCTAAGTATGAGATTGCGTGTTTGATTCCTGGCCACGATGGCCGTGGAACGCAAGAACACTCATATGTTCTTTGGGTGCACGTTTGGAATCCTTTTCAAAAACAAAGAAAATGAAGGGATGTATCATATACTTTTTTACCATTTTATTCACATTACATACAACCTTGTGCATGTAAGGCACGAACTCTGGCCCTTTCACATGCTTTCTTGTTTCATTCGTTACACAAATTTTATTTGGGTCCTGGCTCAAGAACTGAAAAATATGTATTAAAAAAATTTTCAGCTGTTTTGACGCCAAGGGGATACATTAAAAGTCCACTCCACCATGACAGATTACAGGAATGTAATTGGTGTCTTGCCTCGTGATGCTGGGCTGCAGCTGTTCCAATAATGTGTTGAATGTACACAGTAAAATTTGCAGGAAGCTTGACAGCAGCAAAAGCATGCACAAAAAGTGTGCACCAATTCCCACGCAAGGTGAACTAGAAATTAGAACTTACTCTCGATAATACTTCTCGTCATGCGTGCGCGGAGTTCGGGCAGGAGGCGGCTAGCATGGCCAGCGACTTATCGCAAACAAAGGCATGGGCGCAAGCACTAGTGTCGCCAAATTCTTCGGCAGCTTCCACGCTGCGGCAGAGCACATCAGCACAGTGACGACGTCTTCCTCATTGCTCAAATAAAAATTCATGGCTGTTGCCGGAACACGAAACCAGCGATGTGCACGCGAACTGTTTAGATCCCTAAAGAGTTCTTGCGGAGAACGATAATCTCCGAGAATGTAATTTGCACGTTATGCGCAGCCAGGCTTGCTGGTGTGAGCATTGGTTGCATTCAGTCGTTCTATGGTCGCCAGTCACAAATGGTCGCACGACCTGTTCAAATCACCAGTGTGATTGAGCCTTAATGCATGAGGATTATGGAGGAGGAATTATGAAATGCGTGACTTGGCTGCAGTGAGTGAGCTTGGAGAGCTGGAGTACGGCCTGTCTGTAGAAGCCCATTGTTGAGATCCCTTTGGCCGCTTTGCCAAGTAGCACCATTCCTTGATTTGCACCACTTTCATATGATTTGTTGCTCGAGGTACTTGCCACAGCAGTCATATCATGAGAAGCCAACAAACACTGACACCAAGGACAGCATAGGGGAAATGACTTGTGCTTAATAAATGAAATAAAGAAACGATAAATTAATGGAAATTAAAGTGGATGAAAAAACAACTTGCCGCAGGTGGTAACGGAACCCACAACCTTCGCATTTCGCGTGCGATGCTCTACCAATAGAGCTACCGCGGCGCCGTTTCCCCATCCACTTTCTTGGATATTTATGTGTCCTAGTAGAACCCTGGGAGTGTTAGCCAGCGCCATTACTCACAGACCTTGGCGGCGGACGTGGAACGTCCTTTTTGCCGCAGGCGTCACGAGAACGTGATCTTTTTGGGTGAAGGCAACTGGTCCATAAACCCACATATGCTACCTGAAGGCATCAAGGTAGCCGGATTCGAGACCCTCGTTATGTAATGAACGAGAAGAAAGGGGGTTAACCGAGGGGCCCGATTTTATTAGTCATATCAAGCGAAGCCAACAAACACTGACACCAAGGACAACACAGGGGAAATTACTTGTGTTTAATAAATGAAATAAAGAAACGATAAATTAATGGAAATTAAAGTGGATGAAAAAACAACTTGCCGCAGGTGGGAACCGAACTCACAACCTTCGCCTGCGGCAAAAAGGATGTTCTACGTCCGCAGCCAAGGTCTGTGAGTAATGGCGCTGGCTAACACTCCCAGGGTTCTACTAGGACACATAAATATCCAAGAAAGTGGATGGGGAAACAGCGCCGCGGTAGCTCAATTGGTAGAGCATCGCACGCGAAATGCGAAGGTTGTGGGTTCGGTTCCCACCTGCGGCAAGTTGTTTTTTCATGCACTTTAATTTCCATTAAAATATAGTTTCTTTATTTCATTTATTAAACACAAGTAATTTCCCCTGTGTTGTCCTTGGTGTCAGTGTTTGTTGGCTTCTCATGATATGACTAATAAAATCGGGCCACTCGATTAACCCCCTTTCTTCTCGTTGCCACAGCAGTGTAAGACAAGTAGTGCACATCTCCTTAGTTTAAGTTCAATAATAAGCCACGAGAACATGGTGTGACTTCTGTTCTACACAGGCCGTATGCCGTATTTACTTGTGTCAAAATCCCACACACCCCACTTTCAAGGGCAAATGTTTGGAAAAGAAAGGCTTTTACAAAATTGACCTGTGCCACAATGCCACATGCATCTGCAGCACAACCATCTTTGGGAGTGTGCCGATTAGGTGGCAAGCTTTGGTGACATTGTAAGTGACGTTGAGAGCAGGAGCGAGGAAAAATGAAGTGGAACTTGATCAGTTTTACTGAATGTTGAACAAATACAGTCAACTCACGCTACAACGGATCCTGATAATCCAACGAAAAATGTCTTTTATACAAAGTCCGTAATGTCCGAAACACCCCACTTCCGAAACTTTGGTCGTGATGTGTAACTGTGTTATTGCAAAGAGTGAGTGACGAATGTCCAAAGGGGAAAAAAAAGAAGAAGAAGAAGGGTCTCTGTTTCACTCAAAAGGCGAAGCAACGATTGCAATAGCAAATTAGAATTAAGGATATGCAAAGTAAGGATAGTAGTTTTATCGGCTGTGTGAAGTTGTAAACATTAGCTTACTAACTAAATTAACAAGCACCATGTCACACGAGCACAGGTAAACATGAACACGTCTCGTTCGATGACTGCGGAAAGTCGCTGTCAAAACATTGGAGGGAGGAAGTGCGGCAGCAACAGTGAGTAAATTGGCCTTCTTGCTGTCTCTCACTTCCATGCAAACTAAACGTCAAAAGCACAGCGCATACGAAGCTACTGGCACTAAGCGCACTTTGTCCACATCTCATATCGCTTTGAACATGAGGCCTGCGTGGGCGTGCACTCCGTACACATCGCAGATCACTTTCAACATATGCCAGCCGCGCTGTAAACAGTAGCCGCCAGAGTAGAACCACCCCCTCTCTCTCGCCTCCTTCCTCCCTCCTCTACCTCGTGTGTGAAAGA
Source organism: Dermacentor andersoni (assembly GCF_023375885.2). Lineage (NCBI taxonomy): Eukaryota > Metazoa > Arthropoda > Arachnida > Ixodida > Ixodidae > Dermacentor > Dermacentor andersoni. Next base: position 94,904,899 of record NC_092816.1, on the reverse strand, counting down.
AGAGGGCGCATGTCTGCCCCGCCTTCCTCCCTCGTACACGCGATGAGCCGCGATCGTCGGTTGACCTTTGCAAGTCAGTTGCCAGCCCATGTCGACATGGCAAAATTCTGTTTTATGCGCCCGATTTTGACAAAAATTGCTGATGAATTTGTCTGCTGTCACCGATAGTCTGTTTTAGCGTGGTCCGTTTAAAGCAAACTTTGTTTCATTAATAAATTAGGTAGAGCAAACTAAGGTTGAAATGTGGTCCATTATATCCGAAAGTCTGTTGTACACAAGTCCATTGTAACGAGCGTAGACTGTATATGTTTGGCGTGTGTAGCCAGTGTTTGTTGCAATTCTTCACATCATTCGCAACATTGTCCGTGGCTTTACTGGGTAGACATATGCTGCACTCATGTAAGAGCTGCACCCTGCAAATATTCCGAAATAAAGGACAATTCTTCACGAGTAAATATGGCAAAATGGGAAAAAAAGGAAGGGGGGGGGGTGTCAGAGAGGTGGCTAGATTGGTGGTAGGTGTATAACTTGGTCAGCTGTGGAGGGGATTTACTGCCAGGGACATAAGAGGTACTTCACAGAAGTAATGCATTTCAGTAATTCTGGTTCCTTCATAGTCTCCTTACACAGCATGCAAATGACGCAAGATCAGGTGACAGCAATTCAGTGCTAATATATTTGTACGATAAGTTTGTTTTTGCGTACTCACACACTTTTTATTTTTATGTTGCAAAAGTGGCAGATTTCATACTTAAATTTGTCACCTGTGCAGGTGTTCAGTGCAACAAATGTGGAACTCGTGACCAAGACCAGGGTGGAGCACCTTTCAGAAGCAGACAAGGCTCGTCACAAGGCTGCACGATCGCCGTTGCAGTCTTTCTTGGGCACAGTCGAGGTTGAAGAGGGTGCCGGTCTGGAAACGCCAAATGGGGTTGGTATTCGTCCTCTTCTATGTGTCCTCCACTCGCTCATTTTCGAAAATGGCATTCCGGCTCGTCATTTGTTCTCCTTGGCAAAGATTTACCACTTTAACCACAGCTGGTACTTTCCTTACTCTCGCCAATCATTCAGGCCAACCTTTTGCACCATCTGCCACAGCCTTTTAACAGCATCTGTGTTTTTGGAAGATATTTGCAGGCAATATTTAAAACCATCTTCATTCTGCACGAGAGCCCGGGTCTAATCTAGTTGGTTGGCACTCATGCTAGCCATGAAACAGACAAACATACAGTCAAATCCCCTTATAATGATACAGACTTTAACAATATATTGAATAAAACAATGATTAGTCGATGCAGTGTCAACTTTTGTATACATTTTATGGTAAAATAAACCGCTTACTACAATTCTCCCATGCTGCATTATTGGTTATAACAGTTAAATCAGGCTACTGGTTGTGTGCGCCTAAAGAAAAAAGAATTCAAAATCCTTGAGAAAAAAAGAAATACGAGCCCCTTTGTCACACTCCCCTTTCTGCCTGCACGGCACGCCTTTGTCGCATCACATCGCCAGTGTCTACATTCCACCCACTTGCCGACGTCGGAGGATGGAAGGGCGATGGGAGAGGGGCAACTAAGGCATGCCATGCGGGGTGCACGGCACAAAGGTGACTGCGGCAAAATGACTCACACTTTTTTTACTTTCACTAATCCGCACTGTGATGAGGTCCCTCCCTCTCCCCTGCCTGTGGAGGCTGGATCTGCCACTGGTGCAAAACCCACATACAGTGGCCAGCCAATTTTTTGGACTCCAAAAATTTGGGCTTGATGGATATTCAGGACTTCATAAATGCACCATCAGGGTTCCCATAGAGCTCATGCATTTTCGCAACCGATTTTTCGGACCACATAAAGCCAGAAGTTCAATTTTCTGGACAAAGTTTGCCGCGACGGACCAGCGTTGTGGGTCAGGGAGGATGCCATATTGAATCTTGAGCCGCCTGACTAGCTTCAGATTGAACGTAAAGTGCCTTGGATCAGTATAGTAATTTGATTAGCAAGTATAGGAGGCGTCCAAATCCACACAGCAACGGTGGCACCTGTTGTAAGAAACGCCTATCTTAAAGGTCATGCTTTTGCCTGTAGCCTGGGGCAGAAGCGATTTTGAGAGCCGGAAACCAGTCATGCATGGCCAGTTTTGGACGCCACTTATGAACGCCAGGTGATGCTCCATCATCATCAGTTTTGCCTCGATGTCGTAGGTGGTGTCGCGCATGTTTTCGTCCACTAGTGATCCGCCGGCTTGTATCCAGTACAGTGCAATTGAAATCATCGCCTGCCATCACTAGCCGCCGTAAAACATATCATCACTATTTCGGTGTGTTGCGGCCGTTCATTCAGCACAAAGCCAATGTGTTTTCGACGCCATGGCCCTGCTCTTCACCCGCCTCCACCGAATATGTCGAAGAAGCGTGGAAAATATTTGGCCATGACACTGGACAAGAAGGCCACCATCATCAGGCTTATTGAGCAAGGACGGACCCAAGTTGACGTTGCGAAGGAGTTTAATATCTCCAAACAGACCTTGTCTGATTACATGTAAAACAAAGAAAACATCTTGTCTGCAGCCAACTAGTCGCACTGCAAAACTACAAAAAATGACCGGAAAGGACAACATCCGAAGCTTGAAGAGGCCCTGCAACTATGGTTGAAAGGAGTCCTAGCAACGAACCTCCCTGTTTTGGGCAACATGCTCAAGCAGAAAGCCGAGATGCTCGCTTTAAAAATGGGCATTCAGGGCTTCAAGTTCACTGATGGGTGGATCCGTGGGTTTAAGAAATTGCATGGAGTCTCTTTCAAGAACGTTTGCGGGGAGAGGGGTGCCGTAGATCAATCTACTGTCACGGATTACCGGACGAGTAAGTTGAAGGCTCTGCTACTGCAGAAATATAGAGACAGGCCTATTCTACAGAATTCTGTCAGACCGTCCACTTTCCTTTACTAATGAGACCTGCGCTGGTGGGAACCATAGTAAGGAGACGGTAACTGTCATGGTCGGGGTAAATGTGGTTGGCACCGAGAAGCTGCCCCTTCTAGTGATGGGGAAGGCGAGAAACGCTGTGGGGCTCTCCTCCCGTACTCCTGGGACAAAGGAACGACAACACAGTAGTGCAAACAATCACAAGGGCATTTATTGCACCTTTCATAGATCAATGCCTGCTAGCCGAGTTGCTATCCCCAAAACATGCCGATGGGCGCGCGACAAATCTAGAAGTCCGACTCACCGCGACCGCATAGCGAGCGAATATGTTCGCCCCATGCTGGATCCCAACGCCTGGTCGTTCGCGCGTACTGTCACGCGAACGGTGGCGCATTCCAAGGCGGCCACGCGAGGCGGTCTCGCAGAAGCATGGGTCGGCGCACGCGCGGCATGGCACGTCCGTCCCGCTCGCTGTCCCGCTGCCAAAAAAAAAAGCGCCTTCCGCTCCCGCACCCAAGTAACCCCGCCGGTAGCAGCGCAACACTCGCGCCATCTCTCGCGCTGCGCTTCAACCACTCCGACCGCCGCGGGCGCCGGGCCACGCGAGCCGTGCGGGAAAACCAACATATCAGGGGACGCGTGAGGGTCGCGCATCCCCACAACGCATGTTGGTTTAAGGGTGCAAAGAACCTGCCTGTGTGGTACAGCAGCAATACAAAGGCCTGGATTACACGTAGCTTGTTCGAAGATTACGTCCGCCATCTGGACTGGATGTTTGAGCACCAGAAGAGGCACGTGATAATAGTCGTAGACAACTGTGGGGCGCATGGGGCCGTAAACAACCTGTAAGTTATTCATCTTGAATTCTTGCCGCTGAATACGAGTGTGCTCCAGCCGATGGACCAAGGGGCCATTAAATACCTCAAGGTGCACTACCAAGCATGTTTCCTTGGCCGCATACTCATGTGCTTTGACAACGGGAAGACATAATCCATTAACCTGTTTCCGGCACTCGGCATGCTAGCAGATGCCTGGAAGGCTGTTCAGCCTTCGACAATTGTGAATTGTTTTAGGCATGCTGGATTTTTCAACTCTGAAGAGCCCGTCACCAAAGAGGCAAACGGCACCGCTGAAGACATCGACACTGGTGAGCAGCTGGTTGCCGACTTGCGCTGCAGTGGGATGGACCTTCCCGCTACTGTTACTTTTCACGAGTTTGCCGCAATCAACAACAACATAGAGTTGTGCGTGGAGCTTACGGACAATGAGATCGTGCGCCAGGTGACCGCACCGCCTCAAAATGACTGACTCCGACGACGGCACCTATGGCTGCCCATAACCATCAACGCAAGACGTTTTCAGCACTCTAATATTGTTGTCTAATGTGTACGACGAGAACATGGCGCTTGCACAGATGCAAGCAGACGTTATAAAAAGCAGGAACTTAAAACAAGGGACCATCTGCAACTTTTTCAGTACAGTTTAGCTGGAATAAGGTTTGGTTTTGCGACTCACGGATTTTTTTTACTGTTATTTTATTCAGACAATTTTTTGGTCCCCTCCAGGTCCGGAAAATCGGTCGGCTACTGTATTGTATTCGATGTGAACAGTGTACTTTTTCGAATGCATGCAAGCACCAGTGATTACCCTGGAATGTATTGTGAAACCTGCATAACTATTGGAGGGAACTGTTCCAGGAGATTAGATATGATCACTGTGCTCTTTATCATTGTGATTTTAGTGTTGCTTGTTTTTCTTGGCACGAGTTTGCCCAATAAAGAGTTGGATCGTTCACTCTTATATGTGGCAGTGTATTCATTTGTGCACTGTCATTGCCATGTAACCATAATTTTACAATATGAAAGCAGGCCTTTTTGCTCTCCACACGTGCACCAAGCAACTTTTGCAAGTTTGGTCTACAGCACCAGCTCAGTGCCATACGAATAAATTGTGAAAGTTCTTAGGTATATGTATGCCAGTTGTGTTAGAAAGCATGCTGTATGCTTTTGTGACCTTTGCATCTTTTGTTTGTTTGAATATGTGCCAAAGTACCAGATGTGGTTGCATCGACCAAGTGTGCTTCTCTGCTGGCACTCAATTGTCAAAAGAAAGTCCAGGTCTGAACTTGTAAATCCTTTCGCAGTGATAGCTGTGGTGTAATCGACACTGACATGTAATAGATGATATGCAAAACCTGCAAGTGCGCTTCTCCATGCACCTTTGATGCAATCGAGATGGCAGACCTCGTGTGAGAATCGTAATTGAAGTAGTATCAGCAATCGAGTCATTGACATCATTGTTGCCATCTCCCGTTCCTTGTACCATCCAAGGTTTCAAAACTAGTTCCTCAGCTTTACCAGCCTTTCTAGCAGGAACACGGTTAGGGAAAGTTAGCCCTGTGTGAAAGCCTGCTTAGAGACTTTTGCATCTCGTCTATTGCAGGATATGTCAACTGAAGTAGCCAGTGAGGGCTACCACATTTAAAGAAATGAAAGTAATATCCTAAGCTCGTGTGAACACTGGCATTAATAGAGAACACTGGAAGTAAATGCATTGTGAAGCAGAGGCCCCTCACAAGGTATGGCTATTTTGAGCTAACAATTGTGTCTGATAAGTATTACATCTCTAGAGTTTTAATTTCAAACCAAATGCCATTTGCCCTTCTCCTCGCGGACGCCGCATTCCCAGCCGGAAAGTTGATGTATATCGCACAAATGCGCCTACGTACGTGGCAATGCTGTGACGCCGCTCATAGTTGCATGTGACTGAGAATTATTAAAGGCAACATCAGTTATTTGTTTGATCTATTGCTCCAATAGACGAATTAAAGTTTAGAGAAACAATAAAACCTACAAACTGAATGCCTGCATGTCTTTGTTTTAATTCGTACCGTAGCAAGAGAGATGTACAGTGCAGTCCACTTATTACTATATCAAGAAGAATGAAAAATCCGATAATTTATAATCGATCATTGCTATATCTGGACTGCTGCAAAAAAAAGAAATAAAGCTGCCAAACATACCTTCACAGCTCCGACAGCAAATTTGACACTTAGGATAAAAAAATTGCCAATGTAGAAAGTTGGCTGTGAAAAATGAAATGTTAATTTATACCTCCAAGCAACGTGTCAAGCGTTAGGCGCGCTGAAATAGAAATCTGCACTTGCTTTCGCGGAAGTTTCAGGTTCACAGCCGCGGTGTGCATCGCGTCCAGCGGCTGCACGAACACTGGCGGCTATAATTTAGCATGCGTGAAATCGGTGAGCAACTCTATCGACGACTGCACTTTGCATGAGCATTGGGGCCGGTGTCAAAGGCGGACCACTGTCAATCTCGTCGTCAATGCTGCTGCTGTCGTCACCTCCGTCGTACCACGCCGCCGCCTGTGTCGTGACAACAATCGTCCCGTTGGAGATTCTTCGCAGAACGAGGCAGCACTATGTGCACTCAGAAACTTCTCCATTGAAGCACCACCTATTTGATAGCCAGTAGCGATGTGCTCCCAGAGTTCGCTAATGTCAGCAGCTGCCACCGTGTTGGTTTCACACATGGGGGGTTTCGCCCTGGCGCACAAAGTCTGCCGTTTCCGTTGGATTGGCATGATCACTGCTTCTAGCCTTCATGATCATGGCGGCCCTCACGGTTTTCAGAATTATCAATATCGTCGACTGCGCAAGCTCGTACTTTGAGTCTTGCAAAACTTGCAGCTTTGCCCCAAGTGACACAGCTTTGTGTCGACCGCTACTCCCACGGCGCATTTCCGTGCTCACTCAGGAAGATTGTAGAAAGTGAGCACAGGTGCAGAGGGCTTCGCGCTTCCTTTTCATTTTTTTTCTCTGGAGGCTCACCAGCGACGCGGATGCGAAGCAGCTGGCACCATCTTGTGGCTGCACCAACTTTCAATGCTTTCCGTGGCTTTTGCAATCTGCGTACTGGTGGTACGCACTGCGTGGTAATGGCGGCAGGTATGAACTCGCGTAGGCAAACTTCTTGACGCGGCTCGGTTAAGAGGAACTTAGCAACACGAATTTCACGATTATTCTGCATGGAAAACGCTGCCCAAAAGGCTGAATTTCAATCATTATATCTGATATGCGGTGAATAACATAATGCAAACAGTAAGATCAAGCATGGTCGGCTTCTAACTATAATCTGAAGTCACCCTTTTCTGTCAAGGCATAATTGTTGTATGGTTGTGGTAGAGCAGGGGTGATTTCTGACTGAAGAAGCACAAAACCAAACTTTAGGAGCACACGTGTCAACAGCGAAAAAAAAAAAAGACAACTTCGAGCGCTGCGAACGAAAAACCGTTTCGTTCCCTATACCTGTACCCATATGTGCGCCACCACACACACAACAAAGGCAATGATAAGAAAAGCAGTACAATGCGCATACTATTTTGCACCATGGAATTTTCGATTAGGTTGGTAAGAAAATTGCACCCCACTTATATTTGTTATCTGTTTCGCGAGCACCTCAGTTAAGCTTGATCAGGGTGTCTACCAACCGGGAAAACCGGGAATTCTCAGGGATTTTAAATAGTTTGGAAAAGCTCGGAGAAAACTCAAGGAATTTGTGCTTCAATGAGGGAAGATTAGCTGTCATTTTATTGAAAGGGAACGAAAGTCGCCCTACTGATGACTCGAGTAAAAGAGAGGAATCGTAACGAATAGTCTTTGACGCCGTGTCATCGGCTGGAGGAGTTGCCTGTGTACAGTCAACGACCGACTTTCCGGACACGCAATTTTTGTGAAATGCCTGATAATGCGGACGATTTCGCTGCGACACCACATGCCCCATAGAGTCAATGTATAAGAACCTCTGTAATTTCAGACGCAAGAACCCTTCACTGTCCAATTTCCCGGATTTTTTGCCGCTACGGCAGGTCCGCAACGGCATTAATCAAAGCCAGCACAAGTATTTTGATTATCTCGCCGCCTCGAACCAGCGCTGTCGCACGCCCATCCGCTGGCAGCCGTAGCCACCACCGCGGAAACGCGAGGTCTAGCTGCTTCGACGTTCGTTATTAAGGCTCTTGCCGTTCGGTGCCGTGTTTTTCATTGAAAGAATTCTCCACTGTCAGTAATGGCACCGACTCCGCCTCTGTAATCCTCGCGATTGGCTTTGAAGCTTAGAAAGCATGGCGCGTTGCATAATGCCGGTTCCCGAGAGGCAGCTTCGCCTCTGCAGAGCGATGTTACGCGGTGAAGCGTACGTGAAGTATTGAGGTGAAGCTTAACAAGCGTGGTAAGGGGCAATTGTCACGGGACACGGTACATATTCCATAATTATACACGCGTGCAAACGCCGTCTCCTTTCACAGTACGAGCACCGATATGCCTAATAAATGTACTGGCAGGCCTTAGGAGCTTTTTCGGACATGCCTGTGAGGATTTGAGCCCTTAAGGGCAGTAAAAGACATGCATTCATTTTTTCGGACTGCCTGATTTGATTTTTCTGACGTTTTCGTGGCCCCTAAGGAGTACGAAAAACCGGACGTTGACTGTACAACTGACCCAGAGGATGCTTCAAATGGTCCACGGAGCGAACGCGCGGCGGAACGAGGACAGGAACAGGAATGACTGTCACATTGAGGAATGATTGGGAAAGAAACTGTGCCACCTCTTCTTTGAAGGAGCTTAAGCTCAAAAAGCAGTGTTCGCTGATGCAAAGATGCAGGTGACTCTCATCCAAACCAAAATATACTCTTGAAAGCAGTAAAACTCAAAGCGGAGGCATTGTGCATGGGATTAAGAGTATGCGAGGACAGTTGAGGTTGACTTTCCAACTGCTGAGAAAATCTCACTTGTGAAAAATTTCGGGCCTAATGACAATGATCTTGCTATCACTTGATAGAAATAGCTCATTTTTGAAAATACTTGCTTCTGTATGCATTTTTTTTTTTGTATTTGAAAATGTTCGACTCGATTTACAATGGGCTTTATCATTTTTCTTTTTCGAGGGTATTTAATTTGCTCTGCATTTTACTATCCCCTACCTTCAGTTTTCTATTTTAAATAAAATAAGCACTACTCCTTACTATTAAAACTGGATTAAGCTTCTTTTTTTTTGATGCTTACTTGAGAGTGTCAGCATCGGCGATGTGGTGTCAGCCTGTCTTGACATAAAATAAAGTTCTGTGTAACTCAGGGAAAACCTGGAAAACTTGGGGAACTTGAAAATGTCTACTTGGTAGACACCCTGGTTTGTAGATGAAAAATAAGTTTACACCAATTTGTATTATTATTTTCATGCTCTCAAACTTTCAATATTTGGCTGTAATGATCAACAGCTGTAATGGTCAACCTTTTCGCGCGCAGAGATCCCCCAATGTGGGCGGCCAAACTAGCCCAAACGCCAGCATCCCGTCGCTATAGCGTGGCCGCGCGACGGATGCTCTGATGGAAAAGGAAAAAATATGGAAAAACCAACCAGCTTCCAGAAGTCTGAGGGAGATCGGTCGCCGCGACGCCTGGTGAGCGCGCGAGGCGCTCCTGCCACTTCCGACAGGGATTTTCGCTGGGCGGAGTTTTTCTGATTGGATCGGGTAGCCGGCGGGAATCAAATTTTTAGACACCGATAGGAAAGCATTCGCCAATAGGCAAATTTCGTCACTCGGACGCCGGTTTTCCGCTTCATGTATCTCTGGCTTTAATCAACCTATTTGAAAAATTCTCGGGTAGAACACTCCCCAGAGGGCACATAACTTCTAGCGTGCAGTAAAAGCTCGTTAGTTCGAATTCTGCGGGGATGGTACAAAAATTTGGATTGCACAAAATTCAAACTAATGAAAGTCAGAGAAAAAAATTGCTCGGTGCGCACACGCTACGTCATGTTGGTGTGAACAACATCTATAGTTCGAAGCAGTGGCGCAGCCAACATAACGTAACGTAGTCCGACATGCCGACGTTGTGATGGCTCTTGCTCCATCCATGTGTTCGTCACGTCGATGTGCCGACCCACAATGCATGCCACAGAGAAAAAAAAAATGTTGCAGTTTTCCCAAAAGGTGAAGCAGCGATTGCAATAGCAAATTAATAGATAGCTATGCGAAATAAGGATAGTAGTTTTATCGACCGTATAAGCTTGTAAACATTCGCTTACTAAATAAATTAACAAGTGTGGTGTGACGCATGCACAGGTAAACATGAGCGCATCTCGCTTGATGACCACAGAAGCTCACAGAAAAATCCTGGAGTGAGGAATCGTGGCAGCAGCAGCGAGCGAGTTGGCCTTCGTACGTCTCTCGCTTCAACACAAATTAAACGTAGGAAGCACAGTGCATACGAAGCTACTAACACTACGCAAACTCTGCAAACATCGCAGATCGTTTTGAAGATGAGGCCCACGTGGGCACGCACTTTGGCCCCTTTGCTCATGTCGCAGATTGCTTTCAAGATACGGTGCCCGCACGGCCATGCTGTAAGCTGCAGATAGAGGAGGTGCTGGCTGCAGCTGCCAGAGAACTCCTCCCTCCCTCCTTCCCTCGCTTCACCCCCTTGCTTCGTGATTGACCAGAGAGGGTGTGCTTCCAACCCACCTTCCTTGCTCACTCGTGCAAATGAGATCGAGCCGTGTTCACTGGCTCACCCTTGCAAGCTTTCACTCGCATATACAGCATATAGTGCGTGACGATGATTTTATCGCCCTTGGACTTTATGCGGAACCTCACGGTGACACTGATGGCAGAAATGCACCTGGAGTGTCCATATATTTGCTATCGCAATAAAAGGTGCCCACGCTGCTTTGCAGAAGGTCGTAGACAGCAGTTCAAAGTGTTCGAAGTGGCGCTCATGTTGGGAATTGTTCTGTGCATTCTCCGAAGAGAGCAGCCGACGGCGCACGCGTCTAAATCTAAAGGGGACAGCATTTCGGCTGGTGCAATGCAAGCGACCTAGCGAGACTGGCCACAAGCCATGCGTACCGAAAATGTTGGACTACAAACATGCCTTTGCCCTGCCGACGTTCGCCACAAGAACAAAAACTGCACTCTAAAAATGCAGTTGTGAAACGCACTACAGCCTGCTGCGACATTGGTCTCTATAGTACTTTCGTAGGTGCACCGGCTGCACGCTGCTGAGCTCCATTGTACATATAGGCGACATCCAAACATGTACCCAGTGATGCTTTCCTTTCAGTAATAGCCACGAATCTAAAAGGCTATGCTTTTCAGTAATGCGAGCGCCAATAAATGTCACGGCCGCCATGTTTAAGACATTACCTGGTGCCACTTCTCAGCAGAACATCTCGTAAAGAAGGAGCATAGCCTTCAAGATGTAACATGAAAAAAGAAAGAGAAAGAAAAAAATCGCAACGCCACGTCCACGTTTTTATTTTGAAGGTCTTAAGAGAGGGAGAACCTTGGAGGAGAGAGAGAACCAACCTGCAACAGAGGCGTTGGCTATGCCCGGCCAGGCACAAACGCGTCTCTGTCCAGTCAGGCCTCAACAAAGGGCTGCAGTTGGAAAGAGCAAACCTGCGCGACCTACACTGCGACGCCAGCGTCACCAACATGCTCCTGCACACTAGCACTCTCCCCATACACGATGATGCAGAGCTTGAATTATCGCTGGTGGTGTGGATTTCAGTGTGCAATATCGCACAGTGTGTTACATATTGCTTTCAATACATTGTTGCACGGATCACAGCAGCCACTTTGAATTATCCGAAATTTCAAATTAATGAGTTGAGAATTAACAAGTTCTTACTGTATAACCAAAATTTGCTATGTGGTCTGGTGAGTGACCCTTTAATAGTATCTTGTCTTTTAAATACTCTGACATATTATCTTGTTCCTCTTGTCTCTCACAGGATTTGACAGAGTGGCGAAGCAACCCATGCCACATTCGTCCAGAAGAATATTTCAATGCCAAAGTGGATCTGGGAGGCCGAGATATTGGGCGACCCCGAGAGGCAACTGTACGCACCCAGAAGTTCCGTGCCAATCTCTGGCTCTGTGAGGACTATCCGCTGTCTTTACCCCAGCAGGTCAGTTGGTTCCCTGTTTCTTTTGTAATAATTTGTGCCGTGTCGCTACCTATGGTCGGGTAGTAGGTGTGCATTTGTCTTGCTATTCTCCGTTTTGTCAAGGCTTGTAGCACATGCGATTTCTTTTTTAAGCCCTCTGAGTACAAAAGACAAGTCAAATTTGTCTGCAGTTTATTTGGCAAAAGCTTCCATGCAAAAATCGTGCCTTTTCGCTAATTATATTGCATGCAATGAATAGTAGTAATGAGGCTCTCCTGTACATTGCATTTCAGCATGTTGAGCAACTCTTCTGTTTCATGTTGTTGGGGATATCATTGTGCCGGAAAGCTGACACGCTTTCACTGTGACACTGTTGACACTGTATATCGGGCCTCTATCATATAAATGCTGTTGTTGTCTTTGTCTTGGTCTTGCTCCACACGTTGTGTTTATTAGGCTTTTTTTTTATTGCTGCTATATACTGTATTTACTCGAATCAAGCATGTACGTTTTCTACAATAAAATGGGTCCAAAAATTTTTTGCTTGTTAGAATCAAGTACAACTCAATGTAAAGGTCAACCCAAGGTGAAGTACAAGGTCACATACAACCCAAGGTCAAGTTAAAGGGACACTAAAGGCAAATATTAAGTCAAGTTAAAGTGACAGCTTAGTGCTTGAGAATCTCTAACGCGTCGATATTATCGCGAACAGAGTCTTTATAATCGAGAAATTGAGGTAAATGCAGGACATGGTTAGAGACTCCCCCGGGACATTCAAGCACTTCCCCGATGATGAAAGCCCTCCTCAGTTAAATTCTGTCACTAGTACTCAACCACTCGCTGCAGAAAACATCCTTGTATCATAATATGAAATAAAATGCTACTTGTCCAGTTCTATTTCATTTTTTAGAAAAAGGAACTCATTGAAATTACTCTTGACAATGACTCAAGCGATCTTAAGGTTTCGTTTTCGCTTGACTTCACGCTGCCCACGCTTTCGCGTTTCTCTAGTTTCATTATCGCATAGTGCTGCGCTGGTTTTGCTGGCTCACGAAACTCGAACAAACTGCAAGTAGCAGAGAATTCAACTTCCGTGTGATGTCGCGGGATGCCCGAACGGTCTACGCCACTTGACCAAAAAGCAGCTGCAGTGGCGAATCCACCACTCTGTCTTGGCTTGGTAGCGCCATCTGTCGAGCTGGGTTTTACTCATCAACGGCAGCAAAGAGTGGTGATTGCATATGCAACGTCACCACTCCCCCAGTTGGCTGGTGGGAGATTTGAATTTTTAAAAAAAGCATTCGGACCCTTCAGATGCAATTTTCTCATAAACTAAGTCTTTTCTTGGTGCGAAACAAGCGTTGCAAGGTTTCTGGAATGGTGTTTAAACAATCCACGTCGACTTAGTATTTGCGTTTAGTGTCCTTTTAAGCACGGGCTTCAAGTTAAGATTCATTTTTTATACGGGGGTTAGTTTCACAGTCAATCAGGTTGCACAAACCTGCATCTTGTTAAACTGCATTTCTAGTATATGTACTTTACTTTATGTCACCTGTTATGCCCCAACACATTTTTTTTTCTCTTGGTGTCTGTTTTGTTACCTTTTTTTTATTTTTGTGCTATTGTATACTGATATGTGTAATTAGCTTGCCTCAACTGATTCCTCATTGAACCCCTTTCTCCAGTGCTAAGTAACAGCGTGGCTCTTTCCTGTGCAAGAGACATTTGCACCCAGGCGCTTTTTGAAAGCCACTTGATGGTTTCTGTGTTTCTGGTTTTCCAGATTCTTCCAATTGTAGATCTCATGTCGATCAACAGCACGCACTTCGCCAGGCTACGGGACTTCATCACCCTCCAACTCCCTGCGGGCTTCCCGGTCAAAATTGGTACGGCTGCTCTGGTTGGCTCACTCTGTCATTCGCATATGCTCAGTGAGCATCCAAGTTGCAACAGAGATATTATTGTGTGCCTGTTCTTATCTGCCATTACATGCTGCTAATGTTTGTCTCAAATGTTTCTCTTTTGACACTGTGGGGTCTCAGATGTGCTGTTGGGACAAAGGAACGACAACACAATACAGTGAAACCTCGTTAAACCATAGTTGGCCAGAGCTTGAAAAAGTACGCGCTAAACAGTAGTAGTGCTTAACCGAAATAGCATGAGATCACCCACTTACCTTTAAAGAACGGAACTCAGAGAGAGTGCGATGAAAGGGAAAAAACTTGCAGTATTTATTCACTTCGCACGACAAAGGCCTGTTATTTTCATTTGATGCCGCGGCGGCCTAGCAGCGACGACAGTGGCCTCAAACTTACTGGAGCTGCGAGCCAGCTTTTCAGCCAGCTTCCTCTTATCAGCAAACACTTGTATGGCAAATTCCTTGTTAGTGGTGTATATTCTCCGTGCACGGGCGCGGTAGCTCTGCAGAAGTCGCAGGACGCCTTTTTCATTGCTGGTGTCTGTTCTCATTGCAATGAGCTGACGTAATGCGCAGCTTGTGCCACCGTCCGGCCTGAATAGCTCGTTCTGTTGCTTTCCGTGTCGTCCTCATCACTGTTGTTAGGCGACACTATGGTAGCATAGGGAACGATAGCGAAAAGTCTAACCTGGTAGCCGACATCTTGTCGCGGTTGCAGAAGGGCTGCCGAGCAACTTCTTCACATTCCAAGTGCCACACACCGTAGTCAATGGTAGATCTCTATCACGTGCCCACGCCGACTTCATGCCACCTTCGATAGCACGAACGATGTCCAATTTTTCTTATATGCTGAGCACCCTGCGTTTTTTATCTGAGCTTCGGCATTATCCAAGTCCTTGCTTGCACGACGCTGAAATGATGTTGATGCTGATGTGGCTTCATGCACAAATGCACAGGGCACTTGGAGGCTGTTGTTCCGATCTCTGAGGCCTGTTCTGACGGGCCGCCCGATGGGGACGACGCATCGCCGTGATTACGCAACGAAAAGTGGAAACACTACGTGTTAACCGATACATACGCACTAAGCTAGTACGGATTATGCAGATACGAAACGCAGTTCAGTCAAGGATTTGACGTTACTACTTTTAAAACAAAACTACCGTTTAAGTGGGTACAGTTTAACCCTTTGTGGGACAAAATGTGTGAGCGCATGTTGCATGTAATTTGAACATAATACTGGAATCTGTAGCACCTTTTGCACCTAAAACACAAAAAATGAGCATTTTACATTGTCCCATTGTCGTAATAAAAGTGGGACATATTTGTCCCATCGACTATATGAATTGACCAATCGACTATATGAATTTTTTTAACAAGATTAAGTTTTGCTCACTTTGCAGAGAAGCACGCACGATTGTTTCAATATTTTTATGTCAGGTAAATTTAGGCTGAAGACTGAAAGAACGTTGAGTGGTAAAAATATAAATAATGTCATTCAGAATGGGACGCCCACGTCCCGTGAGCTACAAGCAAGGACAGGGCATGTCCTCTAATTTGCTCAGAAGACAGTGATTTATTTGAACATGTAGTGCAGACAGACAGTTAAGAAAAGTATTAATTTTGATCATGGAACGGGAAAAAACAAGATGCACAAAATGGCACTTCACACTTTCGACACGCAAATGATGTTCTCGCTTCTTTTTCTTTAGTTGAACTTTGGAGGCTGAAATGCCTCCAAAGGCTTCGATGAAGCAGTCAACTTCTCAGAATATTACGGCTCGCGCACATGGGAAGGTCGGCAAACTGTCGGGGAAATGGTTGTCCACGGAGCGGGCCCTCCCTCTACGCCGTCATAACTCATTTCTGCCGCTTCGTCGTTGTCTGAGTGTGGAATGGATAAGTGCTTCTACGCTTTTTAGGCTTCTTTTTTACGTAAAAATTCTTCCGTAGCTTCTTTCCTGTGCTTGTTGATGGTTCATGGAGATCATCACAAGACTCATCGCTACATGGAGGCGCCAGCGCTCGGACGAACTCCTCATCACTGCTTATTTCTACATCACTTTACAGCGGGTCGTCCGAAAGGCTGAACAGGAGTTCCACGGCCTCTCCAACTGAAAGTGACTTCCCTGTAAAAATTATTATTGCAAATATCAAGAAACCCGTGTCTGTAAAATCTATGACAAGCGCTATGCTTCAGGGAACCACAGGGGCGGAGTACACACGAAAGCATGGCTGGCTTCGCTTAATTTATAGCGCCGAGAAGATATCGACGCGCGTGGCATGAAACTGTATCATCTGTCGCCAACTCCCAAATTGATGAAAATGAATTGTTTTTTCATTAAAATTCGCCTTCTTCAATTGCCCGATAATTCGGAAAATTCTGGGGCCCCTTTTCGTGTAGGAAAAATCGATTGGCAACTTTAGTTATTTACATAAAAGGCCGAATTTCAATACAACAAAATTTCAATATAACAAAGCAAATTGCCAATTTTACCGACTTGTTATGTCGAGGCTTAACTGTATAATGAACTAGATTCATCTCCAAAACCAAAAAATACCCGACCGTTGCGCGCCGAGTACATTGCTTTCTGTGGGTTTCAGCACTCATTCGTCACAGCACTTCAAAACTGCCGCGTCCCCGCGTCGAATCCCCACATCCCCGCGTCATTTGTTCAAGGCTAAACATTATTCTACCGGAAGAAGACGAAGGTGAGCAAAGAGAGAACAGCAGGACACACGTCAAGCTTTCAACTGGCGGTCTATTTGCAAGTGGCAAACATTTACTAGGAAGGAGAAAGCTAACGTTTATGCAAACCCTGTTGCAAACCACTGTACTGCACAGTTGTGACATAGCTAGCAGTAAAAAGATAATGTTGACGATGGCAAAAGTCCTGCCATGTTTTAAGTGCCAACATGTATCAACAAGGAGCAAATATTCGAAGATGAGGCAGTGACCTATCCTGCATGTAAAATAGGCATAGTCCAGACAAAGAGGAGTGCCAGATGAAGAGCTGAAAAAGGAAACGAGAGAGACAAAGGGCAGAATGGAGTACCATGAAATCTCACATACACGAGCTATGAGCAGAAGATTAGAAAAATTTATTGCTTGATCTTTTCTTAGTCTAATAAGATCAGCACTTCAGCCCTCCCCCACAGAACTTTTCTAGTGTAAGGAAGAAGAAGTGTGCCTTGCAGAGCTCCGCAGCCGGATCGCCAGTGCTACTGAAGTGGGGCTCGGGCTAGACGCTGTTCCTGGTGTGACTGGCTAAGGCTACGCTGTTGTGTCTTCCTGACGGCGTCCTTTGTGTCGTCCACAGCCGTGTTGGACTTCCTTGTCATAGTACCCACATATAACGTGAGAAGCAAATTAAGTATGCCAGAACTTGGGAACATGCTTTGTATTTCTGTCAAGCCCTTATATATATAGAATGCAGATGTAAACTTAATTATCAGGTATAACAAACTGAATCTAAGAATAACAAGTATTGGATATAGTGAAGCTATTTATGTGGCAGACGCAACTTTGCTGCGAAGTTTGACTGTATATACAGAATTTTACAACATTTGCTCTCAACAATCCGTGCTTGGCAGTTTGTTTGCATCTTTGCATGCAAAGATTTTAGTGGTGCAGCTTGGTGGCATGCATACAGAGGCCCCGTCGTTGTCATGCTTGCCACCTATAGCTAGCTGGCTGGCTAGCAGCCGATGTTCACATTTGCATTGGGTCACGTCTGTCATGTTCTATACATTCTCACTGTTAAACTCAAGAGAGAAACGGAAAGAGATAGTCTCTTTAAGTGCCTGCTGCTCATTACTTGTTAGTGAGGAACATCTTTCCGAGTTGCAATAGCACTAAGACAGATCTGTGATGCATTTTACTGTTATGTTGCACAAGTGTGAAAAGTGTGCACGGAAACATTGTGGACCGAAACTGCATAGGTCCTCGTTCATGGAGTAGGAATGCTCTATCTTTGGTTAGTTCATTCATTGCAAGTAATGAGAGCATAGTGCAAGAACAGTGAAGACAAGAAATGCATTGCACAGAAGTAGTGCTCTTCTTTTGCATTGTGTCTCTTGTCTTCACCTTGTTCTTGGCCTGATTTTTTTCTCTTCTTATGGAAAAGCTGTTTTCTTGTACCTTGAGTGTAGAAGCAGGGGTTCACCTTCTGAGGTGCTTTCTTTCTTTGCTCGTTTGTTTTATAGGGTTTGCACAATCTGTGATTTTATGCCCTTTCTCTCTTTGTCTTTTTGCTTTATCTTACATTGTGTGCACCTGGCAGAAATTCCCCTGTTTCACGTGCTCAACGCCCGAATCACCTTCGGCAACATAAACGCCTTCGACGAGCCGGTCCCAGGGGTGACCACTATGCGGGAGCAGGGGACAGTGAAGTGCAAGATCGACGAGAGCTGCTTCGAGGCCCCCAGCAGCTATGCACGGCTTGGTGAGTCGCTCAGCCTGGGTCAGGAGAAAAACAGACCTGGCTGAATGCATTATAGTTGTCCCACATGAATACAGAAAATTTGTACCTAATGCTTGGTACCTTAACTTCGGATGCACCTCGTGCGCTGCCACGTGAAATAAATGTAATAGTGCAATGGTTTGCTGAGCTTTCATTGAGCACTTATTCTGGCTTGAGTGTGTGTATTGGCGAGAATATTTATGTGATGCTGACAAGCAAATAGGCCAAAAAAGACACATTTACTTTATTATGTCTGATAATACCCTGATAATGATCTGATAATGTTGGTATCTTCAGTGCCCCTTGGCTGTTGTCATGTCAGACCTTTCATGGAACTTACATATTGATAATATTACCTCAGTTGCATTACGCAAGCTTTTTTTTTTCTAAGACGATGTTTACACCTAGCGCCGAAGCACACCAGACTACTAGCCTCACCTCTAGAAAATATAAAAGTATGTACAAAAGAGTAAGAGCGGTGTTTTCATCCCATCTTAACTCCCACTGTTGTGTGTTTCTTCCCCATCATCCAACCCAACTTGAAGCTATTCGCGAGTCAAAGGTTCCTCTATGGTTTTTGCAGATAGGGCAGGACGTCAGGTATTTCGCAAGATCTCACATGGCCAGGCTTAATTACTATGAAACTTGGCAAACAGAGGTGATTACAAAAAAAAAACAATGTGTGTACAGGAAGGGGGGGGGGGACACTGTCTCGCACATGCAAGCCTTTTTCACAATATGGTGCTAAAAGTAGCTTTTGAAAAGTTTGCTGAAAGAGCTGCCTCACTTTGTGAAAAAGAGAAAAAGAAATGTTTTTCACCATCGTTGCTGAGGGAGCAGACATTATCAATGTGCTTGAAATTGAATGGTGAGACTGGCACACATTGCACCCATTGCACCCATTTAGTAAGGTATGGCATTTCAATCTGAGAGAGAGCATTTTGAGAGTAAGATCCTGTCATATGTTTCCCTATCTAAAACAACTGCCACCTATTTTCTTCATGTTCCGACAAAGCCCCTTAATTTTTATAGAACATTTCTTTTATATCTCGGACACAAATTAGCAGATACATAATAACATCATAGGTGGCTCAGTGCCTCGTGTGTGCTTGTAGATGGCCGCCAGAAGAAACAAACACAGCACAGTGAGTCCAAGAGGCCTATTGTGCCAAATGAATGCAAACCTGCGGCATGAAAACCTCATGCAATGCACGAAACATAAACTATTATGTTCTATTTGTGTGTGGTTCATGGCATCAGTGGCAAAAAAAGTTCTGGCAGTGCATACATGATGTTGTGGGCACTGCTGCAGCAGTCTGACTGTACATATAATCAAACATCAAACAAGGAGCTGGAAAGCACATTAACATGCATAGTAGTGCCCGCAATGAGCTGGTGCCATTTGGCTATGTTAGAACATTGTTGAATAGGTCAGGGAGAGTTTACACATCCTTCAAAAGTGTCCTCTGTGCCAGTAAACATTGCCCAGCCTATCATCATGTACGTGGTGCCATGCACCTCGACTGTACAACCTTAGCAGCAGTTGAAGAGGTGCCCTGCACTACAGCAGCACCTCGCCTGCACCATGTTGCAGTGAGCACTGCAGTGCGGCAGTATGGTTTTGCACCGGAGAATCAAGGGTTGTGGTGCAGTGCACCACAAACTGGTGCATATGGTGCAGTGAACCGCGCATGAATCGAATGAGAGACATCTATTAAGTCACCTGTACTTGATTTTCAAAAGCAGCTACAATTGTTTTTTCTTCTGTTATTTGACTGTAAGATAAAGGTTTCGCACCATGCTGCTGTGGTCGCCCTAGCTTTACCAACAGGCACATTTTATATGACGTCGCTTTCCTGCATGGTTAAAGCTGTCAGATAATCCCTTTAAATGCTTGTGTGCTTTATCACAACTGTCTGCACATACCGTTTGTGCCCATCTGTGCAGACTAAATTGCCTACATTACCTTGTGTCCCTCATTGTGAACAGCACTTCGTCAGAGAAAGCAGGGTCTTGTTGTAGGATCAGCAACCCAGTTTCTTTAATGTTTCATTGAGGGTTAGTGCAAATTCTACTCTCAATGGAGATAATGAACCCAAAAGTTAGCAGAGGCTATCAGCTCTGTCTACATGGAAGTTTCCATATTATTTATTTATTATGCATGCACAGTGCTTTATGAGGCTGTGTCTTGGGTGTGCCCAGGCCTCTTCAGCAAATGCGAGCCACTTGTGTATGCCATAATTGGCATGCACACTTGAACAGCTGAAACTGAATGCCAAGTTGTTGGTGTCTTCAGTGTCCCCTTGGCTGTTGTCATGTGAGACCTTTCATGGAACTTGCATATTGGTAATATTACCTCAGTCGCATTACGCAAGCTTCTTTTTCTTAGACGATGTTTACGCCTTGCGCCGAAGCACACCAGACTACTAGCCTATACAAACTTTGTTTGCCCCATCTTAGAATACACTAACATCATCTGGTTTCTGCACACATCAACTAACATATCAAAACTAAAAAAAAGTGCAAAGAAAAGCTGTGAGGTTCATTTTTAACAAATACAGGCCCTATGACTCCCCTACGAACCTTTTAGCTGATGCAGGTCTTAAAACACTACATGTATCTGTTAGGGCCAGAGAAGCCCGCTTAAAATTCATCTACCAACTAATGCACGGCAGTTATAAACCGAGCCAAGTACGTTACTTTGTCTACATCACGTCTATCGCGAAAAAATCATCCATTTACACTAAACCAGTGCAGTGTTCGCAATGACGAGTTCAAGTTTTCACTTTTCCCACGTGCGATAAAAGAATGGAATCTCCTCCACCAAGACATAGTTTCCTCTCCGTCACTTTCATTGTTCATCGACCGACTAGAGACATCAAACAGAGAAGACTCCTCTTAACACACCCACAAACTGTAATACTTATTTCTGTGCGTGGAATTTCTGCATTTCAACCCCCAAACTGGCTGCTCCTGCGCAGTTATTTGTTAGCTGTGTAACTTCTCTAATCTTACATGGGTCATTTATTCACCATTTTTTATATAAATTTTAGTAATACTATATTATTATATTGTTATACCAACCAAAAGTATTGTATTTCACATCGTCATTGGTGATTTCTGCAGTAGTTAAGGGGGCTTTTTCTCTTTTCTTTCTTTTTTTTACTGTACCATGTAGCATGACCTGTTTGTTTCTTTTTGTAAAACTGTGCCCCTCTGCTTTGGTCTCACTGAGACTGGCAGTATCGCAAATAAAATAAATAAAATAAAGCTGCAGATAACTTTTGTTGCGAAGTTATTTGTTCTTTTTTTTTTCTCTCTCTTTCTTTCTTCCATTTCGTATGTGTGTGTCTTCTGTTGCCGTAGCCAGCATGACCATTGCTGAAGAAAACCATTTGTTCTCTTTGGTGACCTAACCTTAGCACTTTGTATGTTTTGAACTTTGTTGTGAGGACATTTTGTGTTCTCTTGCTTATGGTATGTCATCCAAACGTCTAATGTGTTAGCACAAACACCTGTCGACCTGCTAGGAGCAACTTTAAATTTGATAGGCAGCATACACCCTCACAATAGGTGCTGGTCATCGACCAAGTAGTACCTTGCCAAGAATAATTGTAGCATATGAAAGCCGTAAACACCACCCATAATTGTTTGGTCTATCATTGTACACAACGGCAAGCACTACTCAGAATGTGGCTTCGTCCGCCTGGCATTTGTCATGTGCTTTAGTCAGTTTTGATGACCGTGAACAGCTTGCCTTGCTGATATTGGTACTATACGTATACAAACATGCTATATGTATATATTACAAACATGCTTTGTACTGTCGTTAATATGCAACCGGGAAATCAATATGATTATACAGGATAGGCACATTGGCTTGCCACCTGTAGGCCCTCCAAGACAAGCCATTGGCAAAAATGTGTGCGCACACATTCAGGGTGGGCTCTTGCTGATTATGTATTTGACATTTTCTCTATCAGAAAACATACTTTGGGCTGCAGTGGAACAAATGTTCACTGTAACTGATATTGTCTCAGATCATGCATTCTTGTTTATTTTATAAAGCAGTACAATTTAATGTATCTATATAATGGGACAGGACAAACGGAAGAAACAAAACGGACAAGGAGCGGTTGGTCCATTTTGTTTCTTTTGTTCGTCCTGTTCCATGTGCTGCTACTCTATTTAGCTATAATGCGTACCAATCAGTCCAATTTAGTGTTCTTTTGCAGCAGCACAGTACTCAATAAAATAAAGCATGGCCATCCAAATTTAAGATTCATTTTATTATGTCTAATAAGTCTTTATATCTATGTTATATAAAGGCTAGACTTTATTGTAGTATGAAGTATGGTATCAAATGAGTAAGTACATCTGCATTTGAGGAACTGAGAAGATAGAGTACATAATGCAGTGAGATGTGAGGCACGTTTTTAAAAGATAGTACCCAAAGCTAAACTGTGGCCTTGCAGGTTAATGTAGCAGCAGACTGCGATCTTGGTTCAGGCAGAAGGCCTTACCACTTTGGCTCTCCACTGTTGTGTGCGTATTGTGTGTTTTTCTTTCCTCCTGCTCTGCTGGCAGGCCTGAGAGCGCGCCGCGCTCGCCCCCGCCGTGCACCGCTGAGCCCCGAGAGTAGACGCAAACATAGGGAGAAGCGTCGGCAGGAGGTGTGTGC
Source organism: Dermacentor andersoni (assembly GCF_023375885.2). Classification (NCBI taxonomy): domain Eukaryota; kingdom Metazoa; phylum Arthropoda; class Arachnida; order Ixodida; family Ixodidae; genus Dermacentor; species Dermacentor andersoni. The sequence continues at coordinate 94,881,955 of NC_092816.1, read as the reverse complement.
AAAATACGGTCAAGGAGGGTTGCAGCAACCCCCGGCCATGCCAAAGGGCCCACAGCCGCTGGTAAATAACAGACGATAATTTATAACAGCAGCATTTGGTATCATAGCTAAGGTACACTGCCCTCTCTCAGAGTTGTTGTTACATGGGTGCTCCGCGCACAGGCCTCTACCCCTTCTGTACGGCTTTGGTCTTGCATGCAGCACTGTGGCTGGGGTTTTATATATCACAACAATCGGTCTTTCATTCTCCTACAGCATTCACCGACAACTTGTGGGTTTGGGTATGCAGCGTCGATTGCACTCTGATGGGGACGAATCTAGAGGTTGTGTGCACTGCAGTTTCAGTACACCTGAAAGGGCTGCAAGCAGAAGATTCCTAGAGCGGAAAAAACTGGTCAAAAGCAACATTGCCTGATAGCATAAGATCTTTATTACAGATAGTTCTAGTCCTAGTGGATTAGATGAAAATTGTCAGCTATTTTGTTTGTTTTTTATCCTGAAGTGTAAGAGCACTTGCTCCCACTGAATGAAAAATATTGAGTGAGCACAGTAATCCAAGATGTTTACATTGTTAGGGTGTGTTTACTTGCATGCTGTGGATTTGTGGCCCCTTGTAATCTTTCATAGCTCACTTGGGATGAAGGTATCTCACACATCATGTTGATGATGTTATCATCAAGAGTCTATATTGGATGTATGACATTCTAATAGCTTGCTCTAATGCCCTTCCATAATTGTAAGCCATACTTGCAGCTTGCAAGACAGTCCTTGCCTGGAAGAATGAAACTTTGTTGTGGCTTCAACAGGCAGGTTGCAGAGTTAGCCCTGGGTCTGTGTAAAACGCTGTAGAGACCTGTGCATTAACTGCAGTTTTCCTTTCCTCAATGTTTTGTGCAAAGTCAAGACACGGCTATTAGGAAGACAAAAACAGAGCTGGTTCCATCTTCTATGTGTTCTTTCTTAGTTCCATCTTCTCTGATCTAACTTAACTACCCCATATAGACTCACATAGGCTGAGATAATTTGCATCGGCTGGAAGGCATACTAAAGTGAGGCTTTGGCCTTGGCTTGACATGTCTAAGCTTAGTTTATTGCTTTTTAAGATAGTTTTGTAGCACATATTATAGTGCCCGAAATTCAACAGCATAGGAACACGTGGGAGCAGTCAAGGAGGACGATCAAAGAAAGGTGTCAGATTCTTTTGAACACTTTGCTTTGTTTTTTTGTTGCTCTTCTTCAATTGTGCGTCTTAAAACGTTGAATTGTTATGGACATGATAAAACCAGCTTTTGTTTAATTTGCCATATGGCTTAATTGTGAGACTTGATGGTACCTTCATGACTGTGTGAATCCATCTTATGAGTGGTGTCTAAATACAGTACAACACCAGTGGTGTGCTTCCACTTTTTTGTTTTTTCCTGACTTCTACAGTGACAGTGATGTCTTGGCACCTTAGGTTGATTTTAAGACATGACATTAAATATTTTGAGAGGACGTACAGAGCTTAATGCACAAACATACTGTACCCAATGGGCAAACGGGCTTCATTGCAGCAGCCACCGCCGGTCGACCACCCATGGCATGACATTTGTTGTGATCATCAGCATTGTATGTGCCAGTACTTATTTCACATAATTTATGCAAAAGCTGAAGGCATGAGATCATCAGTCACAAAAGGGGAAACAACAATTAAAAGCATGTTTATGTTACTCATATATTGCTCCAGGGTTACTCCAGTCGAAACTACACTGTCTTCATAAATGCTGGTCATTATTTGGCTCTAATGCTTTCCTGGCTCATGCAGTGTTCCTCTGCCACCTCATGAAAGACCTGCCAACAGGATTATAAGCACACTTGTTATATCTCATGGTCTGCATGTCACAAGATGCTGTCCCCTTGATTATTGAGGTTGTGACGGGTCATTGATATTACTCTAATCTTTATCGAAACCATTGGCAGAAATGACAACGATGTTTCATTTCGGGGGCCTCCTAAGTTGTGCTTCGATTCCAGAAGTGCAGAATTCATGGATTCTTCTCTTGCCCCTTTTCAACAGTGTAGAAACAAATCTGCGTGGCCCACTTGGCGAAGTTGGTGAGACGTGAGGGTATCCCCGTGCAGGTGCGTTGACATACACTGCCAGCCATTGTCAACGCCCCGCAGCAGCACTCGCATAGTTGTGCACGTGCATGACGCAGGCAGGAATGTGCAGGCAAAGCATGACAGGCTGTGAGGTGCGCTTGCAGCAGAAACAGCAGGATTGGGCAAAAGAGTGTAATACCAGGAGCATGGCAGTTTTCGCTATTTGTATTGAGACTCGTCACTCTGGCTGATGTTGCTTGCACCAAAAGTCTTATGGTTGAACTTTTTGCTTTTGCTGTGCCCGTGTGTGCTTCTAGCACAGCAGAGGATCTTGCTAGATTGAATAATTGGCTGCTATAGAGCAGTAGCTCTCAAAACTGTGGTTCTTAAATCACCATCATGTTCTACATTAGGCCTACATCTTTACTTGCTTGAAATGAGGCACAATTGTGGTCTGCTCCTGCACCCGATAATAGGCTCTGTACAATCAAGCTCGAAAGATTCGAATTCTCTTTTATGCTTAGTTGGCATTCTCGTAACGTGTAAAAGATTTCCACTACGTGGTGATCCCTTCTTTTCAAGACGTCTAAAATCTCTAAAATGGAAGAGATAAGCTAAACATTTTGATGATAAGTCTGTGCTAAGCAGAGGCACGAGAGAGCCAGGGAGAAAAGAGGTGCAAGTGTATTGGAAACACGCATACGTCTATTTCTGTGCCATTGGTAATTTCCAGAAGCTGTCCAGCAAGCATAGTTGCTGCAGTGTATAGTTTGCACTCTAGCTGTGCAGATATCAAGAGCAAATCGGGCAGTTTTAAGGCTTGATGCAAACAGTGTATGTGTGTTCCCTGTTCCGCACTCTCATAGTGGATAGCACGGTGAAACATCAAGGCTGAATTAGCTGCTTTATTCCTAAAATAGATATGTATGGGCACTCGGCTGGACCTTCTACCGTGAGCGTTCCCCAAGTTAAATGTTTGCGTTATTGTGCCAGCCACGAAGGCAGCGCATGTATAACATACAAGCTTTTGTACATTTATGCATGTTTGCTTTCATGAAACAGTAAAGTGGGCAGTGCAGAAGTAGGACACATGTAACATGTGTAATTTTATAACATGTTTACATAGCATGTGGGGCAGTGGTAGGCAGTGATTTAGGAAACCAGCTGCAAATCTGCCCGCTGGTCTCTGTATAAATATTTGGAGCAGTGGATATGAGGGCACTTGCGCTTCACAATTAAGCTCTGTGAACCGGTTTGGACACACTTATGGTTTTATGCGTACCTAATGGCTCCTATGCTTTTGTTATTGGCTTTCCTCCATGCTCATTTTTAATTACTTTCCTTCTTTCTTTTTTTTTTCTATGTATCCATTCTGCTGGAAGTTATGCTACATACATTTCTTTTACTACATAGTTTCTTAATCAAGCTAGCAGTACTAGCTGTTGACCAGTACAAGTCAAGGTTAGCTCTCAATAAGTAAAACCATTGTGTAGGCCAAACTTTTGCATATCTCATAGACCAAGGCCAATTCATAACTAGTCAGGTTATGTCAGCATTTTATTATGAACTGGACTAATCAAAACTACTTTGGCTCATGATTCATGATATTTAGCTGCTTTGGTTAGACCATTATGGAATTCATGCTCGTACTTATCGTGGTTGCTTAGTGACTTTGGCATTGCACTTCTAAGCATGAGGTTGCGGGATCTGCATCTTGATGAGGGCATTTTGTCGTGCCCCATTTTGATGGGGGCTAAATGCAAAAACACCCATGTACCATGCATTGGGTGCTTGTTAAATAACCCTAGGTGATCAAAATTAATCTGTAGTCCCCTACTACTACAGGCCTCATAATCAGATTGTGGTTTTTACATGTAAAACCCCAAAATTTAATTTATTTATTTCACATTCAAATAACTGGTAACAGTCATCATTTCAAGAAGATTAAAATGGGATGCCAGAAATACAAATTTGCCCCAGGTCCATTATGAAGTATTGAGCGCCTTTGTGCAGCTGTAGTGACACTCTTTTGTAATTCATAAATTAAATCTTAAGTTGCATCTCATTAATGGTGCCACCGCATTGGTACCAGTGCTGGGCAGCATTGAAGATATGTGTATCTTATGTACTATCTTAGGTACTCTTTGGGTATGTTGTATCTCTATCATGATACACCTGGCAACACGTTTATCAGTATCTGTATTTCCTATACATAAAAGAATGTATTGTGTATCTTAAGATACAAGATGCTGGCTATCGCAACATCACCATTTGAAACTATAAACATTGGCTGAGCTCCGCTTCTCAAGATGATACTGCTGCCACTAAGCCACCTGAATGAAACTAAAGGCAAAGACATACTTTCATCTTCAGAGCTGTCCAGTGAGGGCAGGCAGAAAAACACAAGTTAAAACTCCACAGCACTATTTGTGCCATCGTGCAGAGGCTTCTTATTGACGTTCTTGTAATTAGGTGGAGACCCTCTAGCTGCTTGGTACGAGGGACGAAATTTTGCAGTCAGTTCTCGACATAGTCTCCCTTAAGGGTCACACATGTATGCCATCACTCTTGGAGTTTCATTGATCCACTTTGATAAAACGTTTCGTCCTGCTCCTCCAAAAAGTCTTTTACGGCATCCATGATGGCTTCATCAGAAGGAAAACGACTTCCACCAAGGTGCTTTTTCATCTGTGGGAATAGGCGGTAGTTCGAGGGAGCCAAATCAGGGGAATAAGGTGGGTGCTGAAGCAATTGGAGACCACAAGAGTGAATTGCAGCCATTGCAACAGCCGATGTGTGAACTGGCACATTGTCCTGGTGAAACAGCACCTCTTTCCAGAGCATCCCTCGCCGTTTTTCCTTAATTGTCGACCTCAGACGACGAATCTGAGCTGCATAGTATTCCCCATTACTGGTTTGATCTTTCGGGGGGAATTCCAGGAGAATGACACCCTTGCAATCCCAGAACACTGATGCCATAACCTTGCCAATGGATGGAATCACCTTGGCCTTTTTGGGGTGAGGGTAGGTGGGGTGTTTTCTCTTGTTTCGAGGCTTCTTTTAACTCAGGACGAAAGTGATGCACTGAAGTTTCATCCATTGTAACAAATCTCTGCACAAAAAGATTAATATCAACTTCAAACAGTTGCAGATTTTCTGCAGAGTGAAGTTGGACCTTTGTTCTCTAGTGTCAAAAGTCTGGGCACCCAACGAGCCAAAACTTTGTGCATGTTCAGGAGCTGTATTAGGATATGGCCAACCCTCTCCACTAATATACCCACACATTCTGCAATGTGCCATTGTGTGATACGTCGATCAGCCATTCCAATGTTTTGCACTTTTTGGATTTCACTTGTGCGTGTTGTTAAGAAACGACCACTGTGCGCAGCATCTTCAATTGATGTCTGGCCTCACTTGAAATCGGCAACCCACTTTTTCACCATAGCATAAAAAAGAGCATTGTCCTCTAATATCTCCATCATGTCCTTGTGAATTTCTTGTGATGCCAGTCCTTTCTTCAAAAGGTATTGAATGACTGCTCGCTTTGCAAATTTCTCCATTGCCATATTTCAGCTTTGCGACCTTGCTTTAAATCGCTGTACCTGAAACCAGAAAAATCAGAATAAATCTAGATTGCGCATGAGACCATTCAAATAACTGAATAACATATTGCATTGCAAAACAAGACCACGCGAAAAAGATTTCACGGGTGGGCTGTGAACTTTTCAGGCACCCCTCGTAAGCAGGGCAGCGACTCACATCAATTACAAAAGCAACACGCAAAAACCGCTGACAGTGCAGCGTATAAGGAGCTTTCGTGTTAAGCAGCTAAAGCAACCCCAATAAACTTTTTTAAAGTGAGAATGTACTTTGAGCAAGACAAAAATTGTGAGATACTAACAGAAATTTCATTCAAGTGAAACAAGGTTGTTCAGAGTTGAAAATTCTCCAAGCAAACATTTTTGTGCATACACGTTCGCTGCTACATTATACAGATGTATAATAAGAAATTTGCGAATGTATCGAAGTGTCTTAAGATACAATATGAAAGTATTGTATCGGATACAATAATTGTGGTAGTATCTTCTATCTGTATCTCAAATACTTGTTGCCCGAGTATCTTGTATCGTATCATGATACGATTGCATAGTATCTTTGCCCAGCCCTTATTGATACCATGTTCACTGTATTAATTTACACCATTACTCAGAATGACTGAAGGGGACTGAGGGCCCTTTTTGATAGTTTCCATGTTATGTGTCTGTTTAGCTTTTAAAATTGATTTTCTCAGTTTATTCTGGACTCCTGTAAGCATATTTAGTCTGCTTTTGCAACCATGGTCACCTCTTTGCCTTGTATTTTACAGTAATTTCATTGACCAGTAATATTCCTCATTTGTGTTCAACATTACTTTTATGTTATGTGGTGTAGTTATTAATTGAAGCTTTACCTAATTTTTTAGTCTAATTCGTTAAACATGTTTCTGTGACTATTTCAAGCGACATTTTTATATTGTTCAATGATTTCTTGTGCAGTTTCTATTTTGGCATTGTTACTGACATCATGCAAACTCTTTATGTTTATATGATATATAATGTTCATGTTATTTAATGCTATGTTGCTGCTCAGGTTTAGATTTAAATTGGTATATGTGTGTCATGCCAATCAGGCCCTACTTTGTATCTGTTCCCCAGGTTTCTGCTAAGTAACAAATTCTTTTTTGAAAATAAGAAGGGGGAGGGGAGAAAAATTGAATAGATTAAGCTGTCGTAGTCAATGGTTTGCTGCCAAAATTTGCTTTATTGAAATAGCACAAGTGATTGATTCATATTAGCAAACTGATTTGTTGTTTCCTGCAGTGGACCAACCTAATTACCTAGTAGCATTATTTAATTGTGAATGTGTAATGCCTGGATGGGTACATACTATTGTTTTCAATTACACAAGAAGTGAATATTTTCTTTCTTTTTTCTGTTTTATGTCTCCACCAGTTATGTTCCAGAATGTCAGTAGTTGCGCCATCATTCACTTCCATTGATCCTGCTGGCTGGTGAACATTTCTATTGCAATGAATTCGCCTTGCATTTGGCAGTCACCATTTTAACATGTTGGGCTAATGCAGTGTTTTATTTTTTATTACTGCAGTGGGATACTGAGTGCATATTTAAAGATGTGCTCAGTGAAACTAAACTTTTTTTTTTTCTTATCAAACTGGCGTGGCTTCCTACAGACAGATGCGTCGGTGGCTTAATTGTGAAGTTCTCTCAAAGGGTGCAGAATTGTCACTTTGATAAGTCTTATTAATGTCTTGTGCCATACTTATTCCTTGTCTTGCTGGACTATGTGTCCCAGTGTCCATTGGGAGCACCATTTTTCTCTCTGCTTTTCTGGCGCAGGGGGAAATAAAATGCGACAATTCAACGTCAACGACGAGGACGATGAACTCCTCCAGTACGCCATCGAGCAGTCGTTCGTGGAGGCTGGCGGAGAAGAGAATCAGGTTGGAAAACTTACTATGTTGATTGGCTCATCGCATGTATGCTAACACACTGCATATATCTGACTTGTAGCGCACATCCGTCAAACACCTTCAAACCAATGTATTACGGAAGATAATAATCACAGCAAAACTTGAAAATATCTAGAGATAGAAAATTAGGTTCGCTGTGAGCTCTTGCTCACCTAATCAGAAGTTCACGAGAATAAATTATATGGTGTAAGGTTCATTCTCACAGTGCTGGAGGAAAGAAAAACAGTTATGGTGTTCTTCACACTGTTTGCATGAATGAAGAAGACTGGCATTGATCTAAGTGTGACAGCACTTTGGGGACAAGTTTGCAATGTTTGATAAGTATAGTTGAATGCCTCTACAATCAGTGCTTCTAGAACAAATTACCTGTATAATGAAGGATTCCATGTGTCCCGACTGAATTCCTATCTTTCATGAGTATTGTGAACATCTCTACAGCAAAGACCCCTACAAATATATTCAAGGGGCACTTGGTTATCCCTACGTGGCTGAATGCAAAAGCATTGTGACCACTGTGTGATGCTGTAAGGATTGGGGTCGGGCACGAAATAGATGGTAGCTGGCCTATGCAGTCGTCCAACTCATCCATGCTGAGGACATTGTTGAAGGGAGAGACTTGTTCTCATCGAGAACGAGGAATATGGGATTTATTTACAGTATCTACATAAGAACGTTACAGTTCATCAGTCTAGCATGACTGAAAGAGAATGCACACTGAAGTGCCGACAACGGCTGCTTATAAACACTCTGTCCTCCCTAGATCCCTAGGGGAGGGAAACGGCTGTTCAACCTTCGAACAATTCGGAGCGTCCAAAGTCATCGTAGCCGACCCGCTTTTGAGGGGGAGGTTTTACACACTCACTTCCGCACAGGTTTCACTGACCACACCGAGGTGAGAGGGTTTTCGCAGACATGGCTCTTGCCCTGAGCAGGCGCCTCTTGACCCCAGAGTTGACCTCGCAGACAGTGGCCGCCGCATCTGTCCATTGACTGACGACTTCTAAGGCCCATGAGACAGTGCCGCGAAACATCTCCTTCCAGGAGTTCCCCCGCTCCAAGCAAACCGTGACGGTGATGGCGAATCCACTAACAATACTTGGTCCGCCGACTGCGTCTAGACATCCCGGCGCCTTTCGGTTGGGGACGTGGTGCATGGTCGTCCTTACAAAGCGAGTCGCCGCAGCAGACATGCCAGCGCCAACGAGTTGGGGACGCGGCGTATTGTTGTCCTTACAAAGCGAGTTGCCGCAGCAGACATGCCGGCGCCAACGGGTTGTTGATGAGGCACATAGTCGTCCTTACAAAGCGAGTTGCCGCAGCGGGCCGGGCAGTTTTCGACGGTTGCTTCCCCGAAGATCGCCAGCCCCCACAGGTCGAACGTAACAATGCTTAGACATGCCACAACGCAAGGTTGTGGGTTCAACTCCCAACTGAAATTGTGGATCCAAGTGCCTTAATTCACTGTGCTTTAGTTAACTTCATCTTAATTAACACGGAAAGTTGTGGGTTTGACTTCCAGCACACGTCGCGGGTTCGACTCCCAACAAAGGTTGTGGATATTGAGTGCCTTAATTAACTGTGCCTTAATTAACTTCACCTTATTCAACACCAAAGGTCGAGGGCTTGATGACTTTTTGGACCATCAGTGGTCACTCCAACGCCGACAACTATGCCGGATTTTCTGTCTCATGAGCCGTATAATGCTTTTGCATTAGTAAATTTGCTTAAGCAACAAAGGAGTTTCTGCATCCCTGACACCTGATTTGTTGCTTTACAACGAACACATATAGCGGCATCACCACTGCCCTCGGTAGTCGTCTTTGAGCAGCAGTGCACATAGAGAGCTCCAGTCAAAAAAAAAGAAAGGAGACTAGGCACAATGACCTTTGCTACTACTTACTACTCACTACCACCATCGCCGCCTACTACTTCTACTATTACTACTACCTGGTTTCACTGCAGATTATGCTATTACCCGTGATTCCATTTGAGTTTGGCTGCAGTCACAGATTCTATCAAGCAAAGTGTGCAGAAGCAAATTTTAAACTTTTTTCACCTAGTATCTCTTCAATTCACGTTAAATAAAGGCTTCCTTTTGCCGAACTTCTTAAGCCTTCTCTGTTGCAAGTGGTATGGTGTGTTACAATAAGCAATCTGTGCAATGAAGGATTTTAGAGGTCCTGACCACTTCGTTATATTAAACTGTAATAAAAATCTTGTCTGCTTCTACAAGTACATTTACAACTGGTCCTAGTATACCATACTGCCTTCCTCTGAACATGAGTTCCATTCATCTATTTGTTTATTACACTATCGATTATACTTTGTGTTGCCTATGAAACATTCGGTAACAGCAGATTTTTTTTAGAGATAATGTTGACTACATTTGGCATCCTATAAAAGTGTGCAGGACCATCGTGTGTGCTCATCAACAGCACTTTCTATTCCTTCATGGGCTGTACCTGCAGTCGGTGTACTGTGCTTGCACTGAGAGGCTTGCACTCTATAGGCATTTGATTTTTCAGATGACATGACTAGAGAAGTTGCTCAAATGCCCTTACACCCCATTCGACTTAAGTGTGTCACCTTCCAGTTGTGCCTGCTTATGTGCACTAAGTGCAGTGACAGTTTGTGAATGTCTTGGATCATGAAACAAAGTGTTGTTAATGATTCTGTATTACTTTGATAATGTTCTTTGATGTGGACCACAAGTAAATGCTTCATTTTGTGCACACCAGCTCTGATGGTCACATTCTGTTGGGAGTGAAATGGAAAGACACTTGTGTATGTATATTTAGGCACAGGAAGTTCAAGTGATCTTTAGTGTCCACAGTAGCATCTCACCAAGCCCCCAGTACACAGCTTAGAGCAGTTAGACCTCTTCAAGTATTGTGTTTAATAATCTTCACACAGTGGCTATTGTTGAGAGTGGCTATCGCGGCCACAAGTCTTCTGCTTCATGCCATTTTCTGTTTCAGGTCACTGTTTGGGAGGCCCTGACAACTGACCAAACCGGAGTTGCACCTGAGCTGGAAGAGGATCATGCTTTGCAGAGGTATGTCGTTGTTTGGTAGTTGAAGGCCAACTGCCACTTAACTTTAGATTATGTAGATAGCCTAGTCTTATATGGTGTGCATTATAGAGCAGCAGCCACCATGCAGGATTTTACATTTGAAATACAGTAGAACCTCGTTCATATGTTCTGGAAAAAAACGCTAGAAGAAACTTACTAACCGGGAAAACGTACTAAAATAATTTGACAGACTCAACTATTGTTGGCATCTACGTAATGTAAAATGTCGCGCATATCGTTGTGGCATGAGACGCCAACACACGTTGAGTTGGTGGTGCTTTGGTGGCCCGAGAGGTGGTTTGTTGTTTTCCTATTGCATGGTGTTTTAAGAGGACAACGGCAAACCAAAACAAAATCAAGCTGGTGGGCGTTACCTGATGCCGCCGAAGCAAAATACATCACGCTGCCTGCAGCAGGGAATGGTGGCGCGTTTGGATCATTGCCTACTAAAAGCGTGCAGTGCGTTACCAATGGCACTATGCACCACGTGTTGTAAAACAGATAGGTGAAGATGCTTATTGCAGTACCTTTGGTGGCGATAGCTGTGAATGTGGCGTGCGACGACCCCGGAGAAGATTTGCTGGTACCGAAATGAAAAACTGAGTGCACGCCGGCGTTTTCACATGAGATGGGCAGGCGAGAATTGCAGTGAAGCTGCTGCAGCAAGCAGCTATACATAGTTTATATTACATGCCACAACACACCGTTAACATTACCACTTGTCATGGCGCTCTTTGGCCATACCTGGCCCTTGTGCCATAAAACACCACACATCATCATATGACTGCAGGAGCGACGCACATCATATCATCGTCCAGTTTGGCGAGTTCCGACAAGGGCTTATGCTTATCTGTGATGAGAGCCATGCGTTCGTTGTCTGGAGGACGTTGTAGAAACAACTCACGTAATATGGCCGTCTCCAAGGAGTCTAGTTGGTCACCAATAAGGTGTTGCACATGACGTAGAAACTGAGTTGGATGTCCGTCACCAAGCTCTTCATTGTTCAGGAGCTACTGAATACGCTGATGCACAGGCGGGACGAGACGGCAAAGGAGAGCCTCTTATATGGCGTTTCCTGATGTAGCTGGACAAGGATGTCGCATATCTCGACCATGGCCTGTAGCGGCAGAACTTCAAGCAGGAGTTCATATTTGCAGAACTCCGTTCGTGACACAATGACTGCGGAACTTCTTCTCAGCTTGTATGACCATAGCCATAGCTGTGGTAGCAAAATGGTAGCTGTAGCTCCTATAACATCCGTAGAAAGTACCTGACTGGCTGCAGAGGTAGTAGGAGTGGAGTTGAGGTCATCTGGAGTGTGAATTTGATCCATTGAAGAAGGTTCATAGTCCGGGTCACCAATAACTGTGGAACCACCAAGCACAGTTAAGAGCACAGGGGTTTTATTTGCATGCCCCTTCACTTGATCTGCTCCATCTTCTAACTCCTCTTTCTCATCTCCTAAGTCATACCCCACTACTTGCTCATGTGTAAAACCAGCGACGCTCCAGAAAAAGAAAAGTTCGCCGCAGATCTATCTCACAAAGGACACATTTTAGCTAATGGCTCATGTGGCCCAGCAAGTTTGTTCAAGACCGTTTTGCATCGCTTTTGTTCACAGGGCCATCCAGGAGAGCCTAGCCAGCTACCTGAAGTCGATGGGTGTTGCAGATGGAGAGCTCCCAGCAGGTGGTGGGGTGCAGCAGCAGGTGCAGCCACAGGTGCAGCCACAGCTGCAGCTGCAGCCACAGGAGCAGCAGCAAAACAACAGCGAGTGGGCCCTGGGTGCCAGTGGTGGTGCCGACTTGGCCATGGCACTGCGCCTCTCACAGCAGGCCAAGGAGGAGGAGGACCAGCGCCGACGAGAAGAAGACGAGATGCTGGAACGCATCTTGCAGCTTTCCATGACAGAGAAGTAGGGACATGCTATTTGTCACCCATCGTCCATGCAAGAAGCTGAGTTGTGCTGGGACTTTGGCCTGCTTTGTTGGCGGCACATTCTTCCTAGGCCCCACTCCCTGCTGGCCCTTCCCTTTCTATTATATTTTTCTCTGCTTTTATTCCTTCCTTCTTCGTGTGTGTGTGTTCTGGAATGTGTGTTGAGATAAATTAAGAAAAACCTCATTTTGTTTGTTCTGTAAAAGCCCAAAGGTGTTCGAGTACAAGCGGATCAGTTAAGTCTAGGGCAGTGCCTTGGATGCTCGTCCACTTGCTTCTGGTGTTGAAGGAAGTGCTAATATTATTACCAAAGTGTTGTTAAATGCACAGAACTGGAACGCGCACAAAGCTCGCAGAACAAAAGTGAAAAGTAGCTTCAAAGTCGACAACAGTGCCCATTGCAACTGAACCAACTTACTCTGGGAATCTTCTTGCAAATTGTAACATATTTACGGTTCACATAATGTACAGCACTGAGCACAAGCCATACTTATGCGTTGCATGGAACTATTGTACAAAAGCATTGTGGCTCGAAACTTGCTCATCAAGGCAAGAAAGGAACAGTGCCAACCAAAAGAAGTTGGCACCAGAGAACATCTTTCAACCATCCCTGACAGACAAGTAGAAACTAGTTCGCTTTTTTCCAGTGGCTCCCACTACCTTGTACATTGGCAGGGTTGTGCTGTGTATATTGTTTGCAGCCAGAAACAAGGAAATATCAGCAGCACAGAAGTCAAATCTATGAACAGTGACAGTGTCTATGAACAGTGTCTATGGAAATCTATGAACAGTGTCTTTAGGAGGAAGACCAAGGGCCGTTGCTTTGTGATTGCGGAACAAGTAAGTTTGTGAGCATGAATTGGCCTTGCTGTGACAGTAAGATAAAGAATGAGCAGCTTTGCTAAAGCTTCCTAAGCACAGAGGCAGCAGGGAAGAACTTGAAACACTGCTATTTCTAATCATGAGTGTGGACTGGTAGTGTTCTTTTTCCCCTCGTTCGTGTTCGCCTGTAAAATGAAAAGCAAAGCATCTTCCTGTTATCATATTTGCTTATTGCTTGCACAGCAAAGGTATAGCAGTCGCTTGATTTAAATCATAGTGCAACATTTTTGAATTGCTGTAGTTATTCCAAGGAGCTGGCCTGTGAGCGTGCTGGGATGAATGGTCAAATTTTCTTACTATTGTGCAGCTTCTCTTTTTTTTGGTGTAATGCTTATTGCCCTCACAACCGATTTGCTCATTTTGCAAAAGAGCTGCTGCATTTTTTACTAGGTGTCTTTCCAAGCTTGTAGCACTGGCTTTGTGCAAGGATGCTGTGTTGGCAATGCAACTTTCAGTCTTTGTAGACCAGCAAGAATGTGCTTGCTAAGACAGCAAAGCAGTACAAAGTAGACCATTTTCCCAGTGATATTGGAAACTTCCACGCCTGTGCCACATCATCAGAGGCAATACAATGTGGGCATGATGTGTCTTTGTTGCTGTTTAAGGCAGGGGTCTGAGACAGGCAATCCGTGGGCCAAACCCTTGTGACCCTTCAATGTTGGGTCCCCTTCCACCAACTTGTGTAAGCCCTGCACAAACTCTCTCACCTGAACATGTCGCTGCATGGCCCACATGTAGCTGCATGTAACTTGTGCTGACTGATGCCTAGTGCAAGTTTGAGACCCCTGTTTTTAGGGTGAAGGTTAGCAAGCTACTACCGTGAAACATCGGAGCTTGTCGTGAGAGCTGGTTGGTTGTCTTTGTTGCTACAACCTCCTTTGGAAGGAGGCTTTAGTAGCAAACTCGTGTAGCACCACCAACTGACAGCGATTCTGTGCCTGTTTAAAATGTTGGATATGCTTGCATTTTGAAATGCAAGAGAAAGCGCCAGATGAAGCAGCGCAAGTTATTTGTACGCTTGTTGTGGTGTGCAGTTATCGTGCAACGTTTAGAGACTACTGTTTCACTACCATGTAATGCACAAAGATTGCAAGTGCTTAAAGCTGTAGCGCTGCCATGCAGAGGAACCGCGTTTAGGAGCTACGATGACGGCACAGCAGCTACACCACTTTCCCTCACACGATTTGCTTTTCTTCCTTTGCTGTTATGTATTTCATGCGATTAAATAACTTGTGCTTTCAGAATATCCAGAGCTGATAAATGCTTTGCACTTGAAGGCTGCTGTGAATTGTGGCTTCAACTTGTGGTTTCTGTGGCTGCTGACGTGACAGTGCACAGGCTATTTGTGAGATTTTTCTCTATGCTGCAAAGCATGCTCAGGCTGTTATATGTTTTTAAGTATTAGCCAGTGAGCGATGGAAAATGCATAACCTCCTCTCTGTACCCCCTTTTGAATGAGTTGCTGGTGTCAACACTGGTGATGATGAAAAGAAAATTTCCTGTTGCAGCTCCTGTCCGAAGTGTCAACATTGTGGTAGCACAGTTTATGCAGCACCATGCTGCGGGTATGTGCAATTTGCCGACGAGAAGATCACAAGCAAAGTTTCGATCAGAATTTGTCCCATCAATAGATGGCAGTGATGCACAGTACTGTCGCAAACAGAAATTCTCGGGACATGATCAGTGACAGAGGCGCAGTGCTTTACTGGTTACCAGCAGTCCACCACATCTTGTCGCTGTGGAAAACATCGCGCATGCTCCAATGAGTTTGTAGGCATGTCTCTACTCTTGCTTTCTTGTGATGTGATGGCTGGCTAGGGCAGCAGCTGCATGTAATGTACTTCCGACACATTTTTCGTGTGACATCACCTGGTGCCAGTGGGTCCATTTCGCACTGTGTGGTTATTTCACAGTTATTATGGCTGCTTCAATGTGGTCCACTTGGTTGCTAGTTGCAAGTGGATAGATACCTTGTGGCATGCGTTTCAGTTGGTGTAACAATATGGTTATCACACTGTGTAAAACAGACATGCCTGCGCCAGGTGACATCATGTTGATAATACATGAGAACGAACTACGTTACATGTTATTGCTTCTTTAAAATGACTAGAATGATAGTGCCTTTGTACCACTTAAGGTAGTCGTTATGATGGCCACCAAGGCAGTAGGTTGCTTTACATTTCTGATGCATGTGTCACATTGGGGAAGAGCAAGAAAACAGACGTGTCCTTTCCACATAACAGAGGAGTGCGTGCGCTGTTTTTCGATTGTCAAACAGCACAAGCCTGCATCAATGCTATGCGAGTTTCTTTCGTCTAATTACTATCTTGAGAAGGCACCTGGTGTGATTTTCGGAACTGCGTCTTCCCAAATTCATGCTTTATATTGCTGCAAGCTTAATGGCCAGGTGACTGAGCAGTACTGGAAAGCCTAGCTGTTAACGTCCTAGGGAGAATGCACATGTTTTGGAGGGAGGAGGCACAGGTCTGTGATGGAAAGGAGAGTGCATTTGGTGAGCAAGGAAGCAAAAGTGCAAGCAGTCCAATGGCCTAGCCGTGCAGCCTGGTTTTGCAGTGCACCTCTGTGCCACACGGATCACCTGTCCCGAATTATCTGCCCTGCACATGTCCATCTGCCACATTGATGCGGCACATCTTGCTGTGGTTTGATTACTTCAGCAGAGCACAATGCATAAGTTGTTACCATACTGCATACCTTCACGGGCTCAAACCTGCGTGGAGGTGATCCTGCACTGCTGCACATATTGTTACTGTAGCAAATTGCGCATCATTCTGTGCCGAAATGTTCTATTACAGCCCGCGACTTTAGTTGTATTATGCGTTGCGAGTTTGCATTCTAAGTGCAATATTCTTTTGTTTGTTTGATTGGTTATTGTTGTATTTTTAATTTTCCGGGTCATTGAAAGTTACTTCCTGCTTCTGCAAGGTTGACATTTGGGCTAGTTAATAAATATCCATTGTGCATTAAGGTAGTAGGACAAATTATACTTAAGGGCGCAGATAGTTTGGCTAGATGATTGAAATGCATACTGAAAAATGTTTGCGCGGAGACACGAGGACAAGCCAATAAAAGACAAGAACGAGCGCTTGTCCTTGTCTTTTCTCGGCTTGTCCTTGTGTCTCCGCGCAAATTTTTTCATTAGTAGGACAAACAAGGACGAAAGTACCTAGGTACACCACCAGTCGTGAGTAAGCACTTGTGGTGTGGTTACCTTCCTTAGTACTTGCTTGTCACGCAAGAGTAATATTCACACCTTGCATTACATTCGTAGTCACTTTGCATTTGTGCATTTATGGTAACACAGTGATGTGTCTCAGTCACTGTTAAAGTGTACTGGGCAGTTTTGTGCAGTTTTGTAAGCACTGTTGCGTGGTAGCACGACAGTGCTTACACCACAGGTCTTTGTTTCAGTAGAGGGCACAAACGGCAGTTTCTTCAAGATACATAGAATTGTTCCTTCCTTTATATGGCAGCTTATGCTATTGCATTTTTGTTGTGTACCGTAGTTTATATATATTCAGTATTGTGCACCTTGTCTTGGTTATCATAAAATATAGATGCTTTGCAAAAAAAGGAATAATAATAATAATTAAGTGTCAAAATGTACCTATGGCAGGCCTTTTCTAGTTTCATATTGGGAATGCAATGTGAAATAGACATTGCTCTGTGATACCACTTTCCCAAAGGGCACAGTATTAGTAAGGCATAATGCGATAAATTAGTACAGTTTTTATATTGCACTTTTCCAAGTGTTTCACAGATCAAAATAGGTTGTTTTAAAAACTTGAACTAAATCTTTCAGAGTAGTGGTTCTTAGAGCTTGGTTCTTGTGTGTTAGATTATGTTTAATTCTGCTGCCTGTTTCATGCATGCAGTCTGGTATTGCAACCACTTTTTTTTCTTATAGTGTATAAAACCACCTTATTTTCCTGCTTATGTAGACACGTTTCCATCTTGCGATGCGATCGCTAATAGCACTTGTGAGCACTTATCCAAAGTTTTTTTGCGTGCATATTTCTGTCACTCCTGAAAGAGTGACTGAGTTGTCCTCGAAGGAGTGATACAAAGGAACTTGTGGCTGTAAATTCTTGCAGTCAGGATCTGAGGTGTTAGGTGTCACCATAATTTTCTTCATAACTGCTGGACACCACTGGCTGAGCTAGCACAGACATCTGGGAAACGCACGACTCTTAGCGACTGCAGATTTTGTCATAAGAGAAGTGCCACACTGCCGCATAACATGCTGCATTATCATGAGAGTAATGGCTTTTGTGGAGCAGTGTACAGTGAAGTGGCATCTATTCTCGGAAGTTGGAACTCCTATGGAGTTGTGCAAGATTTACAGTGAGAGAGCTCTCTTTTTTCAAAGAAGGATTGAGGTGGTCAAGCACTTTACGACTCTTGTTAGTTTTCAGAGATCTCTTTCATATTATAAGAAAATTATATAATCTGAAAGCCATCCATCTGTGAAATAGACTGGCCAGATCAAAGTGACATCACTTGCACAACCATGGTTTTGATTGGCAGAGCACAGCTGTGTGCAGCTGTGTACAGCTGTGTATATTACATGCAATTGAAAGGTTAGGCAGCAAGAATGGGTGAGATATTCGATTTTTCTTGAAGAAAAAATGACCCTATTGCGTTGTAAGATAAAAATGTCTAGTCTGCCTATTATTACCGGCACTTTCAGGAACTGAAGCATACCATCTGTCAGTATTGTGTGAGAAGAAAACATGTGGCTAAGGACACTTATGTAATATTGGCTGCACCAAGATGCGGAACAGTGGCCACTTAGTTTATTATAGGTAAGCTTCACCATGTATCAACACTTACTTGTAAACTTTGTTTACCTTTGTTGCTATTACATAGTACTGCTGATTTACCATGACTTGGTCCTTTTTTCCTGTTCGACTTTTCATTTGCTTTAAATAAGCTATCACTAAATATACTGCTGCAGGAAAACCTATTGGCAGAGATAGTAGCATAGCAAATTGAGTTGGATGAGAATTTTATCCTCCCTTGTGAGCATCTTCAAATGCCTTTGCATGGATACTTGTAGAAGCTTTCTTTGTGCTTTATCATCACTGTTCTTTATTTATTTCTTTTTTTTTCGCTAGCTTTGTTACTCTTTGGGACTTACAGGATATAAACCTGCTGCTGAGAGCATCAAGCTTCCATAAAAATTGAGCGGATTGAATTTAGTGTTGAGCAAGATCTGGCTTCCCTCATGTGAAGTTTCACATTAAAGGGAGACTAAGTAAAAATATTAACTTAAAGCTAGATATGTAAATTGCGCATATAGGATAACAGACATGCATACTCATTCACTGAAGAGGGGCATTGCCCCCATTCCCCTTTCTGGGTGGTGTTGCCCAGTAGGTGTTGCCTACGCAGACATATAAGTCCATTTTAGGCAGAGGATTAACCTCTTCTAGCCTGTTGTCACGATTTCGCAGCATGCCGAATCTGTGCTCGTAAGTCAAAATTGGATGCTCAAAGGGACACTAAAGAGAAAAATTATGAAGATTTTATTTTAACAGTGAATCATCTGTGCAGCCATATCCACGTCTTGGGTGAAGCCTCACTCAACATCAGCCAACACAAGCTCCGTACACCCATATACTGTCATTCCCATGAAGGCACAATGCCCATTAGGAAACTCCCATAGAAAGTGGCATGGTATTTTCCTCTAGCTAATATTGTGAGAAACTGTGGTGCTTCCAACGAGCATGAGCACCAAGAAACTCTTGTGGCTGCATCCATTCAGGTGCATAAATCCATGCCGCCTTCTCTGCAATACCATCTGCTTTACAGACTGCCACAAGATGCGAGACTGTTCACCTGCCTCAGTTTGTTCAGTGTGGAAACTTGTGAATATAAAGGCATTGTTTTGTGCTAGATACCGATTTCAGTTTTCTTTAACCCCTTAAGTGTTTTGGACGAGCTGAGCTCGTCAACACAATCCTGGTCAATCTTGCTTTAGTTGAGCTCAGTTCGTCAGCGGCAACAATCTCGTTTTCAAATCAATTTGGACGAACTCAGCATGTCCACTTTGTTTTTCTTCTACTAATAGACGGCTGCAGTGGTTTGAGATCTGAAGTTATTTCGTGCCCTTTTTTTTTTTTACTACATAGATGGCAAAAATTTTACAGCTGCATTCATTCAGTCTTCATGTCCTACTACATAGATGGCAGCCATTTCGTCAGTGCTGGAGGGGCGCTGTTACTGTGGTCTTTGCTTTGGCCTACATAGATGGCAGCACTTTGTTAGCACTGAAACACCGCGTTATTGGAATCGCACGCTTACTGCTTCTTTTTCCTTGTTTCTAAGTATATCTTTTGTGGCAATGACAAATACATATATATTGCGTAAGGAACAGGTAAAATAAGGTTTTCACACTTAGAAGATGAAACGAATTGGTTAAAAAAGCCTTGGGAGGGCTTTCAATAAAGTGAAATTTGAAAATAAGCCACAAAAAAAAAAAACATGAGGTCATCTTTGGTCAAAATAGAACACTTAAGGGGTTAAGCGAGTCTACAAATCTCGACCATGTAGCAAATGGTGTGAAAATAATTCTGAATGTTCTTACCTCACATACAAGTCTTTTTAACTGTAACTCAAACGTTTTTCTTCTGGCAAAAGAATATTCAGGCTATAAGAGGTCAACCAGCCAGAAATGCAAAAGACTAAAGGCAGGTGGCAATGTCTTCTCGAAATGTCTGCAGTATCCCGAGCAATGTCAGGGAATTTCAATGACATCTGCTTTAGGGCAGGTAATTTTTTTTAAACAGTGATTGCATCACATCCAAAAATAAGCAATGGCCCAGCCTGACAATTTTTTGTAGTTTTTTCATAAAAATGACCCAAACGGACCTAGTGGTGTTATTTGGAGTCACTGAGAACACCACGGTTTGTGCATAGAACTAAGAAAGGTTGGGGCTTTCATACCTTTTGATGCTGAGAAAATGCAAATAGAGCTTTGAAAGGGTTTTGTGCCTCTCTGTAGTGTCTCTTTAACGCTGCGAGGACAACCGAGTTCTGCTGCTAGCCGTGGCCTATAAGCTGCCGAGTTAGGCAGCATTGTTTTGTTCTTAATGCCAACATGCACATATTTTAGCTTGCATGTAGAGCTATGCCTGTGACGTGCATGTGCTGCTGTCCATTTGCACACTGACATACTCTAAGAGCTGTTTGCTCTGCGTACTTTTCACGTGTCTTTGTGAGTGCAAGTGCTTAGGTGATTTGCCAGTGATCTGAAAACGTGTTAATTCCTCATGTTGGTTGTGCCTGTGACGCCTCTAATGATGGTCATGTAAAAGTGAATGGTGGCGGTGGTGAGATGTTTTCTTTATTTCACAGTACATTGCAATATATTGAAGCGTAAAACAATCCACATCGCCTTTCTGGCTATTTTTCCCCCTCTCTCTGCTTGTCCTTCTGTTTAGAGACAGTGCTCTTACGGTTGGTGTATCCTGAAAGGAAATTTTGAATGATGGGAGCTATATTGACGGTTATTTTGTAACATCTTATGCTTGGTATGATCAGTGTACATTTGTATTGTTCACAGCTACTCCACTTTGTATAGAGCTGGCATCTCCTGTGTACTAATTCTTGAGTGTTCTTTTACCAGGGTATATATATATATGTGTGTCTGTGTGTATTTCTTGTATTTATTAGTCCATTGTCTTGAGTTGAAATGGTACTGGCTTTAAAGAGCCTGCTACTGCGTTTACCTCGAAAACTGGATACATTCCTTACTTCAACGTACAGTCCTGCTTGTTTCCTGCAAACATATCAAGAAGCGACCGAATGAGAACTTTGACAGTGAGGATAGACCCGGGGGCAGGAAAGAATTGAAAGAAAGGTGCATGCAAAGTTTATCCAGAAGTCTAGCTGTGTTTATTTTCCCTCTTTGTTTTGCCTATGCTAAATTTCAAAGCAGCATTGTACTAAGTGCAAATGATGGGAATAAAGTGGCAAAGCAACTCGATTGTGTCACAGATCAAATTTTTCTACTTGCAGGGAAACGAAGCAGCTACTGCTGCTGCGGCCATTTCCTTGTCACCATTTCCTTGGCCATTTCCTCTTGCACAAGCTTTGCACACACACACAAAAAAAAGATGCACACTTTTATCTCCAGTTCATCTATTTTTCGGCATCGACTGGCCTCGTCTTAAGTAACAAGGTACAAATGTAGACATGAACTAGAATGGAAGAAACAGCGGGACAGGCATTAGAACTGCACAGGCAAAAACGGGACCAGCACTTGTGCTGTTGCTTCTTTCATTCAAGTCTGTGCCTCCGTTTGCACTTTTACTTAAGATGGAGCTTCAGCAGCTCGCCCAAATGTCAGTTCTGTTACCTATCATCCTACCTATTTATGTAGTCAGGGGTGTGACAGTTGCACCAGATGCATTAAACGTGTTGAAATTGGGCCACACTACGCCA
The DNA here is from genome assembly GCF_023375885.2 of Dermacentor andersoni. Classification (NCBI taxonomy): domain Eukaryota; kingdom Metazoa; phylum Arthropoda; class Arachnida; order Ixodida; family Ixodidae; genus Dermacentor; species Dermacentor andersoni. Next base: position 94,859,981 of record NC_092816.1, on the reverse strand, counting down.
TAATTTCTCAACTAGTCGCAAAACACAGTTGCCAGCGTATCATACGTTGCACATTGAATCCAGTCACGAAGAGAAACAAGGACAAAATCCAGGCCTTTAAGTTTAATTTTATGACATCTCTCCAGATCCTAAACTCATGTCATTCTGGTATTTAAATTTATCATTTGCAAGATTCTTCCATCAACAATATAAGAAATACTGGTGCCTTGTCACCTGAAGACGAGGCTGGTGTAGGCATTTTGCTGGTCCTTTGCTTTCTGCACAATTGTTTTCATAGCTATGCTATAGGTGATTCTTCTAGTGCTACGCCAACTGCTGTCAAAAGAATTGCCAGCTACTGTTGTTGGACCCTCACTCTGTTCCTCACTTTCCATGGCAATAAAACTGTGCTCTTTTAATTGTGTTCCAATTTTTTAGTCCCCGCAATCTTGCAATTTGGTTTATTATGAGTGCCTGGCGGCTGCAGTTTATGCTTAAGTGAAATGGTGAACTAATTATAAGCCCAAACATCTCTCAGTTAACCTGTAATTCATGTTTTACCTGATATGTCTTGTTACTGCAGCGCGATATAGAAAATTTTGTTTGCAATATAATTATATCAAGTTATCGCTGAGAAAAAATCCTCAGATTTTCATCATATCCATTGGAATAAACAGTGAAGTCCATCCTGGCAATTTGAAGTCTCATGTGCAGTTGTCAGCACGCTTGTATAGAGTATGTAAACGGTAGGTTTTGGGCTGCACAGATGGTTGACTTATAATGCCTAATCTGGGATAGCTTCCATGTAGCATGTGCTACCATACCGACGGGTCTGCCTTCATCTCTCTCCCCTTGCTGGTCGCTGTGGCTCTTGCAGATAAAATTTCTTGCAAAGGCACCACAGGGCTGGGGAACACAAGTGGAGATATGTATCTTGGCTCGGCGCAGCGTGATCACTAGCTGCCGGGTGAAAGTGTTGCTGCTCACTCCCTAGGCAAACCCAGAGTAGAAACGTTGGCTTCAGCGACGGTGCTTGTTATACCAGTGTCAATCGCTTCACGCCCCCATCTTCCTGTGAACTGCTCTCCTACTTTCGAGCTGCTGTAGAAGATTGGTAAGGTTTTCTCATGTAGTCAATAAGCATGTATGGCAGACTGCATACTAGTGCTACTATAAGCATACTTATTTGTTGCATCCCTTTCTAATTCATATTCTTACTGCTAATTTCTGTTTTCCCCACTTGAATTTATGTTTTCGTTTTGTTCCAACTCCAAATAATGTTCCATGTTTTGATATACCTATACTTGTTTAATTCTTTACTGTTATGACATTGCTGCTTGTATGCTTTTTGAGAAAGCGGCAAATATTCTGTAACCAATTCAAAAAGTCGGCTCTTTTAAACATGCGTGTTTGATTAGAAAATTCTACTGTTCTGACACGCCTGCTATTGCGTTGCTTAGTGGTGATGCTAGCTAGCATGAGTTAAGCTTATATATATCAGTCACATATTACAATCCACAGCATTTTAGAGCTTGTCTCCCCAGCATTAGATGGTGAAAGGCGCGTGCACGCACGCGCACACACACACACACACGTCACACACAGAAAATGTTTGAGACCACATTTCACAGCATGCCAGAGATTTTCGCTCTGGCTCTTCCAACTTGTCTTGGGCGAGGACACATTTGGGGGGCATTTTACAGCACTCAATAGAGCTAATTTCGAAACCTTACACAACCTGTTTTATATGTGTATGAGCGATAAAGAGAGCTGGCAAAATGAATGATGAAGTGAAGGCGAACGGCGAAGCTTTTAGAAAGCTATCTTGTTTACTAAAGGAATGATGCCCTTGAAGTCAAGAATTTGTTGCAGTGAAGGTATATTTAGCTAGCATTTCCTTTTTCACAGTGTAATTCTGTAGATAACAAAGCTGTAGCAGTAGTCCATAGTATAGGTGGCTATATATAAGCCGATTCGTTATATCTCCAGTGGCATAATAGGCAGCGTGGAAGGTGACTGGCCGACTGCCCACCGCGGTGGCTGTTTGGCCGCTATGGCGTTGCGCTGCTGAGCACGAGGTCGCGGGATCATATCCCAGCCACGGCGGCCGCATTTCAATGGGAGCGAAATGCAGAAGCGCCCACGTCCCGTGAATTGGGGTCACATTAAAAGATTCCCTGATGGTCAAAATTAATCTGGAATCCCCCACCATGGCATGCCTCATAATAAAATCATCAAATTGTGGTTTTGGCACATAAAACCCCAAAAGTCAATTCAGATGAATTTGGAGGAAAAGGAGTCATAAGAGTGTAGATCAAATTTTCTACCACCAGAGAAAGAGTCACAGCAGTCACAGTCAAATGTACACCCTTTGGGGTGTATATTTGCCACACAACAATAATCGTCATCTGGCTTGCTTGCGTTTCCTTTCTTGAAGACACTGCGCTCGCTACTTTCCTACTGAGAATGCTCTGTAATGCTGATAACGCACATGCCGTTCGTGACTTGGAAGTACTGGGCTCGCATCATTAAAGAAAGGAAATGTGGATAATGGATGGATGGAAACAACTTTATTTTGAATCCGGCAAATTTGACGACCCGGGCTCAGGTCTCCCATGAGGGGACTTCGAGGCCTTGCCTCGTCGCCGCCTCTCGGGCTTGCTGGACAGCCCACTCTTGTGTCTTGAGGTTGGAGCTGCGCAGAGCGGCGGCCCACTTCGACGCAAGAGCCTCCGGAGCTACTGCCATTGTAGCTGATGTAACACGACACTCCCACAACATGTGTGACAGCGTCGCTCTAGTTTCCTGACATAATTTGCAAAGAGCAGTCGGGTATTGCGCTGGGAAAATGTGCTGCAATTGCACTGGACTGGGGAAGGTTTGTGTTTGCAATTGTCGCTGGACGACTGCCTGGCGACGTTTCAGCATGGGGTGAGGTGGGGGCAGCAACCACCTGCCTAGCTGGTAGTGCTTGGTGATGTCATTGTGGATTGTGGATGAAATGCGGATAAGCCGGTGACGATTATTATTGTGTGGCAAGATACAACCCAAAGGGTGTAATTTTGCTTAAGAGTGTAGACCAGTTACGACCCGAGGAACCTCCATCGATACAACCGTTATTGGGACCGTAGCTTGGCAAGCAAGTGTTGCAAAGAGTTGGCCTGCTCTTTGCACAGAGGAAATAATTCCTGGAACCGAACATGGTCTCACACGGTCGCCTCGTTTGAGCGGAGCGCATGGTCCGATCTGATCGCGCCTGCTCTAAAGACCTAGTCCTCTTGCTCAAGGTCTAGATCAATACAGTTCGCCACAATGATGGTGCACTGACAGAAGTTAAAAAGAAGAAGGGGGACGGGGGGGGGGGGAGGGGTTGCAGATCTCATGCAAAGTATGACAAGCATTTTGCAAGTAGCTGGTTTTTCAGCATCATTTTGGGCTCTGCAAAGTGCTGTCAAATAAACCAGCATGTTCGTGTAAGCTGAGCGATTCATGTGCAATAGTGATGGCATATATATGATAGCAGACTTTTTGTACTCTGGCAAAGAAACATTGATTACAGCCTGTTCATTTATGACCTGGGCCAATCCTGAAAGCCGTTCAATGTACTATGTAATGCTGAAATATATGAAGAAATAGATTAATTTGCAAATCTAGGCCAGTCCCAGAAAGCAGCATGGCATTTCAAAAACCTGGCTGCCACGAGGTTGCCCCGAGTTGCCTTCCTTTGTCCGTTGTTTTATTTTGCGCCTTTGTTGTAATCACGAGGGAATGAACATGCAAAACACTGGTACGCTGGCTCTTGCTTTCATAACCGAATTGTTGCTTGGCGACATTATGCGCGCGATAGACAGCGGAAAGGTTGCCACTGTGTCGCGCGCGCCTGCTCTCACTTGTGCGACGTGACATGTAGTATACTATAATAGCCACTATGCGTTTTTCTTTTTTATGCTACCAAGCGATGCAATTTATACTGCATCGTTAATCAATATGTCAATATAAGTCAATCAGGTAATTTATACACTAGTAAAGAGGACTTCCAGATAAGAAGCAGTACAAAGCAGGATTGATTCCTAATCCGCAAGGACATAGTGGGCAACATTGACGAATTCTACAGCATTAATTATAAGGTACCAGTAGTTCTAATAAAACTTAGAGGTATAGATTAAAGGTAGTACAAGCCTATGCTCCAACCTCCAGTCATGATGATGATGAAGTAGATAAGTTTTTTGAAGATGTGGAATTTGAAAGTGCGAACTCATTATAGTGTAGCAATGAGCGACTTTAATGCAAAAGTATAGAAAAAGCAGGCTGCTGAACGAGCAATAAGGCAACTAAGGCGTTGATCCTAGAAACATTAGAATTTGCGGAAAGGAATAAGGTGTGAATAATAAACACCTTCTTCAGAAAGCGTAGCAACAAGAAGTGGACCTGGAAAAGCCCTATTGGTGAAACAAGAAATGAAATTGATTTCATACTTTCTGCTGATCCCAGCATAGTGCAGGATGTAGAAGTGTTAGGTAGGATAAAGTTCAGTGATCATAGGTTTGTGAGGGCTGGCATTCACCTCAATTTGAAGAGAGAAAGAGTTAAATAGGTGAAGAAGAAATAGGCCAACCTAGACGCAGTAAGAGTAAAAGCAGACCAACTCAGGCTCGTACTTGCAAACAAATATGCAGCCTTAGAACAGCGAGGTGAAGGTGACGTAGAGGTAATGAATGAAACCGTAACAAAACTGGCTTCAGAAGTAGCAATTGAAGTGGGAGGTAACGCACCAAGGCAACAAATAGGTAAGCTCTCTCAAGCAACAAAGGACCTAATAAAGAAACGACAAAGAATGAAAGTGTCCAGCTCAAGAGATCAGATAGAATTTGCGGAACTGTCAAAGCTGATCAACAAGGACAAAATAAAGGATATACGAAATTATAATGTAAGAAAGACTAAGGAAGGCAGTAAGAAATGGACGCAGCATGAAATCAGTGAGAAGAAAACTTGGCATAGGACAAGTCAAGATGTATGCACTGAAAGATAAGCAGGGTAATATCATCAGCAATTTCAAATATATAGCAAAAGCAGCGGAAGAATTCTATACTGACCTGTACAATACCCAGAACAGCCATGATACCTCCATTCAAATTAGTAATGAACAGGTTACAGAGGCTCCTTCTATAACTAGCCGTGAAGTTAGAAGGGCATTACAATACATGGAAAGAGGAAAAGCGGCAGGAGAAGATGGAATAACAGTCAATTTAATCAAAGATGGAGTAGACATCACGCTTGAAAAGCTGGTGGCCCTCTATGCGAACTGTCTCGTGTTTTCAAGGTTCCCTGAGAAGTGGTAGAATGCCAACGTTATACTAATCCCCAAAAAGGGAGTTGCTAAAGAATTGAACAATTATAGGACCATTAGCTTACTTCCAGCATTGTATAAAATATTCAGGATAATTTCCAATTGAATAAGGGCAACCCTAGAATTCAGTCAACCAAGAGTAGGTGAAGGCTGGCTTCAGAAAGGGATACTGTACAATAGATCAAATCCATGTAATCAATCAGGTAATCGAGAAATCTGCAGAGTACAATCAGCCTCTCTATATGGCTTTCATAGATCACAAAAAGGAATTTGATTCAGTAGAGATACCAGCAGTCATAGAGGCATTACACAATCAAGAAGTACAGGTTGCTTACGTAAATATCTTGGAAAATATCTACAGAGATTCCACAGCTACCTTAATTCTCCACAAGAAAATAGAAAGATACCTATAAAGAAAGGGGTCAGACAAGGATACACAATCTCTGCAATGCTATTCACTGCGTGCTTGGAAGAAGTATTCAAGCTATTAAACTGGCAAAGCTTAGAAGTGAGGATCAACAGCGAATATTTCGGCAACCTTTGGTTTGCAGATGACGTCGTCCTGTTCAGCAACACAGGGGACGAGGTACAACAAATGATTGAGGACCTTAACAGAGAGAGTGTAAGAGTGGGGTTGAAGATTAATAAGCAGAAAACAAAGATAATGATCAATAGCCTGGCAAGGGAACAAGAGTTCAAGATTGCCAGTCAGCCTTTAGAGTCTGTCAGTGAATATATGTTTACCTAGGTCATTTACTCACAGGGGATCCTGATCATGAGAAGGAAATTTACAGAAGAATAAAAATGGGTTGGAGCGCATATGGTAGACATTATCAGATACTGACAGGAAGCTTACCACTGACACTAAAAATAAAGGTGTACAATCAGTGCATTCCTCTGGTGCTAACATATGGGGCAGAAACTTGGAGACTGACAAAGCTCGAGAAGAGGTTATGGACCGCACAAAAAGCGATGGACTGAAGAATGTTAGGTGTAACATTAAGAGACAGGAAGAAAGCGGTGCGGATCAGAGAGGAAACGAGGATAGCCAATATTCTAGTTGACATTAAGAGAAAGAAATTGAGCTGGGCAGGTCATGTAATGTGTAGGTTAGATAACCGGTGGGTGCAGAATTGGTGCCAAGAGAAGGTAAATGCAGTCGAGGATGGCAGAAGGCTAGGTTTGATGATGAAATTAAGAAATTTGCAGGCGCAAGTTGGAATTGGTTGGCGCATGACAGGGGTATTTGAACATTGCAGAGAGAGGCCTTCGTCCTGCAGTAGACATAAAATAGGCTGCTGCTGCTGATGATGATAAAAGTAAAATTGCACCTTGTCTCGCTAACAAAAATGTATGCCTGATCAGGAAAAACGTGCAGCAAATGCAATATCTTCCGCCATAGCACATATTCCAGAATTGTGTGACAGCGTAATATGTAAAATGTCTGCAGATTCATAGACCTTAATACCTTAATGAAAAGTGGCTTTTTTGACCTTGGAGAATAAGCACATCACACATATGACTATCTTTAAATGATGTAGAGAGATCAAGGTTTATTGAATGACAGCTCACGGACGTAGCGACAAAATATTTCTTTAAAAAATCCGGTGTCCCCCAAGGCTTTATACTCGGTCCACTGTTTGTATTACTTATGTAAATGATATTGCTGGTATGGTCTCTGTTGGAGTGTAACAGTATGCAGATAATACTGTCATTATAGCTCAGTCAACCAACTATATATATATATATATATATATATATATATATATATATATATATTTGTACATAGCCATCATCATCTTCCCTGTTCTTCGACTTATTCGCGCATGAACTGGGGCGTTGCCTTTTTGGGAATAAACAGCGCATGGACCAGCACATGGACTAGCGACTGCGAGTCGGCTTTTCAAGCTCTTAAGCGACATCTTACTTTCGGACTAGTGCTTCGCCACTTCAATAATCGAGCCCCCACCATACTCCATACTGACGCAAGTGCACAAGGTATTGGCGCAGTACTTCTGCAACGTAATGCAGCCTCTAAAGAGCAAGTCATAGCATATGCCAGCTGAACACTTTCTCCAGCTGAGCGGAACTACACCGTTACAGAGCAAGAGTGCCTTGCTATCGTTTGGTCGATTAAGAAATTTCGCCCATACCTTAACGGCCGCCAATTCACCATTGTCACCGACCATCATGCTCTGTGCTGGCTGTCATCAATGAAAAACATGTCAGGACGCTTAGGACGCTGGATACTCCGCTTGCAGGAATATGACTTTACAATAACGTACAAGTCTGGAAAAAGTCATCTTGATGCAGACGCATTGTCTCGCTGCCCACTCTCGCTCTCTCCCAATAACGCGCCATTGTCTTCCGCACCACGTCGTTCCGATGCTACTCCTGCCTCACACCAGCTCTTGATAACGCCCCTGGACCAAGTTACGCTTTCATCACGGTCTTATTTCGCGTCGCTTCAGCGGGCCGACTCCTACTGTCGAGCTCTCGTGGATCGCCTTAGTGGGTTCGCCGAACCACCCAACAGCCGCTTGCGACGCCAACTTCAACAATTCTGCCTTCAAGATGGCGTGCTACATTGCTACGTTTACCACCCAACAGGCCACCGGTGGGTCCCAGTTCTGCCTCGCTGCCTTCGCCTGTATTAGAGGCACTTCACAACGACGTATCAGCTGGCCATTTAGGCTTCCACAAGACTTACGACCGCATCAAGACCCGCTGCTTCTGGCTTTGCCTATCCACAATGGTGGCCAAATACATTGCCCCTTGTGCGTCATGTCAGCACTGCAAACGCTCGACATCCCCTCCTGTCGGTTTATTACAACCTCTCCCTTGCCCGGACGCACCTTTTGAATTTCTTGGTACTGATTTGTATGGTCCCTTGCCGTTGACACCCTCCGGTCACTGTTGGATTGTGACCTCGGTTGACCATTTAACAAGATATGCCGAGACTGCCCCTCTGCGATCTGGTACCGCTTCTGAGGTCGCCGACTTCCTTGCGCTCCATCGTCTTGCGCCACGGGGCTCCTCGCGTTCTTCTCAGTGACCGAGGCAAGGTGTTCATTTCCCAAGTTCTCGAGGAAGCTCTTCGGACCGCTAATACCGTCCACAAATCTACTTCTACCTATCATGCGCAAACCAACGGCCCTACTGAGCGCTTCCACTGTACGCTGTCTGACATGATTTCCGTGTACATCCGTCCTGACCACACTGACTGGGATAAAATTCTGCCTTTTGTGACATTCGCATATAATATTGCTATTCAACGGACTACCGGCTACAGCCCTTTCTTCCTTGTATATGGACGATCTCCTGCCACCACATTCGACAGAGAATTCTTGTTAGCACCTTCTTTGCCTAACGCGTCGCTTCCAGAAGATTTTGCTGCCCGAATTGCACATTGCCGTCAAATCGCCCGGGAAAGCACAGAAGCTACCCAAGCTGAGCGCAAACGTCACTGCAACAACAAACGCCGTGACGTACATTTTCACCCTGGAGACCCAGTCCTGCTTTGGACTCCAGTCCACACTCCAGGCCTCTGTGAGAAGTTCCTTCAACACTACATTGGCCCATACACCGTTGTGCAGCAAACATCTGCAGTGAACTATCTCGTCCGCCCAGTACACTCCGTCACTGACCGGCGCCGCCGGAATGCCGAAATTGTTCATGTCTCGCGGATCAAGCCCTTCACTTCCCGTTTAGATAACCTCTAATCTGCGGCCAGGCTGCCCGCTTCCATGACGGGGGGAAGTCAGTGTAAGCACTATTAACGTACTTCGTCATTTTCATTTGTACATAGCCATCATAATCTTCCCTGTTCTTCGACTTCTTCGCGCATCAGCTGGGGCGTTGCCTTTTTGGGAATAAACAGCGCTGGACAACTAGATCGATCTCGGTATTATAGTATATATATGTATAGGGGGTTTTTTCTTCAAAGTTCAGCACGCTGTACCCTCACCACTGGCACTTACGTGAGAGTCATGTTTGTATATATTGTATCCTGAAGACATCTGCATTTCATTTTTTGTATTCCAAAATGCATGTCATTGATAATGATTTATGATGCGCAGTGTATACATTCTAGTCAGCGCAGATAGTGTGCCCTCTGCTCTTTATACGGTGCTTTTAAAGCTGTGGATGTGTTGTTCATGCATTATTGTACTCTGACGAAGGCTGGTCCACCAGCTGAAAATGTTAAGTAAATACATCTTCCAAAGTCTTCCAGATTCTGGTACTCTTCCAAAAGGTTTGTAGTCTCTTTCCTGCATTACATATATAATAAAAATTGTGCCCCTCAGTTTCCTTTCTTCTCGTTCATAATAAATAGTTCACGTTGATGTGGGCGGAAGCACAAGGGTCAATTCACTCGCTGCTGCTGCTGCGCTTACTCACTCCAGCGTTTTGACATCGAGTTTCTGCTGTAATCGATTGAGATGTGTTAATGTTTGCTTGTGCGCGCGTGATACCATGCCTATGTTTACAACTTTATGAGGCCGATAAATCTACCATTTTTTACTAGTTAACGCAATCGATGGTTCGTCTTTCGGGCGAAACTGCCACCTTATTATTATATTAAAATTATCATTCACTATCTCTGCCCCCCACCATCCCTAATAAAGGAATGAAACGCTAGCGGTCAGTACAAACAACAGAAACTCGCACTCCACGATATATCGTATGTACGCCTGTTTCAAGGACACGCAGGGTGGGATATGAAGATGCCTAAAAGGCTGTACACATCGTAGGGCTAGTATTTGCCCTGCAATATTTGCTAGTACATTGTATTTCGTTTGCACTTCTGTTCCATCATCAGCTTATTTTCGTTCCCGTCCTCTTTCCCAAGTGCAGGTTAGGTGACCTCTCTGCCCCTAGCCCTCTCTCACGTACAGCAACTGTTTCGCACTGTGAGGTACTACATTGACGCGTTAGATACGTCCTTGCAAATTGGCAGCGAATGTTATCGTGTCATGTCATTTGCAAAAAAACACAAAAGAGAGAATTAAACCACTGCGGCGCGAAGAACCACCATAGAATAACGAACAGGAGATCAGTGGGAAGTCATAGAGGGGAAGTCATAGAATAAAGAACCAAATCATAGATGACCAAATGGTGTGAAGAGCGCATAGAATAAAAAAAGAGCGTCTGAACGTCAAGAATGACCCGGTTTGAGAGTAGCTTTTTCAAGAAACTAAAGAAAACTATTAAAAAATTTAGTAGGTCAAAAAAGAACAGAGAGCGTTTAAAATCACAAATTTTTTTATTAAAGAACGTTCTCTGAGCGAACAATTTTTCAGCTGGCGCATGTGCCAATGCAGTTCTATGTGTGAGAGCAGAGACCCGGCAACAGTTGGAAACTAGGCAACGTGGTGTGGGTAGGCTCGCTCTGGGAGCACAAGACACCAAATCTTGGGGTGCAGGGGGATCTGGGATGGTCTTCTTTCGAGGGCAGAGAGGCTAGTAGCATGGTAGCATTTGAGGAGCGATTGAAAAAAATGGGGGAAATGCGGTGGGCTAGGAAGGTTTTCAGTTACTTATACACGAGGAATGTTGACACAAAGTGGAGGAAGCGAACTAGAAAATTGACAAGCAAATACTTGGGCAGCAGTGGGGGGACAGGTAAGGAATCATCCGTCAAGAAAAAGGTTGAGGAGACAGAGAGGCGTATGTGGAAAACAGAGATGCAAACCAATCAGCATTAGAGCTAGGACGTTTAAGCAAGAAATAGCCAAAGAAAATCTTTACGATAACTCTAAGGGAAGCTCATTGTTGTTTGAGGCCAGGACAGGTGTACTGCGGACTAAAACGTACCGAGCCAAATACCAGGATTGTGCGGGGCGTGTGGAGACGAGAAGGAAACGGCTGAACACCTGATACTTGCTTGTAAACAACTTCACCCTGCAGTTGAATGTAACGGGGAACTATTCAAAGCTTTGGGTTTTAAAGACAGTGAAAGTAAAATAGACTTTGAACAGGTAGAAATATCTAAACGGAGGCTATCTGATTGGTGGATAATATCAACGCAAAAGTAAAGGAGTAAGTACATAGGTATGCATGCATATGGGCGTCTTGCGCTGGAGGTTGAGGTATAGTAGCGCGCCTGGTGGCGGCGCGGGAAACGACATCTGGGTCGTACCAGCTTGGGTCGTATTGAGCTCTGGCTGTGGCGAAGCACGTTTCTAGGCCGAGTTTTGCGTAGATTCGCACTTTTTTCTGCCCTGTTGCGAGTGAGAAAAGGCTCGTCACTTCTCACAGACCACGTCGACCACGCTGCGAGCTGGTCGCAGCCTATAGTTTAACGAAAACGGACTCTCCGTGTGCCGTGGGACGTAATGCTGGAAGCAGAAGGAATCGGCGATGCCGATCCGGAGGGACCTAGCTCAGCATCGAAAAAGCGTTACCGTCGATACTGCAGCGTCGTGGGCTGCCATGAACAAGAAGGCCTGAATCCCAACATCCGATTCTATCGTTTCCCTTCAAGGCTTCACGAAGCGGAGCGTCGGGCGCGCTGGATAATTAACTGCAGTTCGTCGCGCTGGGTAAGCGAAACTTTGCGCCATGCTGACTGCTTCACCTGTCTTCCCAATGGGCATGTGAACTCCTGTGGACATCCACTGGACTACCGATTCTGGATATCTTGGTCATCCATAGGACGTCCGCAGATCGCCTAAGGGCGTACGGCGGACATCCACAGGACTACCAGGCGCATACTAATTGGCAGTCCGAGGGGTGTCCCGCGGATGTCTAGAACGGATATACGGATGTTCCACGGACGCAAGAATTTGTTTACGTTTTCATTGCTAAACGTCCGTCACACATCCGTACGACGAACCGTGGACCATTAAGGGATGTCTGCAGGATGTTCATTTTTATTTAAATGGGCTAAATAGCACAGTTAGCGTAAACATTGGCCTTCTGTAGAATCTGTGCTGCAAAGATGATGCAGTACTGGCATGTACTAATGAAAATACAACTTGCACCCATGGAACGCAGACTCCAAAGCAAGCTAAGTTTACATAAAATGGAGAGACAATCACTTTCACAGATATTTTTATTCATTTCTATTACAAAAGCTCGATTTAATACAGAGAGTCGCTAGTAATGCAAGTGTTACAAGTATTTAAACACAGAACTGGTCACGAGACAAGATACTGCAAACCTATAAGATTCAGAGACAGAATGCATATGACAGTCCTGCATTATAATAAATGTCAACAACTTATTACCACAAACTAAGACAAAGGCTGCAGGTGACAGCTTTCACAGCAGTACATTAAAATTTCCAGCCCCCAAGTGCTACAAGAGTGAAATGAGATCACATAATATGAGAACGTCTACTAAGCACCACTATCGCGATAATACATATTTAGAAACATCAAGGTAGGCAGGACCAGGTGTAGCCCTCAGTGTACTTCAAAAGCATGGTACACTTCTTTCACTGCAATACACTTATTCTTCACCTTAACATCAGGGAACATGAAAAAAGAAGCACAGAATGCCACATGGAATACGAGACATGAAGAGAGCACAGGCATTGACTGTTTCATTAGCGTGAATGAATCGTGAGGTGAGGCTCGTCGAATCCCAGAAAAAAAGTTGGCAATCAGTACGCTACCACATTTCACTACATTCAGTAATGACTAAGGAACATAAAGGTACTGGCAATACTCACACCTAAAATATCGCACAGCTGAGACCTAAATTATTTGGACCGTGCCTTTTTTCAAGCAGCTTTATCTAGCAATACCTTGGAAACAGCAAATGAACTCAGGCTCATAGAACCGGAATGGCACTGTTGTCCCCCACGGAGCTCTCTTGCACAGATGGACAAAACATGGGACACATTCACAGATGTTAGACAGAGCAAGCAATCATAAACTAAGAGAAAGCTTTAAAGGGGCACCATCGTACGAATAAAGTAATCATATTTTATTTACAGCAGCTATATTTTTTGCGTTACAAAGCTGTAGTGACCACATTTACCTCGCTCTGCGGAATATCTTCGGGAACCTCTGGGATTCGCAGCTGCTTCAGAGAGCTTGGAGAAGGTTGCGAGTCACTTTAATCCGAGTCTGTGTGTACAAATGGTGCTCGGCAGCGTCTTTTTTGAACCATGTCAGGGTCACTGCTCAGGTCCGATGTGAACTGACTTTTATTCAGCTTTTTACGTGCATGATCGTATGTGGCTGAACAATAAATGACAATGCAATGGTCAAGTTTTTACTCTCATTTTGTTCTAAAAAATCACCATACCAAAACATGGCTCCCACCAATAACCCTTTTACAGAAATGTCAAACTCTTTCCACGTTGATTCCACCGGGTGTGATTTTTTTCACCATTGACAAAAGCTTTTCGGGCTTTGCGTGAGCTGGCCACCAACACTTGTTGTCGGAGATCCAACTTGTAGGAACAACTTCCACTTCTTCAGCTTTGGTGAATTCAACAGTGGCATAACGCATCTGAAGAAAGAACACATGCTTGAACAAGTTCGAAAACTGTGACCAGTAATAAAATCTCAATGTTGTTACCAACACAATATGGCAAAACACCTCTTATTTTGTACTAGGAAAGATACATAATAAATTAACAAACCTGACTGTGAGCTCAAAAATTACCTGCCTGCAACAGCCACGCCAAAACAAAAATAAAAATATTTCTTCCATGGAACGAGTTACCAATTTACGAAGCAAAAGACTGCAAACACTACTCTATGAGAATAGTTTGTTTAATGTGAATAGTGTAAACTTACAATCACCTGACATTGCAATACAGTGCGCATATTTTAAAATATTGCTCCAAATTAGCCTAGGTCTCAAAGCTGCTAATTTTAGGATTTCTTTAGTAATTAGATACCTTGACGCTGGGGTAAAGGCTCAATTATACAGCTGTGCTGTATGTTTAGGCATGTATACAAGCCAGTAGTTATGTTTAGGAGATCCCAAAGTATTACTTGTATTAAATTCCACATTTACAATCTCACCAGCTAATATAAAAATTTTCAATTTTATCATGCGTTACTATAGAAATTAAATATGCATACATTGCTGCCTGACTCACGAAGTGGAAAGCCATCCGCACCGAATCTCAATCGCCCGGAGTAGTCGCGGTCACAGAATGTGGAGTCTTCTGAAAGTGTGTCATATTCTGACGACTCGGGTTTCTGAACGATTTCGTTCACGTTAACACAAGGTACGGTTTCCAACCGTTTGCACAAGGACTGCGAAACAACAGATGGACTGGTCGGAGAACACTCCTGCCCGGTGCACGGAGAATAGAGAAGTTGAAAGGATTTCTTCGTCTCCCGTGCCGCTGTCTCTTCAGCAAATCTCTTGCGAGCTCTCTGCATACTTTGCGTGCGCTACAGAGTATTAATAGTGAGTAGCAGCTCCCAGCGACGTATGCGACCGCAAGCAATCGCGTACAGCAGCACCTCCTTGCATATATGCGACTAAAAGAAAGCCGCTCACTTGAACTACTGCGCATATGTGGCCTGTAGAACATACCGACAACACGTAGTATAGTATAAAGTCCAGGTACGCTTCAGCTTACCTTTTCTGTGGGGCCAACCCGGCCAGGAACCCAGGAGAAAGAAACAACATCCTTGAGCACCTTGCGCAGCCGTAGTGACAACTGAAAATGGCGCCTATGCACTCACAATAAACGCGCGTAACGCTCGCCTTCGCGCCTTTTTCGCACGCCAAGTTTCATCCTAGACGCCGGCGCTCGCATGGCGCTCGTTTCTCTCCTGGCGGAACGATTGCACCTCCCACAGGTGTACGTTTTCGCCGCTTCCATTCAAGGTCGCGCCCGCGCTTAGCTCGCGCTGCGCGCGAAACGTCTCTTGTTTCCGACGGCGCCTCCTCGGATGACTGGAAATTATTATTGTGTTGTTAACTGTCACAACAGCAGTGTATACAAAAACAGGGTTAATGCCATCAGTGAAATTCTGCCCATCCACACTTTCAAAAATACTGCCAGAAGGATGCCCCAAACGATAAATAGAAATAGTCTCCCGCGAAAAAGAATGCAGGGTATGCTAAGTTTCAGAAAAGATTGCGCTGGTAGCATAATAGGTATGCTTGCGACGCGTTTTCTGCGTTTTTAGGGATAATAGAAATATTTCTGAAGTTTCCAAATGAGAGGCTGCTGTTAATTATTATTTGAAAAGCGTCGTAAATGGACGTCAACTATACAATGGGACAGTCGGTCTCTGGTCACATCGATATCTGGCGAGCGTGATGGTCCAAAAAGGATATGTTTGATAACGCGTAAGCACTCTAAGCACAGAAATGTTTCTGTGGCTCTGCAAGTAATAATAATGAGACGGTCACACAAGCTTGGTAGCTTTTACGATCACGCTGTGCTTTAGAACCAGTCCACTATAACCTGCATCCGTGGTAGCCTGTATGCTCTCCACCAGAAGAAAAAAATCCCATGGGCAGGTAGAATTCGATCGAATTTGGTTTATCTTATGCTGCATGTTTGAGGACTCATTGATATTTCGCCGACAAACGTTGATGCCTCTACTGAACAAAGTTAGCTGTAGTTAGCTTGAATGAACTCAAGGCCGGTTCTACGTTGGTATTTGCAAGTGCAGAAATGCTCAGCAACAGAGCAGTTCGTCACTCAAGTCCGAACGAAGTCCTGCTCGGGACATTGGCGAAATGTCCAGCACGAATGACCTAAGGATGTCCGCAGGAGGATAAGAACTGGATGTTGAAATTAGTCCGATAATGATATCCACTGGATGTCCCCAGGACGACTGCTCTGGGACTTGGACATCAGGATCTTATCCGGACGTCCGAGGGAGTTTCAATGCCCATTGGGTTGAAGCTTGCTTGATTATAGATCTGCGTTCTAAAATTCGGTCTTTTGCCCCTACAGTCCCGACGGCAGACCGACATAGCAGCAGGCATGGCTGGTGATTCACGATTCGAAACCCGGCCACAGCGACAATTAACAATTCGACCGGTGCGAAGTGGTGAAGTGCCCAGGTGTGCGCAAATGACCACAAATGGCCGGGCTGATTCGGTGACAATTCACTACCCCACTACGAGTAGCACAGGTTAGAGAGTTAAATGTGCTCATACTTGACCTCAAGCCAGCATGTTGAGGCAGCGCAGCAAGATAGTATTGATTACAGCAGATCGATGTTCTAGCGTTGTCATTAAAAGCTACATCAAGCGAGCAGCGCACGAGCTCGCGCTGCAGCGCGATTCGCACGTACGTGCGAGCTCACATGCATTGCACGAGTTACTAAAACTACTTGTTTAGCGGCATGCAGTCAACAAAGATTGCAGGAGACCCGCCGTTTCGCGGCGTGTCGAAAGACCGCTGCCGTCGCGGTGCGTACGATCGTGCGCTCGAGCAGTTCGTACATCGCGGCATGGTGAAAGACCGCTGCCGTCGCGGCGCGTACCGTCGTGTGCTCGAGAAGTTCCGTACACATGATGTCTGCTTATCGCTACTGTGGATTCATTTATAGCAAGCATTTCCTCGCGTTTGTGCGCCTGAATCTAGCAGCGTGCAAACCTTACCTGAAGTTCCACTTCGTACGCGACTCGCTTCACTTGCGATCGACACCGCGCTAAAACTTCGCCGCTTAATTCTTGAACGGCATACACGTGTTCGGCACTGCATCATTTCTTGCCTTTACGCAGCGTGCCACCCCTGAAAAAATCTTCGGCGCCCGATATTCGCTGCAGGCCGTGATAAAACACAACCGAAAGTGGCGGGTCCATATTGTAAACGTGCTTTCCGAAGCAGACGACCGAGCTTGGTACGACCCATTTTAGAACAGAGGGCGCTTTTTAGCACCTTTTTCGCAGCGCCCCCTGGGCAATGCAAGAGCCCCATAGTACCATTCAAGGCTAGGTGGCGCGCACCGCCGCTGCCCGATTCAAAGGATTGAGCCTCAATCGTCCATCCACCCATCCATCCATCCATCCAGCGACTGCAAAGCCCTCTGCTGGATAAACACACAAGCAAACACACTACGCTAGCAGACAAACAGCGGCACGTGTTTTCTGTTGCGGCGTGTTTAACGGCTGTGAAATGCATGGGGATGATTCTGAAGCTGTCGAGAACAGCGCTGAAAAGCAGCGCAAGAGTCGCTTCCTTGACGCTTTCTACAAGCTAGCCGATACAAAGTTGGAATATCGCGTTAGTGGTGCTGAAACCGTCATCAAGGAGTTGATGAAGTCATCGGAAGAGGTACGGCTTCGTTTTTTCTTTTTTTTTTCTGATTTTGGAAGTGTGGCAGGAGTTCGTGACTAAAGAACCCCTGCGTCTCTCTTTGGTGATGTCGATCAAAACAAAAGAGCTCGCGACCGAACGATTGCGCTTTTAAGTTGGCTCCCCGAGACTATAGCTAGACGTCTTCGATTTGCCCAGCTTGGCACTGCTGCTCAAGGCTATTGCGCTTTCTTTTTCAGTCTGACTCTTCCAATAAGTTGCAGTACACGATCGAGCGACTGATCAAGGGCCTGCCATCAACACGAAAGTTCGCCCGGGTTGGATTTGCTGCAACACTTGTGGAGGTAAGGTGTCACTTCGTAAGTAACCGCGCGACAAACAGTACCGATATTCGTTCGCGCTATTAATTTATGCGGATGTTCGTCTTACGGCCATTTCGTGTTAGGCTGTGTATTTTGAAGGATGAAAGATGCAAAGCCACGATCGGTGTGATGCAATTTAATTGTTTGGGTGTTCTGTCTATTTGCATCGTTGTGTGCGTCTTTTGTCATCGGTAGGTTCTCAGGACGTTCCCCGAGGTCACTGCGGAACAAGTTCAAGGCTTCATTCTGAAAAATCTTCCCGAAGACACAAAGGAGGTATGACTTCAGAATTTTTATGTAAAGCAAACACTTACTATGTTGTATAACACTGACCGCCAGTTAAATTTGTTATGTTTTCAATAACACATTGATACTCGATCAGCAAATTTTATGCAAGGATAAATTAAGAGTGTTGTTTAGTTTCGGATCAGCGTGTTGCAGGACTTTTTAGTGATTTGGATACACACACCTAGCTATGTTTATATGTCTCTCGTATTTGAGTGCAGTGTGTAGATTAAAAAAAAAAAAATGAGCCTGTGATGAAGCGCAAACTCATTTGTATGCTTTTCCGGTTATGTGAGTGTTGAGGCCTAGCAAAGTTATCTTGTGCGAAAGGTGAATGCATATGTGCTCTGAGAAAAACTGCTATATGTGTTTCAAATTTTTTTTTCTTTTGCCTAGGCTACTCATATTTCGCGTTGTATAGAGATGACATTTTCGGGTCTTTCTGCTTTAATGTAACCTCTTGTTACTTTGACATCTGTAATTTGACTATCACAGTGGTGCACTCAGTGGCAAGAAGTGGTTGCCGTGTTGATTTGCCTTTCTCACACTGATGTTATTCTGGTATCCTGCTATGTGTGGCCGTACAGCGGAAGCAACACCCAAATCTGTCCCGGATGGCTGCGACATCTGCGTCAGCCGTTCTCCCGCCGTCCAATATTAGTAGCGGGTGACTTTAATGCACCACACATGGCCTAGGGGCATTCCGCCACTAGCGCCCGAGGCCAGATAGTCGTAGAAACTTTTCTAGATGCCTAGTTCGTGCTTCTTAGCGCCCCAGCCACATCAACTCGTCGTCGGGATCATGCTGGTGTCTCGGCTTACTCCTGGGATTTCACTTGATGATTGGGCCATGCATCAGTCAACTGGAATCAAGAACCAGATTGTTAGGGCAGTGACCACTAGTCCATACATATAGGCATATAACCAGATTGTCCCCGGCGCTTACGCCGAAAGTGTCATGTAACTAACGGGGATCTATTCCGTGCTAAACCAAATATATGGATGTTGTCAAATGCTGGCGATGCTCATGTGGACCTCGTGAACATCATTAGGACTTCAGTTTCCAGTGCTACACAGTGCATATGGGTCGATGAGTCTCGTCCAGCGACAGATCTACAACTTCTACGTCTGTGGGCAGAACGTCGGCGTGCGGAGAGTGTTGTGTCTTGCTGTCCAGACTCCAGCTTTGCTTGTTACAACCTCAACCGAGCAACTGCAGTGGCTCGCAGACATGAGAAGAAACTTTCCCAGAGCAACTGGATGGAATGGTGTGCGTCGCTTGGACCTTCATCTACTACAGCTTCGGTGTGGTGGACATTCCAGGCAATGGAACGAGGTCCACATACCCCTGACTCGGTCTCCAGTGTGTCTTGCATCTGGACTGGGCCCTGCGGTATTCGTACCGGAGGTTGTGCAATCTTTGTATCCAAATTTCGACAGTGCACCTCGCACCATTACCCGCTCATCCACCATTCCGGCCCATGTGGGAGGAGTCCCATGTAAGGGGCTGTTGACGGCTTGGAGTCATTGTTTGTCATGGCTGTACCATTGGCGGCAATCAACAAGGCTTAATCGTGGACTGCCCCTGGACCTGATGGCATACTCTACGAGGTACTGTACAAAAACATGGGGGAACCTGCTCTTGAGTGGCTTCTTGACTATATATATATTGTGTGGAACACCGGAGGGGTTCCGATGTCATGGAAACACGTGGCTGTTGTGACCATTCCGAAGCAGGGAAAGCCACCTGACATTCTCACAAACCTGTGACCAATCGCCCTTACCGCCACACTATGTAAGCTGATAGAGCGAATGGTGGCGATGTGCCTCAGCTGGTGGCTTGAGCATTTCTGGTGGTATCACCCAACCCAGATTGGATTTCGGCCTTAACTGGGCACTGAAGATGGCTTGGAATACCTTTCCTCCGCGGTACTCATTGGTGGTTTGTCCCACTGTGTGCGGACGCTGCTTGTGATGGACATACGTCGAGCTTATGACAATGTGAGCCATGAGGCTGTGCTTGGTATCCTGCAGTGGATTCACTTGCCTCCTTGTGCTAGCGCATTCATACAATAATTTCTTCGTGAGTGCTCCTTTTCCGTCCGTCTTCTCGGAAAGAACTATGGACAGTTTGCGACCAAGTGCGGAATGCCGCAGGGATCCGTTCTTGCGCTGATATTGTTTAATGTTGCGATACTGCCGATGGCATGGGAGCTGTCAAATATTCCGGACGTACAATTCTTAATGTATGCTGATGATGTGACGGTATGGACTACACGTCACTCTTTGAAGCGGGCACTGCAGGAAGCACTTGATATAACACTTGCTTGGTGCAAGTCAGTGGAGCTCATGCTGTTGACTGAAAAGACCTCTTGCATGAGAATTGCTAACAGCTGGGGCCTTCAAAATCTTAACCAAGCCCCTCTTCGACTTACGCTCGACGGTCACGTCTTGGCAGAGGTAACCATAGCTCGAGTGCTTGGAGTGCAATTTTCTGCATCCGGATCAGCATAGCCCTGGCTATGATCTGCCCGCATATCCGCTTCTAGCATGCTCTACCTTTTTAGTCGCATTGCCCAGAAATCAGGTGAGGCTTGCACTCGTATTGCTCAGCTGCTGGTTTGCTCCGTATTCCAGCCTCGCTTGATCTATCTATCACAGTTTCAGTGTCTTACCAAAGCAGAATGGGCTCGACAGGAAAACCTTAACTGCAAAGCCATGCGCGTGATTACAGGCCTTCCAAGGCTCACACCTATTGCTACACTTGGGGCAGAAGATCAGGTGAACATACTTGATGAGCTCATTCATCAAAGACGTGAAGCGCAGGTGATAAAACACAGTAGTGTTCCTGAGGCTGCTGCCTTGACGAATTACCTGGACCCGTCTATCCTCTTAGTAGATCAATCCTTATTGCAGCTAGCCCCGTGGGGCCACTGCCAAGTGACTAAAAAGCCACTTGGTTGAATTTGGCGCTTGAATAATTGAAACTCAAATTCCGTGAGAACCACCACACCTGTGCCTTCCTGTTCGGAGTTCCAGGAAATAGGCCTAGGTGCCTATGTGGATGCCGGGTTGAGTTTGGCAATTCTTCATATGTGCTTAGTGTGCCTCTCATATCCAGATGTAAACCAGACTTGTTCTTATGAGTTTGATACACCCATTACCTCAATACTGGCGGGACTAGTTGCACTCCGCGATGACCTGACGACTGTTGCCAATCGCCGAGGTGCAAAGCCCAAGGAGCATGATCTTCTACACCGATTTGACGCAAGCGGTGCACTCACTCTGTCATGTCGATTGTACAGCTGGTGTAGCGATGGACTTTCATCGCGGTGCGATGACTTATCCAAGCCTGGTTCAAGTCTGTTGGATTCCGCATTCCGCAGATGCCGCATTCTATCCCTTGACGGTCATGCCTCTGCTCATGCTCCCACACTCTGAAACAATGGACATTCAGAAAGAAATTTTCCGGCACACCACGCGAGCTCTCATACCTCTGTGTGATTCTGACCTCTTGGGTGGCCTTACCTGTCTAGAGGAGGTATCGCTCCAAAAAGTTCGCGTGAGTGCGCCTGTCACACCATCCCTCCACGCACAGTGGTGATATATCGACACCTCCTCTAGATGCCTGTACTGTCCTGCGCCACCACAGAAAGCGAACCTACAGCACTTGCTATGGACATGCCCTGGTCTGCAGTCAGCTCGTCGACGTCATCTGAACCGTGAGTGAGCGAAGAAACTTTATTGCAGGTCCAGCGAGGACACAACCTCGTCATGCACCCGGCTAGTCCCATGTCGGGATCGCAGGCCTAGCCCACTGGCCCGGTCACGGGCACGTCGGACAGCCAGGATTTGCTTGTCTGGAGCGGGGCTATGCAGAAGCAAGTCCCACTCCTCCTTGATGAACTTGGGGCATGTCGACCCACACTCCCAGAGCATGTGTGTTAGAGTGGAGGTCTGCCCGCAGGACAGTGGGCATCCACCCTAATCGGCCGCCAGACTTACACAAGTGAATCTTTGGCCCTCATCACCGCTCCTTATTGGACTATATACTATGTCTAACATGGACTATGTGGACTATGTGTAACACTTCCTTTTGATGCCGCAAGGCAAACTAACGCAATGATAATAAAAAAAATTGACTTTTTTTTTTATTTGACTGTGTTCAAAAGTACAAAAGGTGCCCATACTCTTCTGGGAGAAAAAAGAAATAATTAAGGTTGTAATTTTGACCTTGCGTGTTGAATGCAAGACAGTTCAAACTCTTGCAAACTGCTATAAGAATAGCTGGATGGGATTATTATTTCAATATATTAAGTAGAACATGTGGCAAGATGTGATGCAAGAGAGGGGGAGAAGGGGAGGGAATGGGTAGGCCTGCTCCGCCCAGACTGCCGAACACATAGCCTCATAAAATTTACTCACCTGCCATAACTGCGATTCATTTCGTGGCGTAGAGGACGAGAACTGCATTCTTCTTTAAATTTGGCAGAAAGCACAGCAAAGCCCACAAAGGCTATGTGTGCCAGCTGTGTATATAATGCTCTTATAGAAGAAGCTCAATCTCGGTTTGCAGGAGACAAAAACGTTTTGAGTCAGTTTGCTGTAATTGTGTGTAAGGCTGTGCACTCCTCCCGAGGTGGTTTAATCTTGTGTGCGTGTGTCGATGTCCGTGATTTTTTTCTAGGATAAGAACCATGTTATCCTGGGGCGCTGCCTTGCACTTGCTGCCCTCGTCCGTTCTGGGAAGGCAGTCAAAGCAGCGGGCAGTGTTGCAAAGGAAGTGCTGGAACTTGGCACACGCTACAGTCACCTCCAGCTCATGGCATGCGACATTTTTAAGGACCTTCTTAACCAGGTACTGCTTTTTTTGTTTTTACAACCACACGCTTCTTTGTTCACACTTGCACTTCTTTATTCTCAATATTCTTTTTCTACTGTTGAACCTCTACATATTAAATTTTGCCTTAGATTGAGGTATAGTCGCTACATTTTAACATACAAAGATGAAAGCATTTTATATATACTCAAACATTAAGGGAAGGAATTCATGATATATTAGGTCTGCTGTATGTCAAAACTGCCCCGGGTGCTGTCTTTCTTTTTTCTGTTGTTGTTGTAAAGCCTAGCTCAGCAGGGTGTAGATAAAACTTTAAAAGAAAAATTTTGGACTAGTCCATTCACCGGCAGTGCTCACCTACTTGCGTTGTACTTATCGTGACAGGGCATTATATACTGATGGCTCAGACAGGTTCTTGCTTGGTGAAGTGTGACTAAGAACTGTTTGAGCCACTCAAGCTCTCTACAGCATCTGTGCGTCCTTTCCGCTGATTTCTGGATCTCGAGAAGGCAGAATTGTTGCAGATGTCATTGCTTGTTTATAATTAATGACATGTGACAATGTTTCCTTCTCGAGGCAAAATTGCAAATCGGACAGCTTGGTGTAGTTCCCTCTTTCCTGGTAACTCAAGAATCAGTTTGATATCAGCGCACTATAAATGACTGAGTGCTATCAAGAGATGCGCTGTAACAAATTCTGCAAACAAAAAGAAGTATAGGATCACCTAACTACCTTGCTTTCTAATTCTTGTATGAAAACAGCTTTGCTAAACCAGTTTTTACAAACATAACCTGCTTTTACCTTTCTAAGTTTCATAATTTGGACATGTAGGATATTGGTGGATATGTGGATATTGGAATATCAACCTATTTTTAAATTTGTTTCACATATTCGGTGTATTGAAGAGACTCGACACTGTTCTGTTTGTCACCGAGCCTTGTGTAATGACTCTAGGCACAGAGTTTTCACACATGTTGATTGCTGGTATGTCAGTAGATCAAGCACATGCAGCTGTGAAATGCAGAACTGATGATGTTTGCACAAACTTTACAGTGGCCATCTAGTGTTGCTGATAGAAGCTTTTTCAGCCATATATGCAGAAAAATCTATTTCTTAGTTACACCTATAGCTATATTGTGTTCCAGGTGAATGAAAAGAACTTCAAGAAGAAGGTGTGGCCTGAGTTGCAGGAAATGTTGTCCTGTGGGTGGGAGGACTGTACGCCCCTCAAGCTCTATGTCCTGGTCCAAGCAGCATCCAGATTTCCAGTGAGCCCTATAAAATATCTTCTCACATTTCGCTACAACCTAGTTTTAGTGTTGCAGTTTAAAGCTATTCGACAGGAATTTCATATAAGCATGAGTCAGAGTTGTGGAGCATGGGTTAAAAATTTGTAATATTCATAGCCTGTCGTTTGTACACCATTCTGCAGAAGTTTAAGCCAGGGTATGTTAATGGCGGCACCATGAAATGTAAAACCATGTGCTTTATTATTGCAAAACACATCTGATGGTATTGCATGCAGCCTACAGATTATTAGGACAGTAGCAACAAAACGTTCCACATTGTGTTAACAGTAGCAGTAGTAGTAAACAGTAGCCAACACCACACAGCTCTTGTCTATATAGAGGTGCCGAGTGATGCCACCCTTCACATTCTATTTTCTAATTTTCATTGCAGGGCATGGTGGATGGAGCCTTTCTACAAGATAATTGGGGTTGCGATAGTATTCTGGACAAGGAAAACTTTGCACACATTGTACAGATACTTCAGGTAAGCTGTATGAATTATCGGAAACTACTGTTGTGAGGCTGGTCATCTTAACTTGACAATGACTCCTGCAACGCATTACCAGTGGAATCGTATGACTGTGGTCAACGTCTGATTTTTCGAATTCGCAGGAGCCGCGGAAATGTAAAAAAAAAAAGAATGCATGCCTTTTAACTGCCCTCAAGGGCCCAAATACCCACAGCCACGACCGAAGCAGCTTTAGAGGCATGTCCATACAATTATTAGGCATCTAGGTGCTCGTACTGTGACAGGAGACGGCGGGTGCGCGCGCGTATACTGGTCACAAGAAACACATTTTATGTTTCGTGGCAGTGGCCCCTTTGCACTCTTGGTATGCTTCACCACGATACATTGCGTATGCTTAACCTCGTAACACTGCTGCAATGCGGCGAAACTGACTTTCGGGAATCGGCTTTATGCAACGCTTTCCGGGCTTTCCGCGCTTCGACGCCATCGGAGAGGAGTACGAAGGCGGAGTCGGCGCCATTGCGGTGAATCCTTTAAATGACAGTGGCGAATCCTTTAAATGAAAAGAGATGGCACCGAAAGACAGCAAGCATAGTAGCGAAGATCGAAGATGCTAGGCCTAACGACAGCACAATACTACGGCTGCCAGCGGATCGGCGTGCGAGAGCATTGGTTCAGGCCTGCGAGATACTCAAAATCGCTACGGTGGTAGCTTCAATTAATGCCATTTCGGACCTGAGGTCACGGCAAAAATCCGAAACATCGGACGACGAACGGTTTCAACGTCCAAAATTACAGATGTCCTTGTGCATTGGCTCTATGGAATATTCGGCGGCGGCGCGAAGGCGTCCGAATTATAAGACATGGCTGAAAAATTTGTCGTTGACTGTGTTTGACTTCCACGCCTTCTTTTTTGTACTGTGGGTGGCTAAACAGCCTTCCTTGTGTCAGATGAAAAAAATATTGCATTGCTGTGTTGATGCCTCTTTTTTTTTTTTGCTTCTGAGCAGTACCTTTTACTCGCTAGTGGCATGATGTCATACCTTTTGTTTAGTGTGCATGCCTATTGCAGTCATCTTGTGTGAGCTGTGTTTTAACAGTGATAGAGAAATGCCAAAGGGGAAGGTTGCTTACCTTGTCTGCATGATAAAAAATGTGCGGTTGCGGTAAGTTATGTCGAGTATATTCACATGTTGCTGTTAGACATCAGCATGTGACACCAGTAAACATTAAATATTTCTTTCTTTTTTAAATAAATATTTGAAACAATGTAGTTTGGGCTCCTAGCTGTTTTCCGTGAACTTCTGGCTTCTTATATTGTACTTGGTCGTCAAAAATCCTGGTGAGCATATTATCTTCATTTCACAGCCAGTGAAAAAGAACTTGATGCACTAGCCCCTGTAAAATGAAATTTCCTTCCCATCTATTCCTAACATTTGTTTCTCCACTGTATGTGTTAAGGTATCTTTAATTTAAAAAGCATTCAGTGCCATCATTGTCAATAAAAATTTAGTGCTGCGATAATGAGACATATTTAGCAGCAGTACAGGGCAAGATGCAGGAGAATAAGTTGACAGGGCAAAACAATGGCTAGTAAAGTTGTACTCCAGCATTTGCTCTGTCACCTACTCCTATGTTCTCCCTGCTCGACAGAGAGAACATGTCTAATGATTTGCGTAACCAACTTGTCTGCCTTTCAGCCTGCGCCTATTGGGGTGCAGTGTATAACCCAGGCCTAGTAGGCGTAGACTTGCCCACAAAAAATTGTATTCGCCATGTCCTAACCTAATTGCAAACTGCGCATATTCGCTTTTGCGGAATGCAGAAATCGACGGTTGTCCATCCTAGAGTTCATCCTGTCTGCCCATTGATCCTGCAAGCTGTCATAACCACAAAAGGCTTCAAAAAGTTCTGGAAAACCCTCGTGGATGGTGAGACACAACTTTTTTTGCTGCTTTCTAGTCTTGCAACATTGACAAGCTGCCGCACATGGTGCTGGGTTACTGTAACAATGTAATGGTAGAATGCTGAGCTTAAAATTGTACTGGGACAAACAACCTTGCCTTCAGAGCTCGGTTCTGCTTCTTGGTAGTTAATGTTTATTTGTGTCATGGAAATTCATGTATATAACAAGCTCTAGAAAGGTGGTGGTAGCAGCTATTATGCCTACTACATGCATAGTATGCCTAATGAAAATTCCAGGTTTTGTAATGGGGGGTTCATTGCATGCCTGGTTGTTAATCCTTGTTGAGTGTACTAAGGAGCTCAGTATAAAAAAAAGGAGTAAAAGTATGTGCATGCAATGAATTAAGCAGTGGCACCTGGATGTACAGCATAATCAATGGCCTGGTCAAGCACTGTGCACCCTTCTGGAAGCTTGGCAAAAGCTTTCTTCTAGAGTGCTAATGCCTGTCTCCTTAATGTGTAAAAGATGCTGCCTAATGTGCAGAGGGTAATTGTGATGAGTGTAAACAAATTTATGTGCCACGTGACGCTGTAAAGATTGCAAACATTGAAACTGTCAGTGGCCTTTCTTGGCGCCTATGGTTGCTTTCTAGAGTTTCAGTCACGTCCCTTTGTTTTTTTTAGGGGCCCTCCTTACTTCACGTCGGGAGGAGCACATCTTCCTGGCTGTACAGCTTGTCAAGTGGTGCCTGCCCCAGCTTACTACCATAGATAAGGTTCGAGTCATTTGTGGCAAAGTATTATGGGTCTTCCTCTTCCTCCCAAATGACTCATTCTATCAACCAATGGCCCTCAGTCCCCAGCAGCTGTGGAGCACCTGAGCAAGACGGTGGTCAGACCTGTAACGCAGCAGAGGGTGCTAAGAATCTCTGGACCCAGATAGGCTGCCAGTGGAAACTGACGCTGGTAACCTTTAACACCCGAACACTCTCGAGTGAAGCTAGCTTAGCAGGACTTCTTCAGGAACTGTCAGGCATTGTTTGGGATATCATTGGCCTTAGTGAGTTTAGAAGAACTGGTGAGGCTTATACAGTGCTGACTAATGGCCACGTCCTCTGCTATAGAGGATCTCCAGATGAGAAGCAGTATGGAGTACAATTCCTCATCCATAAGGACATAGTGGGCAACATTGACAAATTCTACAGCGTTAATAAGAGGGTAGCAGTGGTCGTAATAAAACCTATTAAGAGGTATAGATTAAAGGTAGTACAAGCCCACGCTCCAACCTCCAGTCATGATGATGATGAAATAGATCAGTTTTATGAACATGTTGAATTAGCAATGAGAAAAGTAAAAATTCAGTATACTCTAGTAATGGGCGACTTCAATGCATAAGTGTGAAAAAAACAAGCAATTGGCAAATATGGCGTCGATTCTAAGAACACTAGAGGAGAGATGGTAGAATTTGTAGAAAGGAATAAGCTGCGAATAATGAACACCTTCGTCAGGAAGCGTAGCAAAGTGGACCTGCAAAAGTCCTAATGGGGAAACAAGAAATAAAATTGATTTCATACTTTGTGCCGATCCCAGTGTAGTGCAGGATGTAGAAGTTTAGGTAGGGTAAAGTGCAGTGATCATAGGTTAGTGAGGTCCAGGATTCACCTCAATTTGAAGAGAGAAAGAGTAAAATTGGTGAAGAAGAAACAGAGAGATAGAGAGACAAAAGGGGAGGAAGGACAGGCAGTTAGCCAGTGTAAGTACCAGCTGGCTACCTTGTGCTGGGGAAAGGGGTAAAGGGAATAAAAGGAGAAAGAAGAAGAAAAAAACAAAAAAATTCACACAGTAACTCGATGCTACACGCTGCAACATTCAAAGATGGTTGCACAATTCACAAGTCCTTAAAAACTTCAGCAAAGCCCTTAAAGCCTTGAGTGCCGAAACCCATCTGGACCAGTGTCCTAGAACTTTTTCTTCTGTGAATGAGTGATTGTCCAGCTTTTCGAGTGTGGTGACAAGCACTTTTCTTGGCACATTGTAACGGGGACAGCCACAGAGGAGGTGCTCGATCGTCTCCTCGCAGCTGCAGGTGTCGCAAGTAGGGTTCTTGGCCATTCCAGTGCGGAAGGAATAGGAGTTCGTGAATGCCATGCCGAGACACAGGTGCCACAAAAGTGTTCCTTCCGCTCCTGGTAACCCAGGTGGAAGACGAAGTCGCAGACGTGGATCCAATCTGTGTAGACGTGTGTTCGTGAATTCACTGATGTTCCACAGAGTCCGCATAAGCTTGCGTGTGAGGGAGTGAAGACTTGTGGCTGCGCCTGCTCTTGACAGTGGTATCGGTATAATATGGGCACCATCTTGGGCCGATCGGGCAGCGTCATCCACACTGTGATTTCCCGAAATTCCGCAGTGACCGGGTATCCACTGGTAGATGATTTTGTGCCCCTTGTCAATTGCATGATGGTGGAGTAGTCGGATGTCTGTGACTAATTGCACATTAGGTCCATGGTTGAAAGGGGACAGCAGACACTGGAGAGCTGCCTTTGAGTCACAAAAGATGCACCATGAATGTGATGATTTGTGACCAATAAACTCCAGAGCGGCACAGATAGCTGCGAGTTGTGCAGCCATCGATGATGTAATGTGAGACGTCTTGAATTTGATGGTGACAGATTTTGTGGGAATTACCACTGCTACAGCTGAACTTTTAGAGGAGACAGAGCCGTCCATGTAAACGTGGATGCATTCTTTGTGCTTGTCATGTAGGAATGAAAGCAGAGTTTGTTTTAGGGCAAAAGATGACATCTCCGTTTTCTTTTTAATGCTGGGAATGACAAGAAGGTCCTGGAGTGGATGCAGGCGCCACAGCAATAGAGATGGTCGTGTTGCAGACGTGAAGCTTGGCGGTAAACTTCCATGGTTGGCAGCAATAATCCTCCTAAACGCTGAATTAAGTCGAGCGGCAGGGAGGGAGGCGAGATGATGCGATGGAAGACAGGCAAAGTGCCCGATGTGCATCCTTAAAGCGTCGACTTGAATGTACATATTGATGGGGTGGTCATGCGCGATGGCAAGTGTTGCTGTCGTGGATGCACACTGGGTAGGCCAAGACAAATTCGCAGAGCTTGAGCTGGCACAGACTGGAAGACACAGAGGTTGGTCTTACCAGTCCAATCCACTACAGGCAAGCTATAGCGTAGGAGACCCAGGAACACTCTGTATAGAGTTGGAGAATCGCACTCACAGACGCACCCCATGACTTACCTGCGAGAAATTTGAGCATGTGGATTATCATGACTAGTTTCCTTTTTAGGTAGGAGACATGACGACTCCAGGAGAGGTCTCGATCTATTATAATTCCTAGAATGTGGTGCCTCTTCCCGTAGACAATAGGCTGTCCATTAATTCTGACCATGTACGGTCTTATTGCTTTGTGTGTGAAAGCGACCATAGAGCACTTCTCGGAGGACACCTCCAGACCTCGTGCTCGAAAATAACCTGATGTTAGTGTGGCCACTTTTTGAAGTCTGGCACACACCTGGGGATGCATCGCTCCTGATGACCAAATGTATATATTGTCTGCATAGATTGACACATGGACGGATTGCAGAAGAGTATGAACGAGATTGATGAGCATGAGGTTAAATAGAGTGGTGCTCAAGACTCCGCCTTGTGGTACACCATGGTAAGTGTTGTGTTGTGATGACGCATCATCCTGTGTTTGCACAAAGAATGACCTGTCCTTCAAGTAGCTGAATATCCATTGAAAAACAAGGCCACCTAGGCTGACATTGCCCAAGGCGTCCAGGATGGCTCGGTGGGTTACGTTGTCATAAGTGCCTTTAACATCCAGGAACATCTCCGCTGACAGTCTCCTTAGGCTTTTTTCGTGCTGAACAAACGAGATAAGATCTACGACGTTGTCTGTAGAAGAGTGTCCGCATCGGGTAGCCTGCCATAGCGTCAGGGTATATCTTATAGTGTTCTAGATACCACTCTAGATGTGTCAGCACCATCCTCTCCATTACCTTTCCTAGACAACTGGCCAGAGCATTGGGCCGATAAGACGCCACGTCTGGGGGTGATTTACCTGGTTTGAGCAGAGGCACAAGGTGACTTGACTTCCATACAGCAGGAACCACTCCTTCACGTCATGAATTGGTGCACACATCTAGAAGAGCATGTCGGGCTGTTTGACCGGGGTTGCCAAGAGCTGTATATGTCACCCCGTCAGGCCCAGGCAATGAGAAACACCTGCACGCTGCCAACGATGCTTGCAACTCCTCGATGGAAAACGGATTGTCCATACGAGAATCCCGCAACATTGCTATGTCATGGGGATCATGTGTGGGGAATGAGGACGGTAGACCAGCAACCTTTAAACAGAAGTCCTCCACTACGTCGATCTCTCGGTGACCTTGGCAGAGAGCCAGGTGTTTGAAGGGGTGGCATTGTTGCGGTGATGTTCGAAGACCGCGCACCATTCTCCATATATGTGACAGGGGTTTATGCGAATCAAGGGAATTGCAGAAAGTCTTCCATCTTAGAGACTGCAGGGAGTTGATCCGACACTGGATCTCCTTCTGTATGAGTCTCGCCTCCCTTAGGTCGTAGATGGACTTGGCGCGCCTGTACCTTCGTTTCACGCGACAGCGAATTGCTCGAAGCCACTCCAGTTCTGCTTCGAATTCAGATAATTTAAGAATAGGCCTAAAGACTTGTGGCTTCTTGAGCAGCATCGTTAATTAGTTCCTCGACGTTGCCAGGTAGACAGTGCTGGATCTTTTGGCAATTCTCCATGAGCAATGTGTTTTTAGGCCAGTCGATGCATTCAAGAACTGTGGTAGAGTGTGACTTGTGTATGCCGTCGATTTTAATATATGTTGGAATGTGGTCACTACCATATGTTTTGTTGTCCGGAAACCTTTTCACACTGGCACTGAAGCATCTTGAATCAAAAGTGAAGTCCAGGCAGCTACTGTATGTCAATCCCCGCAGAAAAGTGGGACTGCCATCATTTAGGCAGCAGAGTTCATGGTCCGACGCGAAGGATAGTACATGTCTTCCTCGACAATCCATCTTTAAGCTTCCCCATAGTGGATGATGCACCTTGAAATCGCTGGTAATAATCCGTGGTCGAGGTGTCGCAGTTAAAATTGCATGTAGTCTTGCATTGTCAAATCCACTCGAAGGTGAAATGTAGGCACCTACGAGCGTGAGTGCAACATTCTTGAATTTTATAGTGAAACATACCTACTGATTGTCGTCATCAGGTGCCACTGGGTGTAAAGCATAATTTAAATTGCATCTGACTTAAACGATGACTTTGCTGCGGTCGCTACAGGTGGCAGACATGAAAGCTTCATATCCTGATAGGCGGATGGCACTCTCAATGTTTGACTCACAAATGACGATGATTGGAAATTTGTTCTTAAAAACAAATGGATGAAAGTCCAAAATGCGGGATTTAAGGCCTCTGGCATTCCACTGGAAGATAGACGCTTCCTTGACTTCTTTAAGGAACGAGTGCAGAGGAGCAGCCATGGTGCTTCTCAAGACCGGACAGTACTGGATTCAGGGCATACAGTATTTGAAGTGCACCTCGAGCCACTAGAGTGTCACCATCATAAGGGCCCTTATGATGGTGACAACTTGTTTGTCGCGTCTTGGCTGCTGTCAGAAGTTAAGCATGATTCGGCAAGCGCACTACATCTTGCTGCTCCATTGCTTGGTCTAGCTGTGGCAACGGCAATCACTCACTGTAATCAAGAAATCTGCAGAGTACAATCAGCCTCTCTATATGGCTTTCATAGATTACGAAAAGGCATTTTATTCTGTAGAGATACCAGCAGTCATAGAGGCATTACATAATCAAGGAGGACAGGAGGCTTATGTAAATATCTTGGAAAATATCTACAAAGATTGCACAGCTACCTTAATTCTCCACAAGAAAATAGAAAGATACCTATAAAAAAAGGGGTCAGACAAGGAGACACAATCTCTGCAATGCTATTCACTGCGTGCTTGGAAGAAGTATTCAAGCTATCAAACTGGGAACTCTTAGGAGTGAGGATCAACAGCGAATATCTCAGCAACATTGGATTTGCAGATGACATTGTCCTGCCCAGCAACACTGGGGATGAGTTACAACAAAGGATTAAGGACCTTAAAAGAGAGAGTGTAAGAGTGGGGTTGAAGATTAATAAGCAGAAAACAAAGATAATGATCAACAGCCTGGCAAGGGAACAAGAGTTCAGGATCGCCAGTCAACCTTTAGAGTCTGTGAAGGAATATGCTTACCTAGGTCATTCACTCACCGGGGACCCTGATCATGAGAAGGAAATTACAGAAGAATAAAAGTGGGTTGGAATGCATATGGCAGACATTATCAGATCCTGACTGGAAGCTTACCATTGACACTAAAAATAAAGGTGTACAATCAGTGCATTCTGCTGATGCTAACATATTGGGCAGAAACTTGGAGACTGACAAAGAAGCTCAAGAACAAGTTAAGAACCATTCAAAGAGCGATGGAATGAAGAATGTTAGGCGTAACGTTAAGAGACAGGAAGAGAGCAGTGTGGATCAGAGAGCAAACGGGATAGCTGATATTCTAATTGACTTTAAGAGAAAAAGCTGGAGCTTGGCAGGTCACATAATGCGTAGGTTAGATAACCGGTGGACCATT
Organism: Dermacentor andersoni; assembly: GCF_023375885.2. Taxonomy (NCBI): domain Eukaryota; kingdom Metazoa; phylum Arthropoda; class Arachnida; order Ixodida; family Ixodidae; genus Dermacentor; species Dermacentor andersoni. The sequence goes on along the minus strand of NC_092816.1, from coordinate 94,826,615 downwards.
AGGGTTACTGAATGGATGCCAAGGGAAGGGAAGCGCAGTCGAGGACGGCAGAAGACTAGATGGCGTGATGAAATTAAGAAATTTGCAGGTGCTAGTTGGAATCAGTTGGCACAGGACAGGGGTAATTGGAGATCTCAGGAAGAGGCCTTCGTCCTGCAGTGGACGTAAAATTGATGATGATGATGATCGTGGGGTTTTAGCAGGCCTTTATTATAGTGCTGTGACTTACGGTTTCATGATGCTGCAGAATGAATGTGACGTGGTTAATTTACACCTTTTCATCGCTTTGTCATTCTTTATAGTTACAGTATGTATGTAGAGTATAGACATTCTATACCTAAGCAAAATATATTGTTAGGCAAGTCATTGTATATACTGTTACGGAGCAGTGGGGCTGCTCCAGAACTTTGCTGACACCACCCGCCCGCTCACTGGCCTATTTAAAAAAGGATGTTTCCTTCTCAGGGGGCTCTGCGCAAGCCGATGCCTTCGCCGCCCTCGTTCGCTTGCTAACAGCTCCCACTTCGCTGGCTCACTACGACCCATCTGCTGCTACTGAAATTCACACAGATCCCAGCGGCCATGGAATAGGAGCTGTTATCATTCAACAGCAGGACAATGCACAGCATGGAATTGCATACGCTAGCGGCCTTCTCTCGCCCACAGAACAGAAGTTTTTTATCACAGAATGCAAGTGCCTGGCGTTGGTTTGGGCAGTAGCCAAGTTCCGCCCTTACCTATTTGGCCGCCCAGTTTTCGTTATCCGTGATCACCATGCCCTGTGCTGTCTCTTATCGCTGAAAGATCCAACTGAATCGGTGGGTGCAGCGACTACAAGAATACACTTTTACTGTTCTGGTCATTTACACAAGGACACTGACTGTTTATTCCGTCACCCGGTCAGCACTCCAGACCATGATGCCCACGACTCCGAGGCCTGCATCCTAGCCATTTCAGACTTGCGTGACATTCGCAATGAACAATGCCGTAATAACTCTTTCATCTCCTCATTGATCACATAGCTTCTGTGCATCCTGAACCCGCTGTCAGCACATTCGTACTCCGCCACGGCATTCTGTACCAACGCAATTATAGCCCTGACGGCCTGCAACTTTAGCTCGTCTTACCTCGACATTTTCAGCTAGAAGTTCTTCAGCAGCTACATGACACACCCACGGCTGGCCACTTTGGTGTCTCCCATACCTACGACCGTGTATGACGACGCTTTTACTGGCACAGCCTGTATTGCTTTGTGCGCCGCTACGATGCTGTCCGTGCACTCTGTCAGTGTTGCAAAGACCTGCTGTATTACCCGCTGGACGCCTACACCCCATCGATGTTCCTTCCAAACCATTCTTTTGCATCGACATCGATCTCCTAGGCCCTTTTCCTACACCTAAAGGTGGCAACAAGTGGGTTGCTGTCGTGACTGACTACATAACGCGTTACGCCATCACGCAAGCATTGCCGACAAGGTGTGCAACAGACCTTGTGGATTTCCTTCTGTATGATGTGATATTATGTCACAGCACACCGAGACAGCTGCTCAGTGATTGTGGCTGCGCCTTCTTGTCCCGCGTTGTCGAAGACCTTCATTCCTGTTCTGCTGTGCACAAACTATCCACCCCATATCACCCGCAGACCAATGGACCATCTGAGTGCCTCAACCGGACATTGACGGAGATGCTATCTATGTGCATTCCTCCGGACTACAGTTACTGGGACAACATGTTACTGCACATAACCTTTGCAGATAATTTGTCCCGTCATGACACCGCTGGTTTTTCTCTGCTTCTTTTTCTGTTCGGCCGTCACCCAACTTTGACACACTCCTTCCACCTGTGACCAACATTCCAACTGAGTATACCCACAACACCTTCGCCCGGGCTCACAAAGCTCACCAGATTGCCTGCTCACGGCTCACTGCATCACAGGTTGCGCACAAGACGAGGTACGACAGCCACCATCAGGACATTCATTTCTCCTGTGGGTCCCTAATTCTTCTACAAACACTATGCCATCACATTAGATTGCGAGAAAAACTTCTCCCGCACTACACAGGGCCTTACAAGATCCTGCACCAGCTCGGCAATGTAAACTACGAAGTATCCCCGGTGGAATATTTTTCATCGTCCACCCCTGTGCTCACTGTTGTCCAGGTGTCTAGGCTGAAACACTACTTCACCACAACTTCGCCCTCATAAACACTACTGCCGAGACGGCGGCTTTCTGACCGAGGCGTGGTGTTATGGAGAAGTGGGGCATAGTGTGATTATGGACAAAGGCAACGATTTGATGAGAAGAGTGTGCTTTGTGAGCTTTACGTCCGCCCATTCTCGAATTCGGCTGTGTTCTTTTTTCAGGATGTGCAGCATGCAAGCTAAGACCTCTAACACTAATAGAAAGGCAAGCACCGCATCTGTGTCTTGGGCTTCCACGTTTTGTGGCTAACAACATGCTTTATCTGGAGGTTGGAATTCATCCGCTTGAGTCCATATTTAAGGAACTTACTGTCCTGACTTTTCTGAAGCTATATGATGCACCCTTCTCCCGTTTGCAATCCATCTTCATCAATTCTCCTGATTCATTTTTCAGAACACATTAGCGATGTTATCGACAATCACAAGTTGTTTTTGTTCAGACGCTGTTAGCAAAACTTCATGTTTGGCTATGAAGTCTGATTTCTCCAAAAACTAATTCCTTAAAGGTGAAATTGATTTTTGATGGCATTTTTTCCAAAACATGCAAAACTTCTTCCAGCACGCATACCGTACTTGAAGGTCTCCTTCAAGATCATCTTAGTAAATTTCCGTCTTACTTGGTTGTTTCTACGGATGCAACATAAAATTTAGAGAAGGCCGGAGTTGGATCTTTTAAAATCAGCTTAACTGGTATTTCGCTCTCTGCCTTGCTGATTATACCTCAATATTTCTTGCAGAAATTCTGGCAATTATTCTAGCCATGAGAAAATTGGGTCCACAGAATTCTAAAGTAATACAGTCGAACCCACTTATAATGATACTGGTTTTAACAATATATCGGTTATAACAATAATAAGCTGCTGCACCATCAACATTTGTATGTGTTCCATGGTGAAATAACCCGCTTACTACATTGCCTCGGTGCCGCATTATCGGTTATAACGATAAAATCTGGCTGCTGGTTGTCCGAGCTGAAAGGTAGTGAAATGCGAAATCCTTGAAAAGAAAAAAAGGAAAACGAGAAACTCGAGCTGCTGCAAGATGGGCCGCAGCGCCAACAGCCACCCATGCTAGTTTTCCAGCCATCTTCGCGCCCCTCTCTTCCGTTGCCCTTCCACCCCTCTGAACATTAATGGGCTGCGCCCATAGCTCAAAGCCGCCCCACCCTTAAAAACACGAATGGACCGCGTCAACTGCGCTGCTCGCAGGTTGCTTGCATATTGCTCACTGGCTCCTCATTCAGCGCAGTTCTGCAAATAGCTTAATTGCTTGCATTCGTCTTTGTTGGTTCCGTCGAAATCGTTCCTGGCCACGCAGTTTCTCAGCCTTGTTTGACTCCCCGCCAAAACGGAAGATGGCTGATCCACCCGCTAATCATCGGCAATGCACAACATTGCCGATGAAAAGAAAGCGCACGGCTATAGATTTGGAAACTAAGTGCATCTAACCGATGAGGTGATCGTCGTGAACGTGCTTACATCAGATAGTGACGGCGACGATGCCAGCGATGATGCGGGAGGGTAGGCTGCCGCAGTGTTGTTCTCGCAGGAGACCAGGCAGATAATTCAGTCCCTCCGGGGCTTCATTTTCTTGAGGAACCTTCCTCTGCACTACATGGAGCACCTGGATGCCTTGGAGGATGTAGGCAAGCTTCACGTAAAGCATGCAAGGCTGGGGGACATAGGGTTTTCTCGTGCAAGCCAGTGAGAAGTGCGTGGCGAGATGCTTGTGGCAATCTCGCCTCAGCGTTTCTTCTGGATTTGTGAAGCTGACAGGCTACTGCGGCAACCTTCTCGCAATTTTTAAAAGGCCCCTTTTGGGGCCACCAAAGCGATGCCTCGGCGGTGCTCGTATATCTTGTGCCACCCGTGACCCCTCTTTGCAGATGTTATAGCAGTGCCATTCTTTAACACCGACAGCCGCGGCTTGTTACATGCAATCGGAGCTCCCAGGAAGCAGTTAAACGAGTGAACACAATCAGCAGCTGGATGGAGGAAGGTGCTGGAAAGGGTCACTCACCTCCCTGCTATTATAGTTTTCTCACATCAGCTCTGCCATCCCCCTATTTTGATATTTTAATGCAACCCGGTTATAACAATTATTGGTTATAACGATGGAATTTTCGTGGCATTTGAATATTGTTATAAGTGGGTTCGACTGTAGTTGTCACCGATGCGCTCTTGGTTTGTACACATTTAAATTCTAATAATCGGCCACACCTTCTGAGTATATTGTCGACGCTTGCCTTTAACAATTTGTCTGAAGTCCGCTTTCTATGGGCCCCAGGCCATAGTGGAATCTTTTTAAATGAATCAGCTGACTCGCTTGTATCCTCGTCACTAAATGACCCAGTCTTAAATATTCTTCCTGATTTAGCTTTTATAACAGGAGCTAGATTTAAACGCCTTTTATTTTTAAATTGTAACGATTCATTCCTACTTTCCGCAGATTATTTTCGACATCTAAATTTCCGGTGGAACATGAGCAAATGCATTTTCTGACAATGCAAGGTGACCTTAACAAGCTTCCTTTGTAGAGTGTCCGGCCTAAAGTTTTACCTTCATAGATCTGGTTTACCCATGACTAACCTCTGCTCTTTTTGCAACGAACCAGAAACTATGAACCATATGTTTCATACTTGCCGGTGCTTCTCCTCCCCCCGCATAATCTTCCTCTTATTTCCAACTACTAAACTGTGTTTAACGCTTACTACACCAAGCGTTGTGTCCTTTGGTGCTGTCAAATAGGCAGAAGCCATGGGTCAATGATTACTGCTATACACACGTTCATTGAAGCGTCAGGAAGGTTTTGCGACTAGGGTACCGACTGTGGGACACATTACTTGTCATTTTATCCTAAATTTATGGACCAAGCTATAGACCCTCAAGGACCTTTATAGACCCTCAAGAAACTTCTATTAGCATTTAGTTGCCTAATGCTTCGTATTGAATGTGTGCTTTTACCCCCATTTACGATGAGCAAAATGAGAACAAGGTAAAAGCGAGAGCCAACATTTCGACAAGTAGGCTTGTCTTTTTCAAGGCGACATATGCTTTCCTCGGCATAGTATATATAGGCAGGGTTCTTCTAAAAGGGAGAGGGAGGGCGTAAGGCGGGTGCGTGCGGAAAACCCCGAAGGTGTGTTGGCGGTGAGGGTGTAGAATTGAGAACCCCTCTATTATCTGCTTCGCTGGAGGTCATGGGCTATCGTGTCTCTGAACAAGATAATAAAAGGAGCGGCAGAAAACGGTGCTCATGGAAAAAAAAAATAATACTGAAATGGAATAAATATATAAATAAAAAAAGGAAAGAAAGGGAGGAAAAAAACCACTAAACAACCAAACTAACTGTTGTTGCCTGTAGCTTGAAATTTAGCTTAGCGAATAGATTCTAAAGCTCTGTTTGAAACGTTTATGCCTATTGGTTTGCAATGTCTTGAACTTATGGATAAGTTATGATTCTCTGTCTTTTCTTTCTCATTCAGAATGGAAATTTGACTGTAAGATATGGAGTTTAAGTTCATCAAAGTTATGACCTGGTTGGTTGAAATGCTTGATGACTGCTTTGGGAAGCTTTTTAGATGTGTCCGCGTGATCTCCGTTCAATATGAAGTTCATTGATTGTCCCATTTCACCGATGTATTGTTTCTTATAGAAGGACTATTCAAGCATATAGATCACATCCGAACTTGTACAAGTAAAGCTAATTTTCACTTCGTGTGCATAACTATTTGTGGTGCTTTTAATTTTCATGTCACTTTGAAGGTGCCTGCAGGTTTTGCACCTGGGGCGACAACATGTTTTTATTACGGGGGAATGATGTTGGCTGACTTTGCATGCACTAACCTGTCTTTAATGTTTCTGTTGTGGCGATAGGTAACCCTTGGTACATCCGGGAATGCTTTTATTAGATGCTCGTTACTTTATAATATTGGGTGGTATATTTCGTAGGATGTTGTTTATGTTTGGGAGGGCATTAGAATATTTTGTTATAAAGACTGGTGGTCTGTCAGATTCTGGTGTAGGCTGCCTAAATTTCTATCTCCTACCTTCCCCATGTTTTTTCTTTACTCCCCTTTTAGTATTTTATTTTATGCATTTTTCAATCAACCTAGTGTGGCCAGTCCCTCCTGTGGGTACGAGCCATGTTTTGAGGCAACAACAACAACTTCAACCAACAGCAACAAGGGCATGCGGCTGGTTTGGGCAGCCATCTTGTGTACGCAGTGTTGCTGCAACTTGTATATACCTTGCAAATACACCTACGCTTCACTAATTCTGTCCCGTGGCAGTACGTTTGAACTAACTAAAGGGCGAATGCAAATCGGGACAAAGACAAGCCAACACTTGACATTACTGTCTGTTCTCTGCTTGCCCTTTTGATAGTCATTTGCACCTGGCATTACTTAACAAAATGTTTCGTGGTACATCTGTTTTACACTTAATGATCTAGTTTGTCAGTATTCCTCAATGCTACTAACCAGCCCTGCCTATAGTCTTGTTAGCGCAAATGAGATTTGGGTGTTGCCCTTGCTTGTTTATTTCTTTCCTTGTAGGTTTATCATTCCTTGTCAATGCAGGTGTTAATAGTGAATAAAAAGACCATGGTGATTCACAAATATGGCAAGAAAGATATCAGGAGGGAGAACTTACAGCAGAACTCATCTCATGATAACTGTCTACAGTAATGTTATTAGCATACGAGCAATGTAGTGGCGTACCATATTCCTGAATTCACATTTCTTTAACATCTGTAGTGGTCATTCTGATACTTCCATTGCTTCGGCTACATACAACATACTCTGGTATTGTCCCATTTTGCTGTGGCATTCGCTTGCCAAGGTCGCCCATGAGTGTGGTGGCATGACGATGACTGCATGACACCGTCACAGTGATGACTATCAAATAGTGAAGAAGAAATGGCGTCAGTGGAGAGGTTAAGTTGGTATTATGACAATGAGATGATGATTCTTAAATGATGACAATGGCTTGAAAATGGTGGCATGATCACAACTATGGCGATAGCATGGTTACAATAAAATGACGAAGAAGGAATGACATTCATGCATTGGTGAAGGCTGTCTGACAATGATGGCGTGACAGCAATAGGATGACGTAGAGTGTGTGGCGACGATGGCTGACAACTGGGGTATGATGAGAGCTGTATGTCGAAGTTAGAATGATGACGATGGAACGATCATGACAGTATCACGAGGATGGTATGACAACGAATGCATGATGACCACTGTATGATGGTAACAGAGGGGCGATGATTGCATGACCACTGTATGAGGACAATGGAATGATGACGACTGTATCATGAAGCCTGTATGGCGATAATGGCGTGATGACGATGAAATGACGGACGACAGTCGGATGACGAAGCTGGAATGACAATGGTACGACCACGATGGCATGACGATGGCTTGACAAAGGATGCACGATAGTGACTGTCTGATAACGAAGCAACAATGACAATGGCATCACAACGGCAGCACAATCATGATTGAATGAGAGCAGCATGGATATGATAGAATGATGAACGATTGGTGTCGATGGAACGATAAAGGCATTATGACTCCGACTGTGATGATGGCATGTCGACGGCGAGATGAGAGTCAGATGACGAAGTTAGAATGACATCAATGGAACAATCGTGATGGCATGAAGTTAGATAAGGACAATGGAATGAACGCGATGCCATCAAGATGACTGTATGATAACGTATGCTGGCGATGGCTGTATGACCATGAAGATGATCGCATGCCAACCGCTTGAGGACAATGGATTGACGTTGAGTATATGACGATAATGACATGAGGACGGCATGATGAGAGTTGGATAAAGAAGCTGTAGTTGCAATGATGTAACGACCACGATGGCAGTTTGACAACGAATGCTTGACGAAGATGTTGTGACGACGACGGTATGACAGAACTGGTATGACAGAACTGGACGGGGACATCCTGACCTCAAGCACATAACGCATGACATAATAATAGCATGACGAGAGTCGTACCACGAATCTGGAATGATGATGATGGCACGACCACAATGGCATCACAACCACAAGGACCCATCTAGTGGCCCAAGCTGGTAGACAGCTTGGGCCACTGGGTCAGATAGATAGACTCAAAATGGTTCAATTATGGCAAATAATGCTAATCGCATTCATTTGATGATTGCATTCATTTGATTTGATGTCTGTGTCTAGCCAAGCCAGGCACAGAGTGTGCCTGCTCTGCGCCTGCTGCTGTACTCTAGCTGTGTGCGATGCAGCCAAGTGAAGGTTATCATGCTATCATATGGCTGGTTGTTTGCAGTAGTTTGCACAGCATCAGTGGAGGAACACTATAATCCAGACTAGACAAAAGCCAGCAAAAGAAATGCATGCACAAGATACAAGGAGTACACAAGACGAATGGTGGACTAACTCCAGTCCTGTGTACTTCTTGTTTCTTGTGTATAATTTTCTTTTGCTGGTTTTAATCTTAGTTGGTCAGAACACTTAGCCTTGTTGTATAAACCATTATTTTTTGCCATACAAGGTTTTCAGATGCCTTTTGTGTTTTGAACATGCCTTTGAAGTATTTCAGGTCTTGAAAGAAAAGGAAGTACTATTTGGTATTATTAAAGAAAAATAACAGGAAGAAAGATTTCTTTAAGAGGTAAAATAGCCCTAACAAAGGTGTGCTCCTGTAGCGTGTCATCACGTGCACCTTGGTTGCTAGGAAAGCTAGCATTCTTTTGTTCCTGTGTGCTGTGAAATTATAGTGCTCCGTGAGTGCATCTCGACATATCTAAATGGCATATGAGTGTAGCATACATAATGACAGCTTCCATGACCAAAGCAGCAGATGGAAGTTGGAAGCCTAGTGGTTTAAGTGTTTTCCATGGCGGTTTGGAGTAGTTAGCTCAACTTGGCACTGCCAGGTATCCAATAGAAGAAAAAAAATGAGTATACATACAAGCAACTTCTGGCTTGGCACCTAGGTGGGGCGGGTGTTTACTTGGCAAGGTGTTGCCAATCCTGTGACGACTTGACCAACAAGGAAGAAAGTTACTAACTTGAGTGCATACAACAGTGTCTTACAACAGCGGGTTACGTTATGTGAGAATTGTGAAAATAATTGTTGAGAAAATATGGTGTACAGCACCATGGAATGTTTTCAAATGTTCGTCTTGCCGAACAACAAGAAATTTTTTGTGTATGTGTGTAAATGCTTCAGGTGCTTTCATTGTGAGGTCTTATTATTAAGCAGCTAATGTTCTGCCTCTTTTCTTTTTCTGCTTGTCAGGTGGAGATAGTCCTGTCACCAGAGCTGAGGAAACAGGCAATTCATGCCCTGTCCAATAACTGGCACGTTTTGCATTCCATAAGTTGCAATCTGGTAAGTTTCTCTTCTTTCCTGAATGTGCCAAATCAGATGGACTGTTGTTTTGTTGAGTGCGTGTTTGCAATATTAGAAAAAAGTAAAAATATGCACTGAAGGAAGGCGGAATATTGTCATCATGGGATGTCAGTATGGGCAAATCAATCCAAACTATTGCTCGGGAGGCATTACAGTTTATTTATATGAATGAAAACGTTTATACAGAAGCACTCAGCTTCTCACGAGCATGTTCACCTCACATTGCACTACACAGAATTAAGAAAATGTGCCACAGTATTCATGAACTGAAAATGATGTCATCTATGTACCTACATGCAGGGTTTGTCCAGAAAGTAGTAGGACTGATTTTTTTTTAACTTATTCACAATTTTGACACGTTGACTAGTCCTCAGAATGTGCCCTTTCTGCATCAACACAGCGTTTCCTGCGACTCTGCTAATCACTGAAGGCTCCCTGGAACGTAGAAACCAGAATGCTCTTCAGCTCCCCCGTTACGGCCTCTTGAATGGCCTGGATCTAGCTATGGTGCGGTTCTTTCGTGACCCTTTTCAGTCGGGAAGAGAGGAGGAAATCTGAAGGAGTGACATCTGAGCTTTTGGGTGGCTGGGGAAGCTGTGTGATGCCATGTTTGGTCAGGAAGTCCATGACAGCAAAGGCGGTGTTGCTCGGTGCATTATCGTGATGGAGCCTCCATGATCCAGCGATTGCGGACGTGGGCAACTAGTTTTCTGAGTCTTTCAAGTACTTCGACATAGAATGCAGCATTCACAGTCTGACCACGCAGTACAGACTCTCTATGAACCACTCCTTCGCAGTCAAAAAAGATGATCAACATCAGTTTCATTTTTGACCTGCTCATGCGGGCTTTTTTCTGGAGAGGTGAGATGGGGGTGTGCCACTCAGAGCTTTGGCGATTTGGCGTGGGGTTGTACTCAAAAAGCCACGACTCATCTCCGGTGATAACATTGTCGAGAAAATTTGGATCATCACAAACACAATCAAGAAGTTCCTGACAAATCACAAGGCGTCTTTGTTTTTGTTCATCGGTAGCACCTTCAGTACCAATTTTGCACAAACTTTTCTCGATCCGAAGTTTTCGGTCATAATTTCGTGCACCACAGCTTCTAGCAAATTTAATCATTCTGATATCATCCGCACACTCAATCTACGGTCGGAGTTCAAAAGATTTTGCAATTTCATTTTGTCACTTTTTGCCATTGAAGGGCGTCCTGACCCTTGCTCATCTTCAACTTGCTCTCTTCCCTCCAGAAACAATTTGTGCCACTCAAAAACACTTTATAGACCCATGGCATCACTCCCATAACCAGTCTTGACCATGTCATGGATCTCACTCACAGTTTTGCACAGTTTGATGCAAAGCTTCACCGCGTAACGCTGCTCTGACAAACGATTCAATGTGCAGATAACAAGGCACTTTGAAAGGGGTTCACCTTAAGAGGAAGCTTTAACTCGGCCGAACTCCGACGCGGCCTATTCAAATACATGTAAAACGCAAAAACGTTTTTCTGAGATATCCGGTGGACTGATTTTAATGAAATTTGCTGCATTTGAGAGAGAAAGTCAAATCCTAGTGACTGTTGGAAACGGAATTTCGATTTAGGTCCTGAATTTTGTTAAAAGAACTTTCAAAAATTCGGAAGTTTGAAAAAAATAGAAGAACGAAGTTTACGAATTCATAACTCTGCATCCAAAACAGATATCGCAGTTCTGTAAATGGCATCCATTAGACCACTGAAAGCGGACAAACTTGATATCTCATTTTATATCTTACGTGAATTTGTTACGTTGTTTACAAAGGTTTTGCAAAAACTGTATTTCCATATTACTAAATTTTTTGAGATTCATGCATAACATATCAATTTTGTCCGCTTTAGATGTACTGTTAGATGCAATTCACAGAATTGCATTATCATTTTTTGTTCCCGAGTTAGAGTTGTAAACTTGATCGTTTCGTTTTTTGAAAATTTTTGATTTTTGCCAATTTTTATTAACACGTTGAGCACCTAAATCAAAAATTCGAAACCAACAGTCACCAGATTATAAGTTTTCTTTTAAATGCAACAAACCTCTTCAAATTTGGTGCAGTGGTTGCCGAGAAAAACTAATTCTCCTTTTACATGTATTTAGATAGGAGCACCCGAGCTAAAGCTTCCTCTTAAACCCAATATACACTCCTTGAAGGCTTGCAGACGACTGGCGCGCTTGTAGCTAAGACCCATTACCACCCAACCAGTGCAGTAACATCCCCCTCCTTCACCACGTTTTGGTGGGAAAAAATGAGTCCTACTACTTCCTGGACATATCCTGTATGTAGGCAGCAGTCATAGCTCCTTATAACCATGAATACCCTATTTATTCCTCTCTTCCCTTATCCCTAACCTTTAATCTTGCCACTGTACCTCTTGTCAATTACCACTTGGCCATCTTTCTCTTTTAACTTTGGCTGTAATGTTTGTTATGTACTCTCAAGGATGACTGGCATTTTCCTGCCACTCCATCTTTTCATGGTAACATCTGCATCTACTTGGATATCTTGAATCTCAGACTTGCTTTTAGGCACATTGCTTTCATACAGCTTTACTTGTAAGTGTGGTTATTGCAGGTTGATTGTGATGTAACTCACAAACTCGCTGTTGTTTCGCTACAGGCACAGTTCTTGGTTGAGTTTGCAAAGAAATCGGAAGATGCACAAATTCAAGTTGCCGTCCTGGGCTTCTTTGTGCAGCCGTAAGTGTGTCAACCTTTGGTGTGCGCTTTTGGCACTGACGAAATTTTGATGACTCATTGTTTTGCAGGCCTGGCACCATTCTGCTTGACAACATAACAAAAATGAAAGTCATCCACGACCTGCTGATCACAGTAAGTGCGAATCTCTCGGCTGTAAAATGCTGCATGCTTCGGCCCCCAGCACCATACATATGCGATTAGACATGGCAGGTCTCTGAAAACCTTGCTGCACTCGGGGACTTCGATGTCTTTTGCAGCGACAGTTTTTATATTTTACAGTTACAGTTGTGCTTTGTGGATGAGAGATCGGAGGTTAACTAGATTTGCCCTGCAATTTGTTCGATAGTTCATTGTCGTTCAGTACCGATTCTGTGGTCGTGCAACAACCAGCACTGCGCTACCTCTCCCACAAGAGAGGGCAACTCAGGAGAAGCCTGCATCAGGTCAAACAAATATTGAGGTGCAGCACCTCCTGCATCAGCTCAGGGAGCACAGGTGAATGAAACAGACCTCACATGTGGCACAAGTTCACGAAAGCGGGAACAGCAGAAATGACACCACAGCTTCTCTCACTAAAGAGATACCTACAACAGTGGCTCCATGTTCATGGCGTTCTGCTGAGCACAAGGTCATGGGTTCAATTCCTGGCCGCAGCGGCCGCATATTGATGGGGGCGAAATGCAAGAACGCTAGTGCGCTTAGATTTAGGTGCACAACTACAAACTTTAGGAGGTGAAAATTAACCTGAAGCTCCCATCATGCTGTTCCTCATGACACACTGCACAGCTTCAGGACATTAAAATTCACAATGTAATTTTAATAATAAAAAAAGGATTTATTTAAAAATCTTTGCACACCATATGCTAGCTGCCTAAAGTATGAGTATAGTTGTTTCCCACAAAGACTATACAGTGAAACCCGGACGTATCGAACCCACACATAAAAAATTATTGTATATAACAAACAGCTGTAAATCCCCTTGAAAAGCCTTGTATGAAATTTGTATTTTATATATCAAATTACCTATATATCTAACTTTTCTGTGGTCCCCTTCGGATTCCTTATATCCAGGTTCAACTATAGCATCAAGTTGTCAAAAGAGGTTTGGATTATCGGCTTAGAGTGGAGAAAGTACACAGCGCAAAGCTGCGGCAGTGCTGTGTGCTGTTTCTGATCTTTTGTCATTTATTGATTGCGTGCACCAAAGTTCTTTCTACTTCAAATGAATATGAACTACCAAACAAGGAATATGCCACGAGTGGTTACGTTATTGTGCAATGTCCCTGCATATCACTTCTACATCACTTCTACCCGGAGGGGGCTGGTGAAATCACTTGTGCTTAAATTTTTTCTCTGGCTACTGTAATGGTCTTGTAGCAATGCCTGGCGAAAGCTTGTTGTTTAGTAATGAAAGTGGATTACATTGGATTTGAAAGTAAACTAAACAAACTGGCACCTTTCACAATTTTTTCATGCATGAAACAGAACTTGATGTGCAGAGAATGCAAGATATGTGACATTGATGAGGCTGACGTCTTCATCATCATACTAGCTTAGGCACAAATTTGGACACGAATTTTCTGCCCTAACAAGCCCTTTCTTTCTGTTAAACAAATGCCAAAATAAGGTTGAAAAAAAAATTTACATTACCAGACTTGCTGTTCCAATTTATGTGAACCTGTGCAAAAAAATGTAACGAAAATAAATGGAACAATGCTCAGCAAAGCAAGGTGTTCAGTTGATAGGGGCTCTTCTGTGCCCCCCAAAATCTGTCGCATACTGCTTGTTTCTGTCATCAAAAGTGCTTTGTATTCCACTAACTGTGAAGCCAGTCATCAGGTTTACGGTCATCATAAACCGACACACAAAAGGGTAATTGACACCTCTTATGTGTGGCTATATGAATGTATAGGGCTAAGTCTAGTACATGTACAATAAGTACCCGAGAAAATTCTTGGGAGGACTTTCACCATTGTACCTAAAGTAGCAGAACATTGATGTGTCATGTGAAGGTTGTGAATTTAGCTCCCACAGGCAGCAAGTTGTCATTCTTCCACTTTCAGCTCCCTTTACCTAATTAATTCTACAATTTCCTTAAATGATGCAGTTAATTTCACGCAAGTATGTCTTTTTTGGCTTCACATGTTTAATCTACTAGCAAAAAAGTGAGCCCTTAAGGTATGCAAAATAGTACATATGCACTCTGAAAAGACACGCTTACTCAATAGATTTTGAGACGTGTTCAATAAGGTTTATATACAATTGTACATACATAATAGTGTGCAACAAAAGCTGTTAGCAAAAACATGAGACTTCAAAAATGGAAGAATGTTAAAGGAGAAAACATGAGCACAATCAGTCATCATCACCACTTCCTGACATGTTCTCATCCCCTGAAGAAGCAGGAGTGCTTGCCGATGCCTCTTCCTCGTCCTCAGACTTAGCACGAACAGGTGAACTTTTGGGCGATTCTGCAGGTGATCCCGCAGGCGATCCTGCAGGTGATTCTTTAGGCTCTTTCTTGACCTTCTTGCTTTTCTCATCATCACTGCTGCCCGAGCTACTGATGTACTCCTTGCTCTTGAAATTTCCCTTTAGGGGTGACGATGACGTGGGCTTGGGTTTAGGTGTGCTTGCCGGTTTGCTCTTTTTGACAGGCTTTTTGTCTTCTTTCTCGTCGTCACTCTCCTGGGGTCGGTCCTTCAGACTAGCCTGATAGGCAGCCATGTCTTCCTTGTACTTAGCTGCAGCTTCGGCAGCCTGTTCCTCCCACTTTGACTTGTCTGTCACCTCTTTCCAGAGCTCGCCAGCACGCTTGGTCACATCAGTGATGCTGAAACCTGGGTTGTCCTTCTTGATCTTGTCACGGTTTTCGGCAAGCCACAGGAAGTAGGCACTCGGTGGCCGCTTGGGCTTGTTGGCATCACGTTCCTTCTTTGGGCGACGTGGTTTTCTCGGTTTCATGCCAGGCTCCCTGACGGTTTTGGCACTCTTCGACTTCTTTTCCTTCTTCGGTTTGTCACGTGTTTCACTGCCGCTTCCACTACCACTGCCCTTTCCTCCTCCACTGCCAGCCTCACTGTCCGAGCTAGACTCTACATTGCTATCAAACTCCTCAGCCACTTCACTGCCAGACTCGCCGGGGTTGAACGATTCGTCTGAGGATTCATCAGAATCCACTTCGTCCCTCTGGCGGCCTTCGTCTTTGACTCGGGCCAAGTAAGCGTCAGGGGCATCCTCTGCATCAGAGTCAATAAGCTCGTCATCCTGGTAGTTTGGCTTTTCCTTGGTAGTTCCTAGCGACCCACGGTTCTTAATGCGGAGCTTCTTGTCACTCACATAGTCGAAGAGCCTCCCGTACTCTTCCTTCTCGATGCTACTGAATGTGTGGACGAGACCACTCTTGGCCTCCACCTCGAAGTCGAATGAACGCGTGCTCCCACCGCTACGTGCGAAGTTGACGCAGGCAATCTCGTCGAAACGAATGTGTACGGGCGGCTTGTGAATGTATATGAATCCCCGTTCGAGTGGGTAGAGCAGTCCGTTGCCCGCCCTGTACGAACAGGTGATGCAGTTGGTGCCCCCGTGGCCCTTGAAGTTGCCCGGCACAGTGATCTTCCGCTGCACCACAGCCTTCATGACGCGGCTGATGACCTCGAACGTAGGGCCCGACATGTTCTTCTGCAGCTTGTCTTCAAACTTCTCCTGGATGTCGGCATCCGACAGCGCCAGCTCGATGCTCGTCTCTTCTTCCTTGTTGAACAGAAGTATGAGAAAGTGATAACGTGTCTGGCCCTGCTTGATTGGCGGATCCAGACTGAGCACGAAGAACACCTGGCGGTTGTCCTTGTGCGGCAGCAGGAACAGGCGCAGCACCGTCGTGAGCGGGATCTTGTAGTCGAATGTTTTGCCGTGGAGCTGGATGAAGGACGGGAAGATCTTGATGTCGTAGCGACCGCGAGGTGTGAGGCATTGTAGCTCCTTGAAGGTGACCATGGCGTCTCCCGTCGCCTGGATGATGCTAGCCTTGGAGAGCACGTTGTTTCGGAAGGCCTGTATCGCGTCCATGTCCGAGTTTGGGTCGGTCGGGATGTGAAAGCGCAGCTCCATCAGCGACACAGCCGCATCGTCGTTCTGGTGGAACTCGAGCGTCACCTCGTTCTTGGCCGTGGTGCAGTGCGAAACGTTGCCCAGCGGGATCTCGTAGGCCGAGCTCTTGTCCACGTCGAACGAGAGGACGCTGCCTTCGAAGCGCGCCGTGCCCCAGTTCCAACCCTTGAGGCACAGCTCGCGCGACGCGAGCGGGAGCTCGAAGTGATGCTGGAAGAACTTGGCGAGGCGCTCCTGCTCGTCGTCTTGGAAGCCGCCGAAACGGTACATGCCGCCCGTCTTCATCATGATGCGGAGCCCGTAGCCGGCGCCCAGGCGCTGCCAGCTGATGCTTTCCATTTCGGAGCCCTGCACTTGCTCCACTTTTCCCGTCTTGCTGTTCTTGAAGACGACTCCCTGGTTGGTCATCTTCAGTCGGCCCGACGTCATTGCGCCGCGGTCCTCCTTGAATACGTCGGGAAACTCGAGAAAGTCCATGCTGCCGCTCTGCGAGATTATCGAGGCTGTTTGACAAACACGTGCGTCGGCGACCGGCTTTGTGGCGCCGTTGTTTGCGCGGTATGAGGCGCCCTTTTCGCTCGTAAGCCTACGAAGCGCGCTGCACAGTGTTTGTGACGTCGAAGAAGGTTTCCGATAAATTTAGCCGAAAAGGGCTGCTTTGGCTTTTCTGGCTTTGCGCTCGTTTGCCGCCAGGGCGGCTTGGCGCGTGTTTTAAATTTCCGTGGTTGCTGTTCACTAGCTTGGGAAATAAAGTTTCTCTCTCTCTCTCTCTCTCTTTCTCTAGTTGGCGCGAACTCGCAACCTTTATTACTGAGTATTTCTCGTTCTTTTTTTTTCTTCTGTAAACGTACATATAATGCACAGAGTTAGCCTTCAAATTGAAAATGGCCTCTTGTGTTAACAATATCAGCAAGCCCAAACTGTGTCTGTCTTTTTATTTTATTTTTCAGAATGCGGCATTTGAATCACACGGCAAAAACGCGTGATTAGAAGCTTAGAAAGCTTGGAAAACAGGTCATGCTCTCGGCATGTAGCTTGTTCCTGCTAAAGAAAACGATTTCCTGGCAGCTCGCTGCCTGAATTTTGGTTTGGGCTTCTGCTTCTAGCGGCACATCTGATTTGCTACGTTTTCTAGTGTACTTACAACGCAAACACTGTTTTCCTTCAGCTTTAGTGCCAGAGCATGCTTGCAAATGGTACACTGCACCAAACTTACTGCACTGGTCAGACTTAAAGGACTGAATATCACACCCAGGGCACAGCAACGGTGCGTCAGCTTTCTTTAATGCTGTTAGGGCGTCACCTTCAGTGGCCACGAAAAATTCATCAACCTTGATGGTGCGGCAGTATATGCGGCACAATAAAATTTCTGGCAGTTCCTACGTCAGTTCATAGCACACTGTGAATGTGACATGCTTAATAACAAGCCCATCTCCTGTTTCCGTGTGAACGTGCCATCTGAAGCAAAGTGCTCCAGGCTCATTTGATAGCACAATTCTGGTACAAAAAGCT
Source organism: Dermacentor andersoni (assembly GCF_023375885.2). NCBI lineage: Eukaryota > Metazoa > Arthropoda > Arachnida > Ixodida > Ixodidae > Dermacentor > Dermacentor andersoni. The sequence continues at coordinate 94,808,651 of NC_092816.1, read as the reverse complement.
GAAGGTGGTGAAACATTGCTGAACCGCTGCAGGGACGTCTCCAATGCTGGTTGTACGTCATTGCCTTCAGCGAGTTCGCAGTCAGGTGTGCTTTCACGTAAAGCCTTGCACTTTGATGGTGGTGGATGGTGGCTGGCGAGATCATTCTGCTTTCTTTTTTTCGGAACAGGCTTTGTCAGATATTTACGTGCATCAGGAAATATAGTCGGCACAGCATCATCAGTAAGCACTGGCCGTTCGCATTCAGGCTTGGTAACCTCTCCATTGATCACATGCTTAAATGTTCTCTGTATGTAGCATTCATCAAAATGAGAAGAACACACTACGCATGTATTGTTGAGTACCTTGTCATCTCGTTTGATGTTTCTGGCCCATGTTTGCAAGCGAACAGGATTGGCAGGGGCTCAGAACAATGACACCTTTTTCTCTGACCACCTGTACCCAACCTTGCACAACTGCCCAAAGCACGTCCTACCCTTACGATCAGGCATGGTAACTCACATTCGATACAGACCAAAGTTGATGTTCGAAACTCCTCAATCATACAACGCAGCAGCACAAGGTCAAAGCGCACAGTCACAGCAGAAGCACACAACTAGCACGCCGACTGCCCAGTCTGCCTCGTTACCGTGCTGGGCTGCGCAGCAATTTGCTAGTGCACCAGAGGGCTGCAACATTATCTGGTGGGTGGATCCGAACACATTTCGCTTTGCGCACTGGGAGCGTCGGCCGCTCAGGACACTAGAAAGCCCTTTCTAGCCTCTCTACTACTGCAGCTGCACTCCCGTTTCATGAACTATGGCTCTCTTCCATCTTCAGATTTTTTTTTTTACATTGCTTTATGCATCCAGTTTTGCAGGTAAAAAAGATCAATACTAACATGTGTTATGGGTGGAAATTTCGTTGTGTGTGTGTGTGTGTGTGTGTGTGTGTGTGTGTGTGTGTGTAAGAGAGAGAGAAAAAAATTTACCTAAAGTTTGGCAAGTTATGTGTTCAAAATTTTTAAATGTCATAGGTCACACGGATGACATCACTTTCATTTCACAGGCAAAGCCAGAGTGTGTCCAGTGGTATGCGGAATTCCTGAAAGATATTGCACGACTAGAGGACAGGGAAGGGTAAGCGTAGATTTAAGTTTCTGCATTGAGTGCAGCTATCACTTCATTATGCTTGTTGCATTCAGTTTCATCCCCTTCAGTGTGTTTCATCATCACCATGTCAAACTTTTTTACACTGTTCCTCCCACCTCTTCTCATCATAAAACTACTCTGGACCTGTAAGACAACTAGAGTAATGACATAAGTGCGATGTGCCAAACCTTTCATTCTACTACTGGTTTGCTCACAAAATAGTTTTCCTTAATTCCATGTGCACCTTGCCCTCATTGCTTTTCTCTGACTGATTAGACTGTTGCACTTTCAGGCCACAACATCTTCTGAAACCTCAGCGTGAAGCCTTTGAACAGGTTTGTTGGCATGTATTCTTGCAAGTTGAATGATTTGCTTTTTGCCCATTTCGTTTGTTTGTTGCTGTGCCACAACATATGGTGTCCCCATTAATTCTCATTCTTACCCTTTTCATTTCCTTACCTGCGCAGCTTTCGAACTTGCTCCACCTTCCGACCATGGCTGCTGACGTGGACTTTAGGGCCGACACTGTTCACTTCCTGCTTGATGCCTACACTGCAAGGGTCAGCAGCAAGGACAGCTCTCAAGTACGCCACCATCTTGTGCTCATTGTACTTCCCCTGAACGCATGTATTGCACTTAGGGTGTGCAGTGGCATGTTGAAAACCTAGTATTAAGCCATGAGGTTGGACTTCCGTCCTGAGCTTCTGATATCCAAAGTTATAATAACATTGAAAGGCTCACACATGTTAATATTTAGGCCTTGTGTGTATATTTGCTACATGTTACAAATGCCCTAGAGTTTCTATGTCAGCAAGGACTTCTAACCCGTCGCAGCAGCTCAGTGGCTATGGCATTGCACGGCTGAACACGAGGTCGCAGATTCGACTGCGGCCGCGGTGGCAGCATTTTGATGGAGGCTGAATGCAAAAACACTTGTGTACCGTGCCTTCGGCAAATACGCACCAGAGGTGCATTGGGTGCACATTAAACAATCCGAGGTGGTCAAAATTATTCCGCAGTCCTCCACTATGGTGTGCCTCATAGTCAGACTGTAGTTTAGCATGTGAGACCCCAGAATTTAAATTAACTTATAGTAGTGTGCTTTGCACTGTTGGGTCACAGCTCTCAAGTTCGCAGTCCTCTTTCCCATGGTTGCTTTCACTGCCCATTGAACATGTGAGCGTTGAAGCTGCTCACAGCCTCCTTCAACTGCACTTGAAACCAGTCCCGTTTGAGTAAATGAGATGTTTCATGTTGCAAGTGACATTAACAACTAGTAGGGAAAATTGCAGCTGGAATCCTCAATGTAGAAAAGGTGATCGATTGACAAAATAAGAATAGTAATGTAGTAAGTGCTGGTAAGTAATGGAGTGGACCCTACTGGTGTATGTGAGCTGTTCTTTAATGCAATTGAAATGTTTTCCCTCGTGTGACTGGCTTTACTGTGCCAGAAACTTCTTTGTGTGTTGCGAATTGTGGAAGAGCTGCAAGCATATATAGATCAGTTCAAGTAGACAACTCTGTTTCGCAGAAGGGTTGAAATCTGGGCCAGTTGGTACATACTTGAACGAAAAAACCAGTAAAAAACACAAAGGACAAGAGGAGAGGTTCACACCTCAGTTGATAGTCCAGTCGTTGTGGTGTGAACCTCTCCTCTTGTCCTTCGTGTTTTTGACTGGTTTTTTTCGTTCAACTCTGCTTCGTTTTCTTTCCCTCACTTTCTATATTACTTACATTCCTGTGTCCTTGGCGGTTTCATCAAATACATAATTGCCTTTATTCTGTTCTGTGTAAAGTGAGTGTCACTACTTGTCTGCTGTCCAGGGTGAAGCCGTGCGGAAGTTGTTTCAAAGTGCAGTCTTAAAGAGTATTGTGCCCTTGAAGAAGACAAAGCTCACTGAATTTGTGGACTTCCTTTCGTCACTTCTGCTTCGAACCAAAGGTAAATGCACCTGCCATTATTTTGTTTTTGTGTCTGTATTGTACACCGAGAAGAGCAAAAACGGCAACGTCTCTAGCATCTGAGGTGGGCAGCGATGAAAGTAGCACTGAAGCATGGGACTAAAATAGAAAAACACTATTACAGGTGTCGTTTTTCGATGCTCATGTTTTAGCACTGCTTGTTTCAAAACATTGATGGAATTAGGCCTGTTGTAAACGTCCTAGTTGTGAAATAAATTGCCCTGGATAACTTCCGATACCACTCTTCAGCTGCAAATCTTGAGAGCCATTGTTGTAGTTGCAGCTCTGGTAGGCTTGTTTAGATCGAATAAGGGGCTTGAACACTGCATCCTCTGTTTTGTGCAGTCTACCTTAGAGCTATGTACATTCAGTATTGTTTTAATTAAAGGGGCCCTGAACCCCTTTTTAACGAATTGAAGAAATGCATTCGAGATTAAATTACACTATTTCAGAAATACTTTGGCACAAGAAGTCCTTCAATGCGTTCAGCAAAAGCGGAGTTAATGGCCATCAAACATGCCGTTCGCGGTGCTTCCACTCCTTCTTCAATGATTTGCACTGGGAAGGTTATGGCAGAGCGGGGTGTGCTCCACAATGCTTCAGCTACTGAACATCACCATGGTGCAGTTAAAATTTGATCTTGAATGTTTAGATAGAGTCCACTATTTCCGATTTTGGCGCCTTCGACAAGCCAGACATGTAAGACCCGGTTGTCCTCAGTGAGCCGCAATGTGCTCAGCCAGTGGACTCATTGTGGCACCCTGCAGTGGCCACGGTATCTAAGCTACTTAGCAGACCGCAGCTACATGCAACTGCAGCATTTGCTTTGTGAAGGACAGGGCTAGAGTGCGAGCTCGCATTCATATGCACTTGTCTGGCAGTGTTATGTGGTGCGGACCGGCTTTGTCCTGCACCAGCATGGCCGAGGGATAGTAGCCACATCCAGCTTGCGCATTTTGAAGTGCTCTCATTACGAAGCAAAGTCTGCCAAGGCATCTAACCAGGAGCAGCCAGGAGTGAGCACCAGCACGCATGGTGTCTGACCTTTATAAGTTTCGCGTCGTTTGAGGTTAGTTGAGTCGTCAAAACTAGTCGAAATAGTGAGACCGGTTGGCTACGACACCAGTAAGCAGGGTAGCCATACCATTCCTACGCAGCCAGTCGCGGCCGAATGGGAGAAGGCGATAGTCGACTTCTTCCAGCAGTATGTAATTATTATCGAAAGTCTAAAGAATATATTCGCTTACTTCAGCCTGTTTATTAAACTGCATCAGTAAATGTACACAGTAACAGTAGGAGGAAGCACACTGATCAAAACACCCATCTTGATCGATGTCAGCTATCGGCCGATAGCCGTGTATAGGAATCTGCTGTATTACGAAATTCAAATGGCTTAATACACTTGCCTCACAAGGATAGATTACATAGGCAATGCATGCAACTGTGTCTGGCATGGAAGCGTCCAGGCCTGTTTGCACCCTTGGCTTTAATGTCATGTGCGTGGCATTGCTGCTATAGAACCTACTGAGCAGCTCCTAAGACCATGTCCCAAATGGCTTAAATATGTGCTTCACGAAGCTAGGCTGCACATACGCCTGTTGACTAACTGTGGTTGAACAAGGAATGTCACAGACTCCATTAACACTCCTTGTTAAACCTCTGTTAATTATATCAAGCCTGCATCTTCCCACAAACATTTCTCTTGCTTGGATACATACATGATGTGTTATCTTTCGATGGAGTATCCAGGTCAGAATGTTCATGACCAGTCTGTACTTGAATCCTTGTGATGTCACTATGCCCACAAGCACTGATCTAGTTTTTTTTTTTTTGTGACTGAGAGTGCTCTGGGCTGGTAACGTTAGCAATGACAGCGTTTATGTAGTCAAGAAAGTGGGAGTGGGCAACTGCCACCATAGCTCATTTGGCAGAGCACTGCACATGTAATGAAAAGGTTTGGCTCCAACTTGTTGCTTTTCTTTTGCGGCCCTATCATTTCTTTCCATCTAACAAGAATATGATGGTAAACATGCATTTACCTTCCCCTACAGTTACTACTGTACCTTGCTTCATAATTAGCAGGCAATGCTCGGAGCTATTCAAGTAGTGCCGTCGTGGAAGTCTCAATTCGTGCACTTTGCAGTGCAATTTCTTTTTAGCTCGCAGTGCTTTCTATAGAATAAATACCTTATATATTACACCTACAACTTGTCAATATAATGTTATGCCAAATCGCATATTATTTGTGCAGCTTTTTGCTGCTAGTAGTACACGACATACTATGTTTTGGTTGTGAAAGCAAGTAATGCACTGTAACTGCTGGTCACAGAAATGTGTCACTGTGCTCGTCCAGTGGTAAATAAATATGTTTGGATCTCTGACACACTATATATAGTGGCGAATGTGAGCAGTTGAGTCTCTTGCCTTTGTAGCATTGACTGCTATGTACGAAATGAAAAAAGTTAGTTTTCTCAATATTTTTCCAAGTTTCTGCATTTGTTGCTTTATATTGATACATGCATATTGCATGTTTCTTGTGGCTGATGCACGCAGGCGCCTCGACGAAGACAACGAATGCTCTCTGGCTCTTGAGCTGTCGGCTGAACTGGCTAGCGCTGCGTTATCCTTTGTAAATACACTTTGTAAATAGTCTTCACTTCTTATTCCTTCGTTCGCGCAACAATATTATTGTCAGTTGACTAAGAATAAAGCATTCCAGCTTCCCTCATTCATCTTGCACTAGGAGTATAGCTAATTATGTGGACACAAATTAAATCATACCTTAGGAAACATGCAATGAGGGCACTCATGCCGGGGACTCACATTTGCATGTACTAAGTATTTTAAAAAAATGTTTTTAATTATTATTATTATTATTTATTTTTTGTTGTTGGCAGCTTCTTTAGGAGATCGGGCAAGCACAGAGATCAAAAAGTGCCTCAAGAAGACCAAGCACATGTTGGAAAGGCTTGACTCTGCGGCCGGCCTGGACGAACCCGTGGCAACAGCTTTCAAGGTGCTGCTGCTGTACCTCACCATCTTGACTGCACTGGGAATCTCTGATGACCCCTCATCTCTGCAGGTGAGGGACCACTTTTTGCAATATGAGTTTTTTTCTGGGAATCTCATTTATGATAAAAACAGCTTTTCATGTGTGGCAAAAATTACAGGCGCAGGAACAAGTTGGTGTTTTATATAACCATATTATACTCTCATGCTATACTGATTATTCTGATTATGATGATTATACTGATTATGCTATACGGATTAGTTCTTGTTAACAGGGTTACCATACTTACTTGAATCTAACGCGCAGTTTTCTTCCGATATAATGGGTCTAACAATTGCGTGCACATTAGAATAGAGTACGACCCTGAATCGGCGTTACCATATCACCATCGGCATTTCAAAATGGCCGCCTCATACGTGCTTCCAGCCTAGCTGCCGTAGCTTTCTCCATGTGCTGTAGTATGTGTGCTTAGGCAGTGCCTCCTTTGGCTTAGGTTAGTGCACTGTCCGTCTTCCCGTTTTCTCCATTTGCTTTATCAGCATGGAAGTGTTGACTGCAATGACATGCCGAGTTCATCACGTTGCCGCAATTAGAAGGAAAGCGATCACGTGATTGGAGACGGACTGAAATCGGGCCATATCACGGGTGTTTGGAGTTTCCGAAACTTGCATGTGGGACTGGTGCAAACAGGAGAGACATTCTACACCGGTGGCTGCTAGGTACGGCGCGGCTGCGTTGCCTCTATCTTGAAAGCGATCTGCAGCGGAGACAAGAGTCTACATATCTAAGTGCACCGCGCTGTGTTCTCTTTGCTTAGTCCACGTCGAAGCGAGAGGCCGCACAAAGGTCAATTCCCTCGCTCCTGCTACCGCACTTCCTCATTACAGCTTTTAAAGAGTTTCCGTGGTCATTGAGTGAGACATATTCATGCTTGTGTGCGGATGACACCATGCTTGTTAATTTGGTTAGTAAGCGAATGTTTAAAAGGTTATACGGCTCGTAAAACTACTGTCCTTACTTTTCGTGTAGCTGTCTACTGATTTGCTATCATAATGAATGCTTCGCCTTTCGCGCGAAACTGTGACTTTTTTTATTTATGGCAACTTTAGTGCACTGGGAGTAAATTATAGTTTTTTTTTCCAAATGACAGAAAGTTGTATTTCTGTATGAGAGAATGAGGTGTGCGGTACTGTAAAGGACTTTTCTTTCTTTAGGTCACGGCAAACGGGTGCATGTTAAAATCGAGGGCGTCTTTCTCCCCCCCCCCTTTTTTTTTTTTCGTCACAAAAGACAGGTGCGCGTTACAGTCGAGGGCGCGTTAGAATCGAATAAATACGATATGTTAGCACGTAACTTAAGATAGAGGTCCTGGAAGCAAGGGGTCACTAGATCACACATACTAAAGCAAGGTGTACAACACGTTGGCTTCTGCACAACATAGACGAATGAGTTTAAGGCGACGAAGTTCACACATTGCTTTTTCGTTGTCTTTATGTCTCCATCTGCCTTGTGCTACTAAACGCTTTACGTGCTGTCTGCTTCTTGTGTTTATGAAAGTGCCTGATGCTTTAGCACCACTATTGCCACCACTATGGAGGCACCTGAAGCTGTCACCACCACTAACACCACTACCACTGCACTAACTAGGAGCACGGTGTAGAGGAAGACATCAATACGAGGCTCGAATTCGGCTTTCTGACTGGTCTCTCGCTTCCTCTTTTCAGGAGGTGTGCAGCTCTGCCCGAGATCTGCTGAGCGAAACATCTGAGGCAGAGGAAGGCGCGGAGGAAGGGCACAAGGCCAAATGGGTACAGCTTGTCGTGGACCTGGCACTTAGCATGCTGTCCATGCAGAGCCTGCACGTGCGTGCCATCGCCACAGCTGCATTTGCACTCCTTCACAACCAGCTGTCCGACGAGTCACTGGCCCTGCTGCTTGATGTGAGTTTGTGTGCTGGCAGTGCAATGTAGCACAATCACTTGCTTGACATCACCTTTCTTGTCTTGCGCAACCCATTAGTGATGACGTTAGGAAGGCCTAAAGTTGTTTGTATAAATTAGAGCAGATATGGACGGTTGCTGCATACTAATTCATATGTGCGAACCTCGTTATGAGCCATTGGCATCTGTCAGAAAGCGTTACCTTAGGACTGTAGCCAGCCTTGTTGATCAACTCACAAGGATTGTTTTTATTGCATAATGGTCGACTGGAAATAAGACTTTTGAGAACCTCAACTCCTAGATAGTGCGTAACTTGCGTCAACATCTCGTGCTGCCGCTGATTGTAGTGGTTTGAATCTTGGCCACCACCTCATGCTGATGGCGCAGATTTCAAAAATGCACATGCACTTAGATATAGGTGAATGCTGAGGAACCCCAGGTGGCCAAATTTATGCAGAGTCCTCCATTACGGCGTCTCTCACAGTCCAAGTGCTATGAGAGAATGGCAGCAAACCAGACCCCATTGGAAATTTTAGTTATACAGTACACACTCTGGCAGTTGTTAAGTGCCGCCATTTTACCATAAGAATTTTTCATATTGGTTCATTATTAGAGGAGACAGTAGGAGAAACTGAAATGTTTTGTTCCGTGCTGCCAGGAGGCAAGCTTCGCTGCCAATGTAGACACCCTGCCCTTCGTTTCGACTAGCATCTACTAACATTTCATCCTTGCCTGCTCCAATGCTGGAGCTGAGGGGCTGCGACACATTACGTGATGAGCTCTGTCTCTCACTTTTTTTTTTTTTCCTCTGCTCCCTCCCCCCCAACTCACACACACTTTTTTTTTTTTTTTGCTGCATAGTGCACTTTCATCGGCTGTCTTGAGAGGAAAGGCGCACAGGCTTTTCTTTGAAATTTAAGCAGTTTTCGTGCTGCATAGTGGTTTTATGCGTTGCAGACATGATTGTCAGTGTGTGATCTATGCGCCGCGCTTGTCTGTTTGCAATGCTCAAGCTTAGTGACGGGCCCTTTAAACCCAGTTAATAAATCAGCTCTTGGCCTTACTTCTGTCATCATTCTTTCCTCTTCTCATTTCCACTCCAGCCCATGCCAAGCATCAGACCGGAGCTTTATTCATTGGGCTGATCTCCTAGCTTTCTTTGAAATAAAATTTCTCTCTCTTGGGAAAGTCATTTAAAGCAGTGTGAGAAACTTTGTTTGAGAGATTTTTGCTTCAGCAAAAATCAGCAATTGTGAGAAAAGCTTCTGTAGTAGAGTAGCTCAGGCCACGTCAGCTTTCAACATGGTGGTTGTTCTAAAAATTGGGATAGTTCACGTTGATTATGTGGTGGGTGAGGAGGGTTAGAATTTGAAGCATACTCTTTCATTGGGTCTCCAATTGAAAGACTAAGTTGAACATTTGAACAGTTTGTATTTAACAGACATAAATAAATGGAAACTGACACAACATTGTTTGTAATATTGATGGTCCACTGCCTTCTACAAGTTCATGAACAGTATCAGTACAGTTGTTTCAAGCGTGATTTGTAACAAGTTGTCCGGTGTGTACATGGGAAAATTACTAGGGATGTGCAAATATTCGAAAATTTTGAATATTTCATGTCGCGCCTTCGTGCAACGTGTCGCGTGCCTGTCACAGCATTTCAAATAAGGGCAATGGCGGATCTGCTAACCGCAGTGCACGCCCGAGCGAGAATACATGTCGTCTAATTTTGTGACAATTTCATGCTGCTGGTGTAATTTCGCCTGTGAAATGTGCTCTGCCACTGCACGCTAAAGCTGTGCGGAAAAGCCTGCTCATTACTAGCAAGATGCACATTTTTTTTTTTTTTCGTTTTTTTTTAATGTGCCTTTGTAGTACAGATCTCGCAGGTAACGGGTGTTCTGCGATGGGCATCACCACGATGCCTGCACACATCGCAGTGTACAAAAGGCCCTATTCCAACCGAGTATGAATGCATTTCACATGCTTACTTAGACTTATAGTGAAAACTTCTCTTCACATGCAATGGAAGATGCCTTTCCTCTTCTTCCTGTAGTATATAATGTAGCGAACCTCGCATTATTTTGGTGGTTGTGCTATGTTCTTGCAAATGCAGTACTTTGACAACAGTGAGTCGGTCAGATGTCCCGCACTGAAGGAAAGCAACAGAAGGAGCTTGCTGCACAAGCTGGGCTGCAGAAGACCTGCTTGCATGTGGCACAAAACATAGGAAAATGGAAAGACAATATTCTTGGCAGTTATTTTATAAGCAACACCCATAACAAGCAGTAGAGTGCAACTTTGTTTCTGTTAGGTGTGAGCGCAGCTCTTTCCTTGCTCATTATGGTCGCTTTTGTAGCCCCAATTCCCACATCCTGAGCTTATTGCTTGACAGCAAACGTGATGAGTGACAGCTGGCACAGGGTCAAATGCCTCCGCATTTATGGGCCTTTGATTTGATGTTGTATAATAAGGCAGAGGTTGGTGAGAACACACAGCTAGTGGGAATTACTCCAATTCAAAAAGGTCCAATTTTTTGCCATTCACAATGTAATTGCAATGTTCCAACATGTTAAAATAACCAAACTTGCTAATAAATGCATGTGTGTATCAGTATTTGATATTCTGCTCAATATTTGAAGCTGAGTTTTGTATTCGATCTATATTTAAAAATATTGATATTCGCCCATCCCTAAAAATTACAAATGCTGGAATGATCAGTGTACATGTAAATTTTGTTGTGCAGCAAATTTATGGCACATGATTCTGTTCATTGTTTCTATGCAGGTCTTTTCTCCGAAAAAAAGTGGTGATGAGAAGCAAGAAGAAGACAGTGATGCTGATGGTGAAATGGATGATGGTGGTTGGTGGCTACATTATTTCTTTTAGGCAAAGCGTTCTTTGCGAACTACTCCATCATTTGACAACTCATTGTCGTTCTCATTGTGAAGTGTCTCAGCGAGTAGAAGCTGTCGTACCTCTAGCCACAAGAACAGATTTTGTTGTGATGCTTTGTGCGCTTCCACCAATGAGAGTGGAGAGTTCAGTCACAAAGCTTGTTTCCCTGCAACACCACCTGATGGTGTTGCCCTCTGTGCATCACGGATGGCTAGTGACAAACATGCCATGCGGTTCCAGCTGGCAGTGACTCTGGCGCTATACCAAGCTTGCTATCTTTGCACAGTGCCAGGAATGCTTTCAGCTGTATACTTCAATGTATATTATTCAAAGACATGTAACATCTTGCGAAGATTGTACATAGCATCACTGGAAATGATCACTCGAGCACGTAGCCTCTGAATAAAACTGACATTTTCTCCACGAGGCATGCCATGACTGTTATGAGCAGGTGACAGAATGTGTCCGTCACGAAGAATCAGTGCATGTTTCTTATTGTGACTTGTCGTTTTGCCTTGTTGGCTAATGAAAGCTTTGGTCGTACCGATTTCCATAGTGCATGGGATCTGCTATTTTTGTCCTGGAGGTGTGCTCTGATCTGTTCTTGGACTAGTGCTCTTCCAGTTTAGCCTACTGGTTGCAGATGCAAAGAGTGCAATTTGAAAAAAGGGTACAGTTCTTGAACAGGGTAAATTTGTGTGTAATAGGAGCAACTGTTGTCGAATATAGCTTTGCCGCATTGGACAACTTAATGTAATTCCCTTGCTATGGTCTGCTTGTTCATTTTAATGTAATAAATAGCTTGAGTTGGCAGCATTGCATGTATACTGTGTTATGAAGTGCAGGATCTTTGTGTAGGAAACTTCTTCACCATGTTGGCATTTAATTTTGAAGCTGTTGTTTCCAGAATCAACCTAGTACCAGCTGTTGTAAGCATCAAGAACAGATGTTTGACAGTGTGTTAAAAACTGACATTGCTCGTTGCAGAGAATGGTGCTTAAAGGGGAAGTTTAAAATGATGTTTTGCGTTAACTGTTTTAAAAATTTTTTCATTGCAACCTGCAAGCCACGTTACATGGTGACATATGCTCAGGATCACTTTTCTTTTTTCAGGTGCTGAAGATGGTGAGTCCGAGAGTGAAGAAAGTGATGAAGACAGTTATTTGGAGGATGAAGAGAACTGTAATTCAGATGAGGAACTGAGGTCAAGGCTAAGGGCAGCATTGGGAAATGCAGCTGCTGATGAGGAAGATTCAGTATGTTCCTTGTGCTTTATTGCTTTACAGTAAGAGCTTGTTAATTCACAACTCGTTAATTCGAAATTTTGGATAATTCGAACTAGTCGCTGCAGTCCGTCCAACAATGTATTGAAAGCAATATGTAATGCATCCCGCTAATTCACACTGAAATCCGCTCCACCTCTGATAATTTGGATTTCGTGTCATAGTGGATGGGACGAATGCTAGTGCATGGGAGTAGGTTAGCGACACATAGCGTGAGCGCACGTGCGCGCACTCTACGTCAGACTGTTTATGCGCCTTAACCGATCGATTTTTTTTTTCTCTGACTTTCATTAGTTCAAAGTTTGTATAATTTGAATTTTCGTAGCATCCCCGTGGAATTCGAATGAACAAGCTTTTACGGTATTGCTCAAGTTTAGACCATTGTGCCTGTAGGCCTCACTGCAGTGCACTGCTGTCCCGGTGTCAAGGTGCAGGGACGGATATGAAGAGTCTGATATGTCTTATTGCTTACAGTTATCACTGTGCTGTAGGATTTCAAGCACGAACCCATTCCGTCGTGCATTGAATATATAGGAACTGTTGGTATTCTGGGTGTGCATTTGAAATTTGCGTTGCTCTGCAAAACTTCTTTCTTCATTGTTTAAAATTTTTGTTTCTTTAATGAGTGACGTAAAGGAGTAGCGCTTCATATGCATTTTACTGCACTTCTTTCAGAGTGCTGAGGAGGTTGTGCCAACGGACGAGCAGATGTTTGAGCTGGACGGGGCCATTGCGGAAGCATTCCGAGGTAGACTACGGCCTGCCAACAAAGAGAAAAGCAAGGAACGGACAGTCGGGATTCATTTCCAGACCAGGTAGGCAGACATTCTTCACCTGGTGTTTCTTTGCGCCGAATGGCGGTACTCATTAAAAGCACTGGCTTGCAAATTTGGCGTGAATCGGAGGAGTGCACCTCGAGCATTTTTCAGTTGGAGAGAATGTAGAGGTGCATCAGGTCAGGCTGTTTGCTGCTAGGCATTCAGTGCTTCCCGACTCGTACACTTGCAGGGATATAGTACAGCAGACCCTAATATGTTTTTCTTGGGGCTGTGTATGTGTGTGTGTGTGCATGTGTATATGCACATGCATGCTTGCGCTCTCTCTCTTTCTCTCGGTAGCTGGGAAATGTGTGAAGCAAGCATGGGATTAAACCCAAACACTATTCCACTAGAACAACTTTATCACTTCTATTTCTGGCCATGGAGAATACACTTGTACACACACAAAAAAGCTATTAAATTTTATTTCAGTTATAAATTAATTAGTATCTTGGCTAACTAATTGGTAATTGGTTTGCTGAGCTACCCACAACTGAAGGTAACTTTCACTCTAGCATGTCAGAAAAGCTGTGTGCATGAAGTTTCCTTTGCTTAAGTAAATATTATGGAGGTATAAAACTTGGCATACAAAAAATAATACATTGGGCTTTGTAGGGTTAAATATTAAACAGCCAGGATCTCTACCTAAAAACGATTTCAAAGTTCAAAGAAATTCCTGATTCCCGATAGCAGTTTTGAATGTATTCCTCACCTCAGACATGACTACACCTTTCCTATTTGTGTAAGATTTAATTGTGGCAGCCTGAATGTCTCTTAAGTACATGGTGCGGGGCATACACTTGAGATTTCATTAACATTTTCTTGCTTACGTGAGAAGGTACATTTCACATTTTTGTGATTCTGCATTAAATTCGCACTGTATTATGCAACAACCCAATAACATGCCAATGTCATAATGTGTGGGGTCTGCATGCATATACTACCCAAGAACACATATGGATGGGGAATGTATAAGCAGAGTTCTACCTTAACAGAAAACTTGCAGGTTTGTCTGTGTACTTAAGTGCGCACTGCTGGTGGTTAGATTTAACTAGAAACAATGTACTGGTGCTGCTCAAGGCTGTGGTAGTTAGTGCATGTGGAACACAACCACAGTGCCACATGAAATATAACCTTGCAAGCACACAGGTTGCAAATAAACCTTCTGCTACAATGACGTGGGTACTTCCAATGTTGAGGCCCCTGCAAGCAATTTGCAAGGTGAATTGGGCAAGATGAAATCCAAAAATTAATCAAATGTAACTACCAAAAAAGCCAACAGTCACCAAAGCTGCGGAGGGCATGGTGGAATTCAGGTGTTTGGTTCATGAAGAAGCTGTGATTTCTGTTTATGAGCAGAAAGTTGGTTCGGGCCGGGTCATAATACATCATTTGGATTATTAACGATTTTTAATGCCAAACACTGCGAATTTGTACACACAGGTACAGTGAGAACAGAAAGACCAGATGGAATTGAAACCAATCCCATGAAGCAGGAGCGAATTTGCAGTGGCGAATTCTGCCCGCACCAGCTGCTATCTAGAAAATCAAATTCTTTCTTGGATAAAGAGAATAATGATGGAAAACTCACACACTCATAATCATCACTCAGCATTGCTGCTGCTTCGACGATTGCTGCCTCGCAAACGGCACTTGGAACTCCTGTCTCAAACAACTGGTCGTCTCCGGTGCCGAGATCTCATAGTGGCCCTCCCAGTTTTGTGTCACCTATACTTCGTTTCATACATAGCAGGTAATACTAACCCCTGTATTCAGAAATGCACTTCAACTTTAAGCCTATGCTTGACTTGATATAAATGACACCTGGTGCGAGCGGGCCCAAGACGCTCATTGCATTTGCTTTAGTGCGGTCATGACAGGCATCATTTAAATCAAGTCAAGCGTGGGCTTCAAGTTAAGATGCATTTATGAATACAGGGGTTAGACTTCTCTCACTGCTTGCATACATGACCAAAAAATAGTGCGTCAGCTATGGAAGAAAGATATAGATATGAGTCAAGTAATGCAATTTAAGATTAAATGGTATGCTTCTATGTATCGAAATATGATGTATTTATTACATCGGACACTTCATAGATATGAACCTCTTTACCACAAAACGAGCGGTTTTACATGTTTGTGTGACCAGCGACAGCAGCGCATCACTGGCTCTCGCGATGAAGACGTATTGCACTATTTACTGGAAGCACAAAGGTGCATGGATAATACAACATTTGACATGAACTTGCTTCCGCAAGTTGTTGTAACACATGCAGTTACAACTACAACCTTTTTCATGAAGCGAATGCTTGCATTTTGACTTACACAGCAGTTTGTATCCTACCGGGAAGTGCACTGTGGGGCAACTTACAAGTGTGGGCTAAATGGTGCTTCATTGACTCAGTGTAGCACACTAATTGAACAGAGGACAGGAGGGTGAACAAGGGCAAATGCTTTTGTGTTCATCACATGTTGTTTGTTCGCTTTGTGCATTGCACTAAGTTAATGCCATGATGTGCCTTAGAGCAAGCATCTGTACTAATGCAGCCAGCGAATTTACAGAATAACTGTGTGTCCCTGTGAGCAGCTGTCGTAGCAACTGTGCTTTGACCTTTCAGTGGAGCTGTCTGTGCAGTTATGATGGTGTACGCAGGTGCCTGAACCTCCTGAATGGCTACATCAAGAGTGGTGTGGCTCCCCTGCATCACCTTGTGAGGATAGCAGGAACCCTGGTGAAGGCATCGTCCTCGAGTGCACTGAGAGGCAGCCATGAAACCCTCAGCGTCATCTCTGACACTTTGCACATAATTAGTGGCACGCGAAAGGTGAAACAGAGGCTCACCCTTTCTTCACCCTGTCCTTATTCTTAAATATATATATATATATATATATATATATATATATATATATATATATATATATATATATATAAAATTAACAATTAGTGTTTACCCACCGTGGTAGCTCAGTGGCAATGTTCTTGTGCTGCTTGGCACATGTTTATAGTTCAGGTTTCTGGTTACGGCGGCCACATTCTAGTGGGGGGCAAAATTCAAGCCCGCCCATGTACCGTACTTTGGGTGCACATTGAAGAACCCCAAATGGTAAAGATTAATGCGGAGCTGTTCAGTGTAGCATCTCTCATAACCCTTTAGGGCTTTAAACCTGACGATTTAATTTTATTTAGCATATTACCGGCATCTACTGCTTCCTAAGATGTCCTTCCTGTTATGGTCTCCGATTGGACTGCCAGTATTCGTAAATAACTTGGTACATTTAATCTAGTACTTGGGTGGGTGTGCACAATATCGTGGGCCATGAATGAGCTCAATTTGTTGGTGCAGTTGCGATTGGCATATCTATTGAAGGAGACCTTTCTTAAAACCTCGACTGCTGTGTAGCATGACCAAATACAAGGTGCACGTGGGTACAATTTGGGTATGATGGTGATCCACCAGTGGCTCATGGCTTGCCTATATGTTTTTTGTGCTGATGGCTGTGACCATATCGAGCAAAATTTTATATAGCTTCTGTTACTCTTACGCATATGCCATATATATAGCTGCTGCAACGCATGACAGGTCACTTGTATGCTTCCTCCCACCTTGTAAAAATGCCTGCCATGGCCCACTAATGGCTTATGATGTAGCGAATGTCTTAAACATCATTTGAATTGTTCGCTTTTCCCAGGGAGAAACATTGCTACCGAGACGTGCAAATAATATTGGAAGTAGGCTTCGTATTTCAAGCTCTTCAAGGCCAACTTGAACATAGACGGGCCCAAGTGTGTACACAAGCTTTTTATTTAAGGCAGTGTAAAGCAAAGGATAAAAATGTGCTTTGTGTACATATGTATTTACAGATAGTAAAACGTAGTCGAATTTTTCTGTAAAATGTATTTCAGTACTTAAAAAAAAAAAATTAAAAGCAGACCTCAACAACCATGTGAAGTAAGAATCGGCATAGGTTCTCATTTGGCTCCTTTTTTTGTATGTGCAGTTTGGCACCATTTTGGATGTCCGCAGTGATGTTGAGTCTCTCACGTCCACCGTGATGGAGCAAGTGACTCTGGGTAAGCAGCACAGCTGTTCATCATTTGCATGCCTCGTAGAGGCCCTCTTGACAAAAATGCCAAGTCTGCCTTTGTGCTGTTTGTTAGTGAATTATGCTATAGACAGTGGAAGCCATTGGCCATATTGTGTGCCGACTTTGCTCCAAATGTGAGGTGGGCAGGTCACTTGTCTCTGCTTCAGGATATACCGTATGTTATGCCGAATGTCTCCTTGCTTTCCCATTTAATCACCCTTTCTTTGTCCTTTTTATAGTGTCACATGTTGGGATGAAGAACGCATTGAGCGCCTTGTGTGCATTTCTGGTAAGTGTGAGAGATCAGTCAGTGAGAGAGACGTGCACGTTGTCACAATTGCGTGATGACAAAATTGACAGTGATGTACTAGGGGCATCATGGTGTAAGTTATGATAAATTTTTTTTGAGGCAGAGAACATTAGACAAAAAAAAGATGCTTTGTTATTAGATATCGTCTTCAAGGGCCAATTAATTGTTTTCATGGAAAGTTTAGTTTCACAACATGCTGCGCTTCTGGCAGAAGGGACATCCTGGTTTCAGTCACTGGAGGCAGATTAGCATGGAACCACAATACAAGACTTAGCTGTGCTACGAAAAATTCCTAAGAATAGTTAGTATCTGTAAAAACAGTCCACACATTGCTTTGTCTGGCAACATTAAAATTGTGTCTTTCTTTCAAATGTTGGTGCCTGAGTTAAAAATAATTTGGAACTTACTTTGTGGATGCTCTATTAAGTAATTGTGTAATAACATGCATCACATCATAACGCAGTGAACATAGTGTGCATGATGTTTTATGTGCACTGATTCTGCAAGCTTTTTCTTTCCTAACAGGTTCGCTGCCACAAAAAAATTTGCAGTGAATTGGTATGTACAAACACATTTCTTGCAACTTTGATGAATTAGGAATGGTTTGCACCACATCATATAACTTTACTATGGAACCTATAGATTGAATGTCAGTGTGCTACAGATAAAAATATGCAACAGTTTGAAAGTTGTTGGTTGAGCATGGCTACTACAAAGGTCGCAATTTCAGGAATGATTCTCTGAACCAAGTTGGAGCGTGAGCTTTTGGTGGCTTGTTTAAGTGGCACTGCAGAAAGCATAGTTGGCCCTTCTTAAGTTGGTGCATTTGGTTGATGACCAGGACTAATAGGGTCACTGGAAAAGGTGATTGTGGAGAAACCTTGACTTATGTGAGCACACAAGAACTACGCGGCTACTCCTGTGAAGCTACAAACATAGTTACTATCACTGATCGATCAAGAACCACAATGGCAAGTTTTTCCTTAAAGGGGGCATGCCTGCTTGCCGAATTGCTTTGTCTGCTGTCTCCTTCTTCTTTCTTATCCTTGCCCTGCTGGGGGAGACGTTTGTGCATCAGGCACGGGTGACAGGTCTGTGAAGGGATCAGTCACTTCATTCAGCCTTTCCTGGCATACTTCGACAACTCGGCAATGACGCGCACCTACACATAAAAAGATAAGGGAGTGGAGGATGTTGGCAAAAAGACACTTTGTGTACAAGGCCAGTGAAATTCTGCTCCTAATTCTCTTTTCAAATGAAACGTTTGTGCACTGGGCTATCTTCTTCACTCCCCACACTTGGACATCTTGGCTGATCGTGTGTGTGGTGAAGAAGAAGGGCTGCTGACTGCACTGTAACTACGGCATGCTCATTTTTACTGAACAGCTAGGGATCCTTGCCTTCCTGCCAGTTAAGTTTGTAAGAAGGGAACTATTTCTTGCAAGTGCAGCAGACTAAATAGCCAGGCACATCACATTTTTCTAGGAGGAGGAGCCTCTCCTGCATTTCTGACTTGCCACTGACTATAGTGAAGTTGCATTTTCTTTATTATTATTGGACACACGAATAAAACCACCAGTTGATAGTCAGTGCCCGTGTTGTCATCCTCTTGTACTCCTGTTGTCTGTGCTGTTTGTTCAGTATATTGATGTTCAACCAAATAGCCAAAACTAGCACTCTTGTTATTATGGGACTTCAATTGTGTGTCTGAAATGCTCATATAGTATTACATGCTTGTACGCTCTCCTAATGTCATGTCCAGTGAGCCCTTAAGTATAAGTAAATGAAAGAAAATGAAATATGCAAAACAATGTCTGTTGCATGTTGGAAAGCAGTCCTTTCTTTCTTATGCTGTGGCTGTCTGGAGCTTAGAGCTAACAACATGCTTTTTGCCCATCTGGGTGTTTGCATACTGGATAGCAAGCACTTATGCTTGGTTATGCTTACTGGCATCTGCAGGCAATTTTTTGGCAATTAAATGACTTTGTAGATTCCCACAGGTACAACATATTAGCCATGCATGGAATTGTACTTTATTGAAAGAAATAAATTTTCATGTCTTGTGATGCCTCTTTGTTACAATGAATTTGCTACATAACACAGTTTTGAAGAAATCACTTATTGAACAGCTATGACAGAATACTTAATTTACTTTCTAGGCTGTCAAGAAGGTCGACAAGCATTGGTACATGCCACTATACGTGAAGACGCTCGACTCCTACTTGGACGAAAAGTAAGCTGTTTGTTGCATAATCCGAGTTCTCTTAAAGGGACCCTTAAACGATTTTGAAGATTTTCTACTGACGTACTGAGTTGTTAGGGTAGGTCTTTCTCATCATTAAGTGACACATTTAAGCGCTCCACGTAAAGTGCGTTACTTATCATAAGGTTTTGAAAATGTGAATCTCTACCGATCGCAGTGACGCTGCTCCGCTGAGTTTTCAGCTGCCCCGTTACAATTTACGTAGTTTGCACAGTTGACATTAGTTGGGCGAGCTAGGGAGGGAGGTAGAGAGAGAGAGAGAGTGATTGGTTGACAGAGAAGAAGGGCTGCTGACTGCACTGTAACTACCTAGCTCGCTGCTGGCACCTGGACATTGGTCAGCAGTGTGGGGAATAAAAAGGGACGTAATAATGACAGAGGTATGAGGGAGAGACTCGTTAAAGCTGGCACACTCATTCTGACTAATGATGTCACCAGTACGCATGTTTACACCTTAACTGTGGTTGTAAGCATGAGGTGCGTTATCTTAGGTAGGTCAGGCGAGCTGTGTGGAGAAGCTCGCTTTCGGGTTCTCTATATTGTCTATTGGCCAACGGAATATATGACCCTTTTCAGTTTAGGACATGTTGCATTTGCCAGCTGACATAACCATTTTTTACATAGGATCTAGCAGCCAATTCAGAAGAGGCTGGCCTCCAGAGTTCTTTTGCAGTACTCAAAGCTCAATACTATGTACGAATGCTCTATATCATTGTACAACCACAATTTTCTTGGGTGTTTTTACATTGAACTTATTCAGCATATGGCAGAGTATCTGCACCCACCTTCGATACATTAGGGTTTGAATGTACTGCAGTGATTTTATGGTTGTACCATAGATACAGATTCCACTTTGATATTTCGCTAATAAATGGGACAGGATAAACCATGTACCTTAAAACAGTGTTGCTTATGACGTAACTATAGTTCTTTAAATGTTATTAGGCTCTTTCTTCATGCCAGCAAACAAAACGCCTCTTTCTATTGGCTGCATTGATACAAGATGTAATGCATTCTTTCTTCTTTTGCAGCTCTCACATCAGCCCACAGCTTTTTGTGAAGCTTATGGAGGCATTTCCTGTAAGTACCATTTACATTCCTACTTGTTGGCACTGGCGAGTATTTAAAGATGCAGCCCAGATAATAAAAAACAATGGCACTTTTAGTTTTCGGTAAAATTGGTGTGATGCAGAATTGTTTCTGTCAATTACTTTCAATTGAAGCAGTTTCTTCTTCTTTTTGTTTTCTTGTGGTCGTTCTGTGTCAATATTATTTTAGCTCACCAATTATTGTGTTAATTAATGGAAGTGCAACTAAATTTCTGTATTGTTCTTTTCTTCAGTAAGTGGTGAATTACTGTTCTGAGTAAAGGACTATAGGACTTGAGACCAGTGCTAAATGTTGCCATGTTTATCGCCTTAGGAACACTGTCATGACTTTATTGAGCACCTCGTGCCACGTGCAACGGACTGTGCGGAACGCAACTACAAGAGGCTGCACATTCTTGGACTCCTTGTTGCAGCTCTACGAATTGTGCAGGTAACCAGAAATATGACCTTGAAGATATTGTGTTTGAACAGCAAAATACAACTGTGCACATAACAAAAGGGGAGGTGTTCGATGTGGGAGAAAAATTATTATTATTAATTATCAGTAATGGTACATACAGTGATTATTATGTGAGCAAGCAATGTGTATTGCAGCCATATCTGCTACATTGACGTGCAAGATGCACCTGCTGAGGAAGCTGCCTTCATTCACCGAGGCCGTGTGACTGCTTTTCAGTACAGTGGATTGGATCTAAGGTCTTTAAACAAGGTTTCTTGCAGTATGTGGTTCAAGCTTTATGCCATTGCCCCCAGTGCTTCTTTCAGTCAGTCCAGTACATCCTGCCATCGAGAGGCTCAGATTTCTGCAAATCTTAGTCAAATGGTGGCTGAGCTCGCCGCATTATGAAGCGCTGAACTTGGCAAAAGAATTCAGCGTTAAGCTTGGAGCATGGTGCCGCTTACAAGTATGTGTGCCTTCTTGCACTGGTAGCAATTCTGTTAAAAAAGAAAAAGAGTGTGTGTTGGCAAGCGAGGAGAGGGGGGGAAGGGGCTTGTGTTATGTTCGTACAAATATGGTAGCTGCTTCAGCTGGTCATCAGTGCTGTATAACTCTATGAGTATGTTCTCTCGCTCTCTTGTTTCTCAAGGTGGATGCCAGCTCTAAAGAGAAGTTGACTCCAGCACTGGAAGCACTGAGTGAACTCTCAATAAAGGTAAGTTGTGCTTGATAGAGCAGCATTTGTGGCAATAGAGGCCAGGCCAGTACTTACGTGTAGGAAATTTCTGACTCAACATGACAAAGTCTTCGGTGCCACTATAGAAAGAAATATTTATTGTCTAGGGAATAGGCTTTGTCTAAAAGGCACAACTGTCATGCCCCGAGCAAGCATGCATGAACAATGTGACTTACCACCTCACCGCCACATGGGCATCTGCCAGCATCTTGCTCACCCATTGGCAAAGAGGAAATAGACACATCACTTTTGTATGTCTGCTAGAGGCATGACAGTTGCGCTCCTCCACATTCTAGTAAATCCTTTTCTGGCATTACAGTATTCGTATCTGCAGAAATTAGCAGCGTCGGCTTTTTACAAATCTGTAGGCGGTTATGAACTCTTTTAATAATTTCATCTCATAATAAGAGAGATGGTTTCACTGCCTTTGTCAAAGTGTTCATTAGTATTTTATGATTACTTGTCTAATAGGTTCCTTGAGTCATAATATGTGTGCATGGGAACCACTTAATCATCCATATTCTCTGTTTGAAGAAATCTTTAATACATTTATTGTAGTGCAAATTGCACTTCTTTTCCTTTGAATGTATATGGTGCCTGCTTGGTATGCTTGAGATTTTAGTTGGTTCATGAAACCTTAACATTGAGCAGGGAGCGAGCGACAGGGCTCATACGGTGTTTTGTTAAACTGTGATAGTAGCCATTCCAATATTAGCTAAAGCTTCATTCATATGCTCATATGAGGAAAGGAAAGGTTTGAACGTATAACTCATTTTCAAGGCATTTGAATTAATGTGTCACCATAATGCCTTTCAGGCACTTAACATAGTTGTGCAATTGGAGATTGCAGGGAGAGGCCTTCAATCCTGCAGTGGACGTAAAATAGGTTGACGATGATGATTATGATGTAAGCAAAAGCAGTACAAAAAAAAGAAGCAATAGTGCCGTCTCTGTGTGTCTGTTTCTTTCTACATCCTCATTCAGCCGCACTTACACATTCTATCATGGATTCTAACCAACTGTCCGCCAACGTGTTTTAACCAGTACAATAAGCTTGGAATGGATGCAAGCTTGGCTCCTAGCAAAAATGCCATTGCTAACAGTGGCAATGAGTGGTGGAGTGACAATATTTTTTCGGGGGGAGGGGGGGGGGACACTCACTTTACCTGGGACAGTGAGGCGGAGTGATAGGGGGAGCTGGGCAAGCCACATACTGACTCAGCAATTTCGTGGGGCAGTGAGCATGTGTCCAGTGTGCCACCCTCAGGCTACGCTGAAAATAGTAATAGTGATGTTGCTGTTAGTGGCTGCTTATCATGCATGGCAATCTAAGGTGCAGGGACAACAAACCTGTGTGGCTTTAGCACTGACTGCATCATGAGAAGCCAACAAACAAAGACACCAAGGAAAACATAGGGGAAGTTAACTTCCTAATTGACTTAAAGAAATGCTAAATTAATGGAAATTAAAGTAGATGAGAAAACAACTTACGACTGGTGGGGAACGATCCCACGTCTTCGCATTACGTGTGCAAAGCATCGCACGCGAATGCGATGACGTGGGATCATTCCCCACCTGCGGCAAGTTGTTTTTTCATCCACTTTCATTTCCATTCATTTATCATTTCTTTAATTCAATTAGTAAGTACAAGTAACTTCCCCTATGTTTTCCTTGGTGTCTTTGTTTGTTGGCTTGTCATGATATGATTAATAAATATTGGGCCCCTTGGTTAACCCCCTTTCTTCTCGTTTTAGCACTGACTGGTAATGTTAACTGTTACCTTGTAGTGTGAATGGCTGTGGTTGCACGTTTGAGCTCTGCGTCTTTCTATTTCCTTATCTTTCTACCTCTCCCCAACCTTCCTCTTGTGGAGTCGCAAGCTGGATTTTTTGTTTTGGTTAAACTCCCTGCCTTTCTCCTTTAATCTTGTTCTATGGCAGAAGTGCAACGTCTGCCGTCGGTTTTGCATATTTAAACACAGAAATAGAGTCAGCCCGTATTACTTAATTTCAGCATCAGATATTTCACATCTTTCCTTTCATTACCTTCTGAGCAAAATATATAACTGTAGTTTTACTTTCCCGAATTTCCGTTCTTCTATTGCATGGTTGTGTCCTTCGCTCTTAATGATATGATTCAAGTCTCTTAATTGGTCTTTCATGTTATGCTTCGATGACCTGGTCGAGTGCAGCTCATGACCGAAATGGCAGAGAAGAGCGACCCCAAACAACACCTGCTGGTCGAAGTGTGTGACCTGTTGCTGTTGGTTGCCAAGCAGTGTGCCAACATTGGCATGGAGGTAAGACAACCATCTTGTCTTCGAAGAATCCTTTCTTGTTTGCACTTTTGTAGTCTCTGCTCGTCTCAGTGGCATGATAAATAATTATTGTTCTAAAAGGATAGTAGACACTTCACATTGTGTGCAAGTAAGTTATTAAGGTACTTATGTCTTGGCGGAATACATTGTCCACTCCTGCCCACTTTGGGATGGATCCTTGAATCTGGCATACCACAATACTCCTTTGCTGCCTTCTCACCTACCGCACCTAAGGTGGAACAGCTCAAAGTTGAACTTACTGAACCCTCTTGTGGACCAGAATTTCTCCATTTGGCCAACTATGGTGACTGAGATGATAGTGGGAACAAGTGGCAGACATGATAAAATGGCCCCAAGCCGCATTCACCTGGAAAACCACTTTTCACCTGCCATTGTGATGCAACCGACGAAAAGGTGCTGCTGGAAGGTGGCGACAAATTCATCACCGGTGCGCAAACAGGGGAAGCTTCAGCCTAGAGCCAA
The DNA here is from genome assembly GCF_023375885.2 of Dermacentor andersoni. Taxonomy (NCBI): domain Eukaryota; kingdom Metazoa; phylum Arthropoda; class Arachnida; order Ixodida; family Ixodidae; genus Dermacentor; species Dermacentor andersoni. The sequence continues at coordinate 94,783,864 of NC_092816.1, read as the reverse complement.
CATTTCAACAAGGGAACACTTTTTTCTCTCCTGAAGCTTGCCCTTTGGCATAGATGTTGAATTAAAGGGACACTAAGGGCAAATACTAAGTCGATGGGGACTGTTAAAATGCCATTCCATAAACCTCACAGTACTTGTTTTGTGGCAAGAAAAGTCTTACTGTAAGAGAAAATCGCATGCAAATCAATTCACATCGCTCAGCCCCGAGTGGGCAAGCGGTGACACTGCATACACCATCACTGCCCTTAACTGCCGTTGGTGAGTAAAATGGCTCCCGACAGACAGTGCAAAACGCAAACATGTGGCCATGAAGAAACCGAGCCAAGACAGAGCATTGGATTCGCTGCTGCAGCTACTTTCGGTCAAGTGGCATGGACTGTTCAGGCATCCCACGTCATCACGTGGACATCGAATTTTCTGCTACTTTCAGTTTGTGTAACTTTTGTGAGCTAGTAAAGCTAGCGCAGCTATGCAATAACATAACTGCTGAAGCGCAAAAGCATGGGCGGCGTAGAGTCAAGCGGAAACGAAACCTTTCGACCGCCCGCGTCGTCGTCAAGGTTAACGTCAATGATTTCTTCTTTCTAAACATTGAATAGAACTAGACAAGTAGCATCTTTTTTTTGTCTTATAATACAATGCAATGATCTTGTTTATTACGGGAATTGAGTACTAGGGACAGAATTAACAATGAGGAGTACCTAGGTCATCGAGCTGGTACTTGAATGTCCCGGGTGAGTCGTGAATTATTTCCTGCATTTACCTCAATTTCTCTATTACTAAATCTTTGTTCGCGATAATATTGATGCCTTAGATGCTCTCGAGCATTAATCTGTCATGTTAGCCTTACCTAATATTTGCCTTTAGTGTCCCTTTAAATAACAGCGTGGGCAGTAGTGGCTTACCGTCCATGAGCCAATGCCTATAACTGTCTGTCTGATCTACTTGTAGCTTGGCCTGGCAGCTCTTAGTATCCTTTCCCAAGTATTCCTCATTCCTGAACATAGCCACAACAGGTGGTGAATATTCACTGTAGAAGCTGGTGTAGCATACTTTAGGGTGACACGCCCCTTGTCAAGTCCCCTTGTTGATACAGCTTCAGGCTGAGGTTTCCCTTGTTTGCCTGCTGGTAATCTTTCCCAAGTAGAGTAGAAGGGTTGTGCTATTTGAAATGTATGGTGGAATACTTAATTATTCTTGCCCACAGAGGAATGTTTCATAACAATACTCTTTGAGCAAGCTCTCCTCCTTCTGCCTCAATGGTAAAGAGTCAGCTCCTGGAAAATGTATAAATGCTGAAGAATGTCAAGTGATATCCCTTGCAGGTACATAGCATAAAATCATAAGCGTACTTATAGTACTACATATTTCACAAATACAAAGTTAGCTCAGTAGACCATAAATATTTATTGTCTACTGAGCAATATGAACCGACTAGCCAAGCAACATGGACTTCTGGGTTACAAACATGGCTAAAGAAAAAAGATGTTGAAATGCCTGTTTGGGAACCACCAAAATAGTATAGTGGAATGAGTAATTGTAGACTTTTCTACAGCTTTCTGTTGTGCATAATGCCACCAATATAATCAGTGACCAGTTCATGCCTAGGTATGATTTATGTAATGTGAACACATTACATGCCTGCATATGCTGCTACTGGTGGTGGGAACAAACCTGCATTGAGATAAGCTGGTTTACCGAGTACGTACTCATATTGCCGTGGCCCTTTTTTTTCTTCTCAATGTTCAGACGGCTGTACATGATATTGAAGCCATTAAACTAAAGTGTGCTTGCTTTTCTTCTTGCCGTTTACAGTGTCCCATTAGAGGCAATACTGGGCTTGAACAGTCACTGGTGTCCCTGAGGAGTACTAAAATGGGCAAGAGAAAGCCACTCAAGATGAAGCTTGGTGCCCTTCTCAAAGGGTAAGTTCTCCCAGCACCTATGTAATACTGCTATATTTGGTGGAAATCTAAGAGTACAGTGGTTAATACACCACTGTCTATCTCGGAGAGAACTTTTACAAATGTACCAGCCGATTGCATTTTGTCATTTCTATGATGCCACAGCAGAGGCGATCCTTCAATATTATTTTCTCCCAGATAGCGCAATTGCATCGCGTTATAACAAAATTGCATCCGACACAAAATAACTTTGTTGTATCCAATATTTGTTATAGGTGTGTATTTATTACCTGTTGATATTGAGAGAAACATTTCAATCTTACCTCATTATATACGCACTCATTATTTCGACGTTCGACTGTACCCTGACCTGCCAACCATGTGAAAAGTACTGCAGTCAGGACCAATAAATTTTTTAATTTTGTGAAAAATACTAAAAATAGATTTCATGCTAAAGATGTCGACTGTTAATTAAAAAGTTTTGCGGATTTTGTTCCACAGGGACCCTCTGAACTGGCTCTCTCCCCTAAAGTCACAGCAGAAAGGATGATCTGCACCACAGAAAAACCGAAATGTTTATGAAGTTTATTTATGAAATGTTCACTTAACATAGGCTGTAAACTGAATTATAATTATGCATAGGTTCTCGAAGTGGATGACGCTCCTGCATAAGGTCCGAATGCAGTTGATTCTGGATGTATCAAGCAGGAAGGGGATCGCAAAATAGTTTGATCTATTGATAATTCAAAATAGAAGACATGTCTAAGTGAAGCTTCTCTTAGGTCCCCGCACGTCTCAGACAGTTTCCCGAGACTGTAAAAAGCTGGAACTTACGTACTTACTTTTCCAAGGCTGTGCTGAACGCACAAAAGTTGGCTTATTTTTTTTCTCCCGAACGTTGCAAATCGCTTGCACTGCAGCATGGTCTATGGAACGCTAATCCTAATAGTCCGCATTGCCTGAACATGACACCATGGTGCACTGCGCGCGCGTAGATCTTGTTGCATGTTGTAAATCATCATTACCTCATGTGCATGGATAACTAATCCTAAAAATTTAGTATGGCTAGCTTTCAGGAGGATTACTCAAGAGGAGCTCTTTGGATTTAGTGAAGAGCAAGTTCAACGAATAAAAAGAAGGCTTATCCTTATTTTTGGAAATTTTCCTCAAGTAACAAGTGAAAGCCAGCTAAGAGTTTGGTTACCATTCTTGTGTTCATCATTTAACCAGCTGTTTCACATTGGAGTCATCTGCATATGGGACACATTATAGAAAGTTGGATGCAAGGTAATTTACACACAATATAAACAAGAAAGGACCAAGAGTAGGTTATTGTGCAGCCCCTGTATTATTCTATAATTTCTACTGTCCATTTGCCAATTCACAGCATCTAACTTGTTAGGAGTACCGCTGATACCAAAGCCTTTAAAGTAATTAGTAGCACTGCGATTTATGACATGAAATGCTTCTGTTAAATTTTAAACACAGAATCCAATATGTTCACTCAATACTAGTAGGGCTAATTCAGTGCTTTTATTTTTATATACTCATTTGCTGTGTCCCTTTATTTTAAAAAATGTTCTCTCTTCTACATTGTGCAAAGCAGTTTTCCAGTTACCTTGGAAACTGCAGAAAGCAATAAGTTAACTAGCAGTGACAGTGACAAGAACTTTATTAGAATGTCCTGAGGAACTTGATTGGGTGGAACCGAAGGCTCCCCAATCAAGTTGATGGCTCCGCCCACGACGGGACAGGTAGGTGGCAACTCTCTGCGACGTCGCGAGCCCTCTGGCGGCCTGTAGTTGGTTCGTGAAATCCAAGCTAGTCAGCAAGGCATCCCACTTAGACTTGTGCGTGAGCATGCGTGACCGCATTTGGACCATGACTGTGGGAAGTTTGGGTCTATCCAACTAAGCTCTCTGGGGGTGAGGTAGGACCTGGTCTGTAGGAGCCTTAAAGTAATGGCCTGAGTCCTGTTAAGTTTTGGGCTGGGGGGAGGGAATTTCCTCCTGCTGTGTCTGTAATGCGACGTAATTTCGTGAAAGGTGGTAAGATTATCTTTGAAGGGGCAATCCTGCGGGAGAGCCAGACCATTCGCTCGAGCGCGGTTCATGAATTCACGCGCCAGGCAGTTGGCCCGCTAGTTAGCATTGCAACCCGCTTGGTTGGTTAGATCGTTCACGTGGGCCGGGAACCTCGCTATGGTATGACCTCTAGTTTCTTCTGCCGTACTAATATGAACTGATCTGTTGACTATGCCGGCTGCATGTTTAGAAACTAGAGCGGACGAGAAAGCCCTGACCGCCGTGCGCGAGTCGGAGAGAGTCGAGTCAAATGTGCCAGCTGAAAACACTGCATTCGTGATACCCAGTAAAGCCTCCACAGCAAAATTTACAGAGAGGTTTAGTCTATCTAAGCCATTAAATCTTATCTGGTTTACATTTCCCTCAACAATTGCTTTCACTGCTTTATTAATGGGTGACTGTATAGTTGCTGTAGCAGTGCAAAAATGTGCGCAGGAAAAGTTATAATGCAGAATCTTTCTTCTTCTTGGCAGAGTTCAGACGAGCAGTGGGGACACGAGTGCCAAGTCTGCGAAATCCAAGAAGAGGAAATCAACTGGGCTAAATGGCGACGCCACTCCAAAAAAACACTCAAGAAAATCTTGAAGCTTCAGTAAACGGGCATCTAGGCTTTTTTGTTGTTGTTGTCGTCTCATTTTATGCTCTTTATGTCTTTGGCAAAGAAGCCACATAAAATTTGTTAGCTTGGTCTTTACTGGTATATGTGAATTTTTTTTTTTTTTTGCATGTGAAACCATGATAAGCAAGAAATGCACACCACAAAGGAGCACTAAAGGGAAACACTAAAGCACTTTACACTGACACAGTATTCTTTCGAAACTCAATTTTTGTTATTTTTTGCAGCAGGAGGTTGATTACAAGAGAAAATATCGCCTAAACTTCCACTCCTGAATTTCATGCCGATACCCCAGCATGACACTGCAGACTTTTTAACTCCCACGCAGTAAATGTTCTCAAAACTTGCCATGTTATCTTTGGCTCCGTTATGACAGAGTCGAACGCCTCTACAACTAAACAACCTATATAATGACGGATTCAGTATGTTTTGTCCGAATGCCCATCCTTCACATGTATTGTGAATGCCTCCACAGTGAAAACCACGACAACGAATTTGCCTGTACAATGAAAGAATTTAGCTGTCCCCGGAGCTGATTAGTTGCTTTACAAAGAACGCCCGTCGATGCTTCCACTGTGCTCCACAGCTGCCACTCAGCTGCTGGTTGACACTACAATGGTGACCGCACGGGAGGGTCCATGAAAAAACCCAGTAGGTCTAACGGTCGAACACTTCGAAAAGTGGCACAACTGTGGCCTACCGGCAGCTATAGCAAATTCAGGTACAACAATCTTCCCGCTTCTGCTCGGCAGACTATGGAAACTAGCCGTAGAAACCAGCACAAGCAACATTGGCATTCCATGCTCTGCATTTATAGCTTGCATATCTGCCAGGTTTTGCCATGTATTACGTCATGAACTTCGACGTCATAAGGTCGGCCGTTGCACAATCCGTAGGACGAAATGCACAGTTAAAAAATTATTAACTTCTTTCACCAAGTATCTTTTGAATTCTCGTTGGAAGCTTTTCTTTTACTGAATGTGCTTAGCCTACTCCGCCGCTAGCACTATGGTGCTTAATCTTTACAATGAAGTGACCTGTAAAATGAAGTATTCTTGAGGTCCCAAGTGCTTCATTACGAAGGCAATAAGTAGGGTTATGCGAATATAGTGAACATTCGAACAATTCGATTTGCGAACCGAATGTCTGCTACAGCCTACGCTCTACAGTCTACACTCTAGTCTACGCAGACTCGGGTACAACAGACTTTCGGATATAATGGACCATATTTCAGCCCTAATTTGCGTTATCTATTCTATTAATGTAACGAAGTTCGCTTTTAATGGACTGTGCCACACTGGACTATCAGCTACAGCGGAGAAAATGAGCGGCAATTTTTTTACAAAATCAGAATGCGATAGCATTCAAATATCTCCGACCACTTCTTGCGCTTCCTGGCATATGTAACTGTAATGTTTACGGGTAACACTGGCCCCGAATGGTATGAACAAAGGCAGGCTTTCTGGTAGAAACGCAGCCTCTTGCATGAGCTGCAATGGATGGATGGATGGATATTATGAGTGTCCCCTTTGAAACGGGACGGTGGATTGCGCCACCAAGCTCTTTCTACTATACTGCCTAATATCCTACCTAGCAATGCAGTGGAGACGAGCGCCATCTGGAGGTATTGCAAGGAACCGGTCGCACTGCTCCGTGGTCCCCGACAAACTCATGCGGAGGCGCACGCAAATGGCGGACGCTGTGGCTGGTCTACGAATGGTAGAAACGCTGGAAAAAGGAGTTTCTTTGAGTTTTTTGCATCACAGAAGTATCTTTTCTCATATACTTGAATTACAATCCGACACTATCACGTCTGTAGGTTGTGCGTAAGTAGTACTTTACAATTTTCGGCATATTTTAGTGTGAGAAATTCAATTAGTGCAGTAGCTTCCTTGCACCACATGGGAGGCCTGGGCATGGCTGATTCGAAAAGCTTTTTGTAGAAACGACGTCCAACACTGATCGCAGGATGCAGGATGGTGCCCTTAACACTGTCGCGTTAAAATAGCGAGCACAAAGGAACATTCGAATGTCCCGTTTCAGATCCCTGCTGGACATTGGTGGTCAAATGGGTTATCTTCAATCTTCCTGTAGACATCCAAATATCCCATGTCGATGTACGATAGATGTTTTTTTTGGACTTGCTTTTCTTTTGTGTCAGACAATCCTACAGACATACGCAGTACATCACTGAGACTTCTGTGGATATCCGACGGACGTCAAAATATCTGTTGTAAGATGTCCTTTGAATGTTCACTGGTGATCCGTGCTCCACTGGGTGGGCATGGGTGGCTCGAAAATCTTTTTGCCAAAATTGACATCCGACGCCGGATTTTCTGCGACACGAGGCCCTTAATGTTATTGCATTAAAACGTACGTTTGCCGTATCAAAATGGGCTGACGACTGACTAGCGAGGGTCAGCCGACGATCGCGGCTCAATATCCTGCGCGTGAGGGAGGAAGTCTGGGCGGAAAACACGCAGTCTTTCGCACGCGAGGCATAGGGGAGGGGGAGGCGAGAGAGAGAAGGGGTTCAACTCCGGCGACTGCTGCTTACGGTGCAGCCATCATATCTTGAGAGTGATCTGCAATGGGGACAAAGTGCACACCTGCGCGAGCGCCGTATCTTGAAAGCGATCTGTGATGTGGACAAAGTGCGCCCAGTGCTGGTAGCTTCGTATGCGCTGTGCTTTCGACGTTAAGTTCGCGTGGAAGCGAGAGACAGCATGAAGGTCAGTTCGCTCGCTGCTGCTGCCGCGTTTATCTTGCTTAATTTGGTATCGCAATCGATGCTTCGCCTTTCAGGCGAAACTGCTATTTCTTTTTAATTTTGCATGCTCGTTACTCACTTTTTGCAATAAAGTTGTACATCGTGACGAAAGTTTCAGAAGCGAGGCGTCTCGGATATTACAGACCAGATAAAACAGAGGTTTTTTGTCGGATTATCAGGGTCCATTGTAGCGAGAGTCGACTGTATTCAATTTTTCGAATATTCGATACATTCAGTGTACATACCCGCACAGAGACAAATGTCGCGTGCGCCGCGGAGCCCCGAGCTCATGCATGCTTGAGCCTTGATGCCGCCCAAGCGAGATCGAGTTTCACTTTGTTTTCGGTGCACTACAGACGGGCTTGCCTCCGCTGACGCGGTAGCGGACCTTGTCACTGCGAGCGCTCCCGGACGTTGGCCCGATGCGGGGATCGCACACAACAGTGCCAGAATACCGTAATTTGCAAAAGGGCCCCGCATCGGCTGGGGCCATCTCTCAAGGTTTGTTCTGGTCGACAGGACTGATAGAAATGATAATGCGACGTGGACAGAGGGAGCATGAACAAAAGCAGCACGTATTTCTTAAAGTGCGAAAGCATGGTCGAAGCTCTGGCTGATTAGCTGCTGTTACGATCGGCCAGCGGGGGTTGTGACCTTCTAGCCTCTCCTTCAACATTGCATTGAATGGCTTCGTGAAGCTAAATATGCGTCGACCCCTCAGACAGGCGAATGCAAGGTGAGGCATTTGGAGGATCGAGTATTGTTTGTTGATTTGCTGTTGCAAGAAAACTCGTGGAAAAGGGTGTTCTGCAGCATTCCCCCATGGACTCCGGTAATCGTCAAGTTGTTTAACAGATGCTGTGGCTAGCTAACTGCGAAATTATCTCAGGAACCAAGAGGCGCCAGTTTGAGTCAAGCATGACAATCTCTGACTGCAAAGTTCCCTTCCTTTCTTTGTGCTCAGTGAACAAAGATGCGGGAGTGATTGCGTGAACCCTCGCCCTCCAACGCAGCTCCTTTGGCAACTTTGGACGATCCGATTGGACAAAGAGGGAGGAAGCAGATTTCCCTGGCCTGGGGATCTAGGAAGGACAGCGGTGACTTAAAGGGCCCCTCACCAGGCCCCATAGCAAATTTTGGTTATACGCTGGAAGTTAAATTGTTACGTGTCCTCTAGGGAGCGTTCTGCCGCAAAAATTTTCCAAATCGGCTCATTAATATATTCGAGATAGAAACACTTCAGTGCCGCAAACCCATGTGTTCAGCAGGTGGGCTTCACTGCCAAGCAAGACACTCTCTCCACTCACCCTGTATAGCCTTCGCAAGCGAAATTCCTTCCCTGCGTTCTCCCCTACCAGACTTCCAGATCGTGTGACGCATATGTCACAGGCCCCGCCTTCATTTTTTTTTTCTCGTTTTTTTTTTTTCCTGCGCTATACATTTCCGGACATGATTACGCAGGCGCAGGAGTATGATTACGTCACCGTATGTATATGGCCGTGAGTGAAGAGGGAAACGACGTTTGGATTGAAATTTCAGATCTTTCCGCTATGTAATGTCTGCAAAGTATTTCAGATCTTTCCGCGATGTAATACTTTGCAGACACGATTGCTATCGCGCAATGTATGCCCTGCGCTGGTCAGTTCAAAATGGCCAGACCTGGTGAGGGGCCCTTTAAGCGGACTTTTTTGACTCCTCAGTGTGCTTTAATTCAGTCATGCTAGACTGATGAGACGTAACGTGCTCCACTCTACATGTAGATATTGTAAATAAACCCAGCAGTCCTCATTCTCGATCAGAACATGTTCCTCCGTTCAACAACGTCCTTAGCGTGGATGAGTTGGACGACGCGGCATGGGCCAGCTACCCTTTTTGACATGCCCGACCCCAACTTTTACATTGCTGATAGGCAGGTAGGTCATGTTGGATATGGGCGCCGACACACTTCACGACACTTCGAGAGCCATCAATCTAACTCGCATGCGTCATCTCGGGTTTGATCACTGATGAGCCACCCGTGCAAACATAGCGGCAGCTAGGCGTTCTGCGAATGCTTGCAGCTCATTGCCACATTGGCCAGCAGCGAATTTTCGTCAACACTGCCTCAGCTATTAGGCCGACTAAAGCTAGGGTGTGGTGCCAAATTGACATGCAGATCTATTCGCAGCTAGCAGCCACGTACGCGACACTCCCCAGACAACACAAAACATCCTCAGAATGTCCTGAAATGGTCAAAATGTCCTCATCCCGTAGCGGACGAACTGAGGACATCCCTAGAACGACCTGGAAAGCCGAGAAACAGTCTCGCAAACAAAAGCAACAGACGGCAGAGGGTGGATCCTCCAGATTGCAGATGCTTTGACAGATGGCAAAACATGCCGAACCTGACATGCACACGGGGCCTGCTCATTACCGTCAGCATCAGCTACGCGCAGAGCGATGTTCGAGTCATGCAATGCGCAATCCTTTTGTCTGTTGCACAGATTGGTCTTGTACAATAACCCACCTGCCATGAAATTGGGCCAGCCCTTCAGCATTTTGGAGAAAAACTGGAAAGCAATACTTTCTATGCAATAAATAAAAGATTGCCACAAAACACAGGTCCACTACTAAGCTGAGAACCTCATTGGTATTCAGTAAAACATAATGCCACTAATTCATTAGATTCAGAGGGAAAAAAAATACATTTGATTGTATTCAACATAAATTTTATTGATAAAAACATATTTTCCAGATCTCGTATACTGTAATCATAGCTGGCACACTAATTTGGCGTTTCCATTAAATAGAGTAGATCATACTGTATATCGCGATTTCTGTACCTAGCTATGTTAGTGATAGCTTGCTACATTAATGTTATGCAATGCCAGGAGACTCCTTCACATGTGCAGTACTGCAATTCCTTGCCCAAAATTTGTAAGCGTTAAAGTTTGTGAAAAATTTTTTTATAGTTGGCTTTTTCTTGATTCGATTCAAAATCAACTATTTCGTATTTGCACACCCCTACAATATAGTCAATATTTACCGAGCTGGCATGGGAACTTCAAGGCAATATTGCCACTTGCCTTTTGTTACGTCTTTTCAGGGTTGCCAAGCCTCCCTTGATGGCGAAAGCGGCATTATGTTATTGTAGGAGTGCAATTTACTTGTATAGCTCTTTTTTTCTTTTTTTAGTGTTCCTTTATACGCTGGTTAGCTGGACAAGGAAAATGACCCCACTATAAAAATTTCTATAAGGAGGGTATGCTCACAAAGCTGATGTCTTTTCCCTACATATAGTATTGCATGTTCAGGTTTGGCACTGCCCAGTCATTCACAGCGATCACAGCTAGCGAGTGCGCATGGTGATCGAGTGAGGTGCGTTCATGTTTGCTTGTGTGCGCGTGACACCACGCTTGTTAATGTAGTTAGTAAGCAAATGATCAAATTTATATGACCGATAAAGCTATTATCCTTACTTTGTTTAGCTGTCTACTAATTCGCTATTGCAATTGATGTTTTGCCTTTTCGGAAGAAACTACGACTTTTCTTGAAAGCCATTTTTACACAATAGACAAAAGCGATTGTAAAGCACATAAAGCTTAACTTTCTGGTATAATGTTAAACAATTCCAATCTGTTTTTATTGCACATCCGCCATTAGCCCTTCGCGATAAGTCAAAGTGGCTTGAACCTCGTCCATACGGGCACATAAGAACAGATTGGAATAGCTTTACGTTATACTGGCCCAGAGACGCCCACCCGCTGCAGCTAAAGCTGCAGCACATGCCTCCCTTATTGGCGGCGAGGAGTTACGGAGTCGCCATCTATTGGAAGCACCTCGCTGGCGTAGTATGAGGGATCACGCGGCGCGCTTTTCATAGGTTTTGCTGTCAGCGCTCACTGAAAACACCACGTGCGAGCTCTCCCGGGCATTTCTGTAAGTAATTTCGAAACGAGAGAAGTTTTTTACTGTCTAAATAATAATCTTGGGCAAACTGAAAGCACAGAATCGTTTACAGACGCTATCTCTTTACCGAATACGTACAGTGAACGCCACTGCGCGCGGCCGCCGCGATGGTCTCCCGAAGCGGCTTCTTGCGTGAAAGGTAGCCAAACGCTGAGATTAAACTATGTGAAATATGTTGTTAGAGTGGGTTGTCTGTATAACCAAATGGGGCATAACAGAATGAAGCCTCAATGCAGCCATCGCACGGGTTCGCAGCAACCCACTGCGCGTCTGCATGCATGTGCGCGCATAATGTTTTGCTTTCGTTGTGAGCGCGTTTTCGTGCCGTGCCATGAGCTTTAGGCCGCAGAATATGAGCATTTGACAGCATACAAGCAACCATTGTTGCGTGGGCGCTATCAGAGCTGTGGGCGCTTTCAAAGCGCAGCAAAGTTCGGTGTTAAAACGCGAAAATGATGACGAACTGTGCAGAACGTGAACGACTGCACTCTTTTTTGAAGGACGAATCCGCTCTTTGTTCGTGGCCCCTGCCGGAGCACACATTTCAAAGCTGTTATGGCGCAGGAATTTGCGTTTGTATCAAAATGGCACAATTGGCACAGTAATCCCACCCTTGCATGTTAATCATTCAAAAATGCTGGTATCCTATAAGAGACTGATTGCCGATTAAGCTGCGTTGTTGGCTGAACAGCCGCACAGTTGCTCCGTACGGGATATCACGTCACTCCTACCACACAATCACATGGCTTTCTCCTCCGATTTTATTGGTGGAAGCACATGCAGCATTGCTGTCCTCTTCTATGCATTATTAAACCTTTATGGAAGAGATGTAGAAACACCTGAAGGAATGTTTATTTTTGTTTGAAATATGCAAAGTACACAGAGAATAAAAAATATTCAGCATAAAGAAAGAAAAATATTTTCTGGAAGCTTTTCTTTTAGTAACAGGTTTGTCGCCTTGTCAGAGTTTGAAGGACGATCTCGCCGCTGCCACCATTTGTAGGAGTTGTAGGTCGTAGAGAGGAACTTGGGAGGAACTAGGCGTACAGGATTTATTTACATATTAACATTTGAACAAGAGATACATTCGACTGTCTAGCGTGACTCCCAAATGGAGCACGCAAGATAAAGCATACAGCATGCGAGCACGAAGCTCCAAACACACTACTTGTCGAGCACGAGCACACCTAGCAGCCGACAAACAGCCGCTTATAAACACTCAGTGTTCCCTAGATCCCTAGGTGAGGGTAACGTTCGAGTCATCGTAGCCGGCCCACCTTTGAGGGAAGGGGGTTTACACGCACACATTCCGCACAAGTTGCACTGCACCCTTCGAGCTGAGACGGGCCCTGCAGAACTTGGGGCTTACGTATTGAAAGGCGTCTTATTCCCCGAGCTGACCCCCGCAGCGTGGCCGCCGGTTGTTTATTTATTTATTATTTATTTATTTATACATACTGCAGCCTCGGTGAGGCTATTGCAGGAGTGGGTAGTAAAAAAAAAGGAAAGCAAGAAAACGAGATACAGGCACAAAGAAATATGAATATCAAGTATATGTAATTGCTTTCAAAAATTCTTGCATAGGTAAAGAGCGGATGCTTCCAGGCAGTGCATTCCAGAGTTCAAAGGCCAGTGGAAAGAAGCTGTGCTTGAACATCTCCGTTCGGCAAAAGAAAGGGATAAGGTTGAGATTATGAGAGCTCCTAGTGATAGAAGGTGGACTAAAGTTCAAATAATTATTTAGTGTATCAAGGCGCTCAGAATGAATCAGCGTGTGTAAAAATTTCATGCATTCTAAGCGGCGGCGAGATGAAAGAACTGTAAGACCTGTAGCTGTATAATGGGAAGAAGGGGAAAAATCTCGGCTATAGTTGCGAAAAATGAAGCGCACTGATTTCTTTTGGACTGATTCTAACTTTTTAATATCGGATTTCTTACGAGGATTCCATATGATGCAGCCATAATCAAGAATGGGGCGGATAAGTGTTTTATACGTCATCAGTTTGGTATCCTTTGGAGCCTTACGCAGTGAACGATGGAGGTAACCGAGACGTCTAAAAGCTTTGTTACATATGATGTCAATGTGTTTCGACCATGACATGTCATGGGAGAAATGAAGACCAAGGTATTTAAATTCGGTTACTCTTTTTAAATCTTGACCATGGAAAGTGTACGTGAAAAGTGATGGAGATGGGCGTCTGGAGAAGGACATGGAAACAGTTTTAGAGAAATTAATGTTCATTTGCCATTCCTTGCACCATCTACAAAATTTTGCAAAGGAGTCATTAAGTAAATCATGATCCATTGGTGTGTTAATACTATGATAGAGGACGCAATCATCAGCGTAAAGACGAATACTAACGGACACGCAATGCGGCAAGTCATTAATATATAATAAGAAAAGAAGCGGGCCTAAAACGGAACCTTGTGGGACGCCGGATGAAACACTAACAGGAGAGGAAATAGAGCCGTTAAATTGCACAGACTGAGAACGCTGGGTTAGGAAGCTATGTATCCAACCAACCAGAGAAGGGTTATTTAGAATGGAGTTAAGCTTGTAGAGGAGTTTTGGGTGTGGGACGGTGTCGAAAGCTTTGGATAAGTCAACAAAAATGCCGTCAATCTGTCCGCGTAAATCTAATGACTGACAAATATCGTGCGTGAATTCGATTAGTTGGGTAGTGGTGCTATATCCGCGACGGAAACCATGTTGGTAATTGGATAGGATATTGTGGCTTTCAAGAAATTCCGTGATGTGTTTAAAAATTATATGTTCGAGTAACTTGCATGAGTGAGCAGTTAATGAAATGGGTCTGTAGTTCTGCAGAAGTTGAGCGTTACCGGATTTGTATATCGGAATGACCGTAGAAAGCTTCCAGGATTGGGGAACAGTGGAGGTGGATAATGATTTACGGAAGATAACGGAGAGGTATATGCTTGTCCAAAGGGAGTAGCGAACGAGGAAAGAATTGGGTATGTCATCTGGGCCGCAGCTCTTTTTAGTATCTAAATGGAGGATCATGTTCAGAACACCTGAGCTAGAGACGACGATGTCTTCAATAGGAGGGTATGAGTCATAGCTAAAAGGTGGAAGTGAAGAGTTATCCTGTGTGAACACGGAATGAAAATACGTGTTAAAAGCGGAAGCAATCGTGAGTGAATCTGAAACTGCCACGTCCTTAACAACTAAACTGTTAGTTGTGCTGTTACTTGGCATTATCGATTTCCAGAACATACGAGGGTTTGTTTTCATTAATTTTGGCAAAGTAACAGCATATTAGAAATCCTTGGCAGATGTTAGTTTCTGGCGCAGTTCCTTCTTGGCTTCATTGAACTCAGTAATTTTGTCAGGATTACCATTTCTTTTAGATTTGTGCAATCGCGAAACACAACGAGATAAATGCAGTAGTCCTCTTGTCATCCACGGTGAATTAATATTTTTCTTTTTTGTTTTCAGGGGAACAAATTGGTTAATACATGTTTCAACAATATTCTCAAAAAACCATACGGCAACATTGACATCATTGTTCAAAGATAATTCATGAAAGTTTTCAAACGATTCGCTAAGTGTGTCGGTAATTGCAGCATCATCGGCGCGGCTAAAATCACGAAAAGTGCAGTACTCAATCCGCGGTTTGGGAACAATACAGCAAACCGAGAACAGTACGGCTTTGTGGTCAGAAATCCCGTCAGTAACGCAGCACTGGAAGCCACCGTCGAAAAGACTTGAGCCAAGAAAAACTAAATCTAGGACAGCCGTTTCCCTGGTGTTCTCGTGGACAATCTGTTTAAGACCGAGTGATAGGGAAAGGCGCAATAATTTTCTTGAGAGTGACACGTCGCCGCTGGTAATAGTGAGAGAGGGCCAGTGAATGCCTGGTGCATTAAAATCTCCCATAAGTATTATATCTGATGATTTCAAGCTTTTTAACTTGTCCACTGTCTTGCGTCCTGTAGTCGCCAAGAGTGTCAGCAGACTGTGACGAATCCTGGGGCCCACGTACCGCAAAGTACCCTTTTGTTAGGGAAGCTCTTCTTGCTGCAGAGAGACCATGTCGGCGGTGGTGGGTTCAGTAACAATAGTTGGTCCGCCGATCGCGTTTAGTCACAACGGCGCCGAGGGGGTGTTGAAGCGGCACCTCAAGGTCGTTACGAAATGAGTCACCGCAGCAGTTGTGATAGGCTTCCATGGTTCTCTTCTTTCTCAGCCAGCTGCAGCTGGCCGAGAAAACTTGCATGTTGCCACCTCTGCAGGCCATTCCCAATAGCCTGTGCACAACGCCAAGCAGCACGCTAGAAATGGCTTTACCCCAAGCCATTCACGGCTTAGTAACTCGTACAGAAAGTTCTTGTCAGATGTGAAATGGAGGTGTGCATTTCACGTTTTCTACATTACCTGTGTGACACCACTAAAGCCAAGGACTTTGCGTAGTGCTCTCTCTTCTGACCGTGCTCTCAAAAGAAAGCAAGTTGTGTGCCAAACTTTACCTTCATCTGTTCCTGCTTTAATCCAACAAATAATGCTTCCTGCCTGTAATTCAGTGTTGACGATATACATTTAGCCAAAGACTTTATGCTCAAAACCAAAATTCAACAAAGAAAGAAAGATTTTTGGAGGTGTGTTTTTTTGCCTGTAGAGAACATGTCCATAAAGGGTGAAGTGGCCTCGACACGGTTGCTGCAAGCGCTTGACGAAGCAACAACTGCAACCTGCCACCACGCATCAATTGCACGGGCCAGTGTTTAGCATAGTTTATGCAGCATGAAAATGAAATAGAAGTTAAAGTTGGCGAACACAAAAATAATGTAATACACAGAGGTGGAATAGATTATGACATTTATTGTATGCTGTGGTAAAGGTAATGAAGAACAATGAAGTTGAAGAATAACTTATACAGTGGAGCACAATAACAAAGTGGCCATTGAAGACATGGTAAGATGATGTCTGTTTTACATGTTGTGCAAGTGTGATAAACAAGCATCCGTGGTTGTTCACACTTGCGGCGTACACCCAAACTGTAAATAATCAAGTGTCGTAAATGTAGTTCTTCACCTGTTAATGGGTAGTTCACTTGCACTGTGAGAACCAGACAAATGGAACTTGAGATGAGCTGTACATGGTATAGTATTCACAGAGCAGAGCCATGACCTTTGTCAAATGTTAGTTGGGCATACATTACGTACAAAATACATTCCACCTTTCATTATCTAGGCTAAACCTCTGGCAAAGTTTGTTCAAGTTGGGAACTTACAAAGTACGCACTGTACTGCTGCTCCCGCTCTCGAGTCGCACCGAACGCAAGTTTCTAACTCTAGGAAATGAATGAACAGGATTCTGAATCAACACGCAGGCTCTGAGAAATGCAATGTTGGAGACTGCAAAGGCAGGTGCATAAGAATGAATGGTAAAGTGTGAAGAAAAACAATATAATATAATATTTGGACACAGAAACATGCAAGTGTATAGTTTGGTAAAGGAACAAGTTCACATGCGGGTGCCCATGCACCACAAGAGTAACAAACTCGTTTGGTTTAACTAATATCTTAGCAACAACAAAACTGAAGAACAGCCTAACATTCTAGTGGCAGTGATTGTGCCCGCTGCACAGAACTTGCCGATAATGCATAGCAGTACTGGCATAGTGCACTCTTCTTCCTGGACTAATAAAATGCATATGTTTATCAACACACAAAACTGACAGTTCCTTGCAGACTTGGTCATGATCACTATAGTGCATGCTGAAACAAAAATCTAGAAACATTCACTCCCCAATGTTGTCCTTTTTCTGTGTTTTTTTTTTTTTTGGTAAGGTGTTTGCATGAACCACTCAAGTATAATCTAAATAAAGCACACGGGTGCAACACAGAAGCCAAAAGGCGATTTGTGTTTTCATTCTGGCACATGATGGTACAAGAACACAAGTTTTATGCTTGCTTGCATTAGTTACAATGCTCGTGGCAGCAACGAATTTAGGTTCACCAAAATGCATCTGGCTGAAACGTACACCCACTAGTCGTTGCAATGTGGGCTTCTTGGTATTTCAACTTGGAATAGAAGTGTAGTGCAAACAAGACGCGAGAAGAGCATGCAAACACACAGCCCCACGGCACTCACATGCAACAACAGTCTCTTGTTGGAGATAAGTCAAATTTTGGTGTCGTGCCAGTGTGTTGTCATCTTGTCTGTGCTACTTTAGCATTCAGATACATTGACTATCACTTGATATCACAATTGACTCAAACTATAAGCTGCCATCAGTGAACTGCAGCTACAGTTGAAATTTTTTTTGCTGAATACGCACATCACTACACCATGTCCTCTGGAGACAAAATAGATTTGCCATTTTATTACTACTGTATAAAACACTATTATGAAGGATGCAGCAATGTCAATGCATTTTGCAAGCCATGCACCTTGGGAAGCCAATAGCCTGAATGCTGCCTTCGTGACCGCGGGCAAAATGAGTGTACAGTATCTCTGCTGCATGCAACAGTGCACTCGCCACTTGCGGCATCACTGTGCCTAATTACAATCAAGAATCGGCAAGCAGCTTCCAGAAGGGGGGGCAAATAAGATAGTTTTTACAGGTTCACTCTGAAAAACTGTGCAACAGAAACGGCTACAGACCAAAGAGTGGATGAAATGAGACATATGCTACACATGTCACTATAAGCCTATTTTTGATCCCACACAAATGGTTGGACAGCTAGCAAAATTTCTTGAACATTTTTGTGCAGTGGGGGAAAAACAAAAAACAGAGGGGTCCAATACATAGTAACAAACTTTTGTCTGTCTATTACTTTACTTCTGAAACGCAAGACCAATTTGCTGAACATGTAATAGCATTTCAGAAGTTCATTTATTATGGGTTGCATTCGCAAGATTGACCTCAACATTTATAATACGCTCCTACATCACATCTTGCACTTGTTAAATGGCATTTTGTCCAGACAATTTTTGATACCTGTGTATAACTGTTGTTATCAATCAATTCATTCTCATATGGTTTTGCATCACATGGTGACAATGGTTTGCATAAAATGAGAAGAAAGCAACTGTCATGTGACCAGCTAAATAGTCATGTAGTACAGGAATATTCCAGCATTCAGGCACAATGCATAGCACCCTGGAAAACAACATGGCCTCAAATTGTAACTTGGCTTTAAGCCAAAGTGGACCTTAAAAGTGTTGTGCCATCTGAAAACAGATAGAAGCATTCAGTGGGTAGTATTACATCACATGTGAGAGAGTTGTGATCAGTGTGGCATTGTTCAGTGCATCCAACGCCACTGCAGCAGCTGTGGCAGCATCTCCAAAATGTCACATTCAATTTGTCAGTGCAACATGTCGACATCTACATGTCGCCATAAGACCTCTGCAGAACAAGTTGGTAGCGTCTCCCTGTACTTCGAAGAGAGATAGTGTGGAGCCATGCAAGAGATGTCAGGCCAGATCTGGACAAGCAAGGAATAGGCACTAAGCTGGTGTGAATAGCCTGACTGCTGCCTTCGCGACCACAGGCAAAATGAGTGTGCAGTATCTCTGCTGTATGCAACAGTGCACTCACCACTTGTCGTATCAATGTGCCTAATTACAATTGAGAATCAGCGAGCAGCTTCCAGAAGGGTGGGCAAATGAGATAGCTTTTAAAGGTTCACTCTGAAAAACTGTGCAACACACGCGGTGAGTAATGCACGAAGAATCACCTTGCACCTTGTCTTTTCGCACTACAGGACATCATGTCAAGTTCATAACAACTGGCTTGGCTTTCTATCTTGTTCACAGCAAGAAATGATGCAGCCTAATTCACCATGTATTTCAATGGTGAAAACGAAGTTAGTGTAATAAATAACACACATAGAAAATACATTATTTCCTACCAGTCTTACCCATGTTTACTTTTTTTTTGAACTGCTGGAAAACTTGGTGTATTACGTGGTCCACCGACTAGCTGAAAGCTGTGCTAGCTTTACAGATATAAACTGAGAAGGCACCCTTCACAGTCAAGGCAACATTACTGATGCTGACAGACATGATGTTGACTGCGCAAACTTTAACACCAGGCTTCGATTCTTCAATTTTTTTTTCATGAAAATGATGTCCTAAAATGGACTCACTCATGCTTTCTGAACCACTCACCCCTGTGCATGCATAGACCCATGTGCACAGTTAATCGCTACAGAATACTAACTTCATACTTCAAGATACTTTGGTGTCCTGCTTCTCCCATCACAAATGTTGGCCGAATGATGGGAAGGTGAAAGATGAAACAGCCATTGTTCTCTACCAATACAAGCAATCCTGTGCTTACAGCCATCAGCTGTACGCTCACACTGAACAAGCTAGCCCTATAAATGAGTAGCTTGAGAGAAGGCTGCCTTTGCTGTCAATGCCTAATAGGTATGCCAAGACAGCACACGCCCCATTTGCTGGAGCATCAAAACGATACTGCTCTAACGAGAACATTTTCCGTGGGCCACATAAGACAGGCATGTGTGTTAGAACAACTGCACGACCCAGACAGAAAAAGGACTCTGAAGAAAACTTGGCATACGACGGGGCTCTCATAAACGAAAGACTGCAGAACAGCAGAAGGGTGTGTACCCCGGATCATTACTCTGCCAACTCTTGATGAAAGCTGCCACTCTGGAAAGCTGGCTACAATGCCAACCAGGGGTGAAACTGGAGTGATGCCTTGCTGCGGTCTCCATAGTCATACAGCAGTTCCTCTCCAGCTTCAATGTTGCGATGGGCCACGAGCACCAAATGAGGCACGCCCTTGATGATGCACGTCTGCGTTTTCAGGTTGCCCCGCTTGCTGTGGTTCACTAGCCGCCCAAGCCGGCCCGTTTCCTTAGTGGCATCGACACTGCACAAAAGGCGCACATTGTGCCACACGCACTTCACTGCACTTTGCACACAACTGCTTGCTAGCAGCTAAGTGAGCACAACGTCGGTTGCACATTGCCGAGTGCAACCCACAGTGTACTCCCACAGCTGTGCAACAGGAAGTCGTGGCTTCCACCAGCTGTATGCATACGGTAGCTACACTGGGATTCTGCAGTAGACCAAATGGGACCTGTTGCCTTAAAATGGGCCATGACACGGTCGCCTGACTGTTGATTATCATTGTTATTTAGAGTAGTGTGCCAAATGTGGTTACGTAAAAGAAAGAAAAAAAAATGCTGGGTTCTTAGAGCACACTTTAACTTGACACTTCAATTTAAAATTGCTGTTTAAATCCCTCTCACTGAGAGCGACCGCCATTTTGGCATGGCTGTGTGATGTCAAGAAATGAGGCGCCACCGCCGTATCGTCTGCTGTGAAACAGGACATTTTGCTCTGCACACTCTGGCGCCCAACGGCACAACAAGGGCAACGCCATTCAATTGTGCCTGCAATTCATTCACTTGCGTGATAAAATGCAGCAGCAAACTGCCGAGATGCACATGAAGAAACACAACAGTGCATGGCAGCTATTTCTAGCCCCTACAACTACTTCCTGTGTTTGCAGTATACAAAAGCATAGCCTTCGAGATCGGCTTCTGCTACTCAGAAGAGCTATTTCCCGGGGCACTAATTAATTTCACCACCACTTAGTGTCACCAGACTGCTTAACTGTTCAACTGCAATATATAAAATATAAAATATAAATTTTCTACTGCACTGAATGCACTAAAATTTCACCAGATTGCCATGGCATATGTACAATTTAACATGCAATAAACAATTAACCCTTTCGCTGTCACCGACGTACCGGTACGTCATCGCGCTTCCCCCCCACGGTGTCACTGACGTACCGGTACGTTCTCTATCGTGCGTTCAAAATTTCGCGCCTGAGCGCAAAGCAGGCGCTCCTGTATTGGCCACGCCATCTGTTGACTCTTTCTACAAGTTCGTATATTCGCTCCGACCTGTGTTAGTCCATGTATTGAAGAGTACGGTGCGACTGCCACTCCCCACTTTCTCTTTGCTGAGTGGCGCGGTGGCTCCGCGTTCGCTGGATCATACGTCGCGCGCGTGTGGTTATGGGTTCAAGGGTTGTTCTGTAATCTCCGCTGGTTTGAAGGTTTTTATTTTTCTTCTGTTGGTGTGCCTGCTACGGCGCGTCAAGTTCAGGCGCACGTGCCGTTGCCTCTCCAAAAAGGGTGACTCGATTGCTGCTTTCGCTCTCTCGCCGCACCCTCGCTTCCGACTTGCAGCAGTAAATGTAAAGCCCTTCGAACTTTGTTTAGCCTTTTTCCATCTCCCTCTGTCTTCTTGATCACGCAACGTCCCATTTCCCTCCGTTGCGTGGGCGACTGAAAGCGCATCCTCCCTGCGCGCGGTTACTTTCGGATGGCTCGGCGCGCGGGACCTTCGTCTGCTCATGGGAGCGGTGGCTGAATTCCGATTCAGAAAACGAGCTGAGCTCGGATTCGGACTCGGACAAAGTCACATGAGAGGAAGAGGGTTCCGCATCGTCAGATTCGGATGTTGAACGGATATTATAGTCAGGCTGATGATGATGATGATGTTTACTAACAACAGCTGCAGAACACTGAAATGTGCATATTGCATTGACTATGTTATTTGTATACCAATCATAATCAAAAATAAATTGCTATGTTCATTCCCTGTTATGCTCGTTCCCTGAAACCAAGCCGACACTGGGGGTGCGTCACGGCCAGAAACGTCCGACAGCGAAAGGGTTAAAGCTCAAAAATTTAGTGTCATGGCCCCTTTAAACTCGCACTGCGACATGACTAATGGGCTGCATCTAGGGCTCAAAATGACATCATCAGATCATGAAAAGAAGCAAAAATAAAGCGGTGGACTTCCGTCTGATGCTAAAGAAGGATGGTGAAGGGGGAAAGTTACCAGCATGCAAATGGATGAGGGCAATTAAGAAACACAGGAACAGTGCCTCAGCACTTGTCCTGTGTTCTTAGTCGTCCTCATGCTTCCAAGATAGTTGCAACTTGTTCTAAAGCTATGCACAGATTTATTCTTTAGCCTGCTAACATTGTTTGATTCCTACTAAGCAGCCTCTTTATGCAGAATAACAGAATAGGGACGACATAGAATCGGGCAGAAATGTAGAAGACAGCAAAAGGTGCCATGCACCCTTTTTTCCTCGTACTTTACCAAGTGAATTGAAATGCTCTTCTTATACAAGTGTACAGGCATTCCTGGGAGGCAGTTTGTAAGCCAGTTCATGAGCGAGCATAACCAGTTATACAGTAGAATCTCGGTAATACGATCACGCCTGATACAAAGTTTGTACGAGTCCTAGCCCACGTCGATTACCTTACAACATGCTAAATTTCTAATGTTGCAAACCGCTTTTCGTGCTGCAGTGGAGGATACGAACAATTGGACTGTCGCGCAATCCCTGATGAAGCCGGAGTGGAAGCCTTGGCGTGGCAGGCACTGGCCATTGTCAGGTTGGCCGAATGGCTGCGCCAAAGTGCCTGTTGCATTCGTGTTGTTATGGTGACCCATGTCACTCAGTTTTGATGCCTTGATTTGTAAAATATTTTGGACGACAGGAATATCTGCTTTAAAGTTGGAATAACAGCGCAAGGACAGCAGAGGAGACAGAAGAGAGAACAGAGCGCTATCTGGTTATACAAATCTTTGTGCCATCCCGAGAGAGTTGTATCGAGATCCTACTGCATAATGATTGCCTTTTATGTTTTGTAAATGCAATGCTACAGAAGGACTGGAATGTAAGCCATCCTTGCTAATGAATGTGGAGAGTTGTATCATAAAGATGCCGCTGCACAACAATTGCCTTTTATGTTTTGTGCACTGTATCATAAAAAAGTAAGGGCCAACTGACTAGAGTTCAGTTTTCTTTTGTGATAGGGTGCATATTTAAATAAAGAAATAAAGACAAAACTAAACTTATGCTCATGTAGATTGAAAAATCTTTCCAATCACACGGCAACAAGATTTTAAAGCCTCCCCAAATTATTTTGGTCTCCAGTTTAGTGGGCAGAAATTTTTCACTGCATGAAAATAACACACCAGAAGTACTTCTGATGCATCAACCAATCGCAGTTCACTCCTTCAACGTGATCTGTCAATAATACAGCTGCAGCACTTTCAGTTAGATGGGGACAAAAAGAATAGGAAGAGTGCTCACCAATACTGTTTGTTCCTGCAGGTGAAGTAGTACATGTAGCACCCAATGGATGTGTCAGTGGCATATATCTGTTCACGCAGCTTTGCCTCTTGCACATCAATGAGTTCACCAGCATACTCGAGCACAAAGTCGCCGGCTTTAAGTGGACGAGATGTGGTCACTCCCCGGCCTTTGTCAGCAAACTCTGTGATCTTTGTATGGTTGGGAGGTAAATGGGAAATAACACACACTACAGTTAAATGCACTGAATGTGAAACAAGATAATCATCATATTGAAGACAACCAACAATCTGGCAACTGTCAGTAAGTCAAAGTATGGGTATTTAGTATGTGAAGCAGGAGCTCAACAGGCAGGTTTTGAACAGAACTTACAGTACAACATGAAATGGTGTGTGTGCATGGATGGTAACCACATAATGCAACACGTTTCTTTCTATATTTCACTACATGCTAATGTGACTACATGCTAATGTGATAAGATCCTGCAGGCTGTATACCTAATACACAAAAGAAAAGCTCGTCCTTATTTAGTCTTCTTGTAATAGATCTTTGTATCTCTCCTTGTAAAGATATCACGTTTCCAATAGATATCTGTGTCTATCTTGAACATTTATGGAATGCAGGTTCAGGGCGTGATGACTTATGAACCAAATGGTTCTTACAATTGCATCATCCTTAGAGGGGCCCAACAACACTCTTTAAGCATAGTACATTAATCATACTGGTAGACGCAAGAGACTGCTTCCATGCAGAGGGGAATGCACAATGCCTCTGTAAAGACTGGTCATGATTTCGTACAGTTCCACCACAGCTCCCGCCATCTAAACTGCACACGATGAAACCATGGCGCCATCATATGATTATTGGATAAATGTGTGAAAACGTCACGAGCAATATTAACTTTACCAGCGGCCACAAATGAGTCTGCAATGGTAACAATGTTTATGATTCTTTATGTATTAAAGAATTACAAAATACCACTGCATTATAACTGTTCACATAAAATGCAGTTTTGCACTTCATGTGACCGGAAGTGAGTGCTGCTGCTAGGGGCAGCATGCGTTCAGGGGGTCTTGCTCTCCGCCAATTCTGCTGGCACTCCTATGGATCAGCGCCACAAGCGTGGATAATGTACGACCTCAGTCAGCATTGAAACACCCATACCTAAAGATACTCCCTTTTTCGTTATTTAGACGCCTAATTCTGAGCAGGTAGAAAGTTTCATTCCGCTTACTGTCAGAATACTGTCATTTCTGACACAAGAAAGATGCGCCGTCTGCTCAAGCAGACGACGCACGATCGGAGGCTGCTCTTGTAAACCTCAAGACACGAGGTCGGCTGCTGCAGCCGGCTGCTCACATATTTCAAATGCTGGAGAGAACTGAAGCAGTTTTCCGGAAACATGTTGGAAAGCATGATGCTTACAACCTCACCATCGATGAAATGCTTGATAGGCATGGCATTGGATTTCCATGTGCTGAACACAAAGCAGATATTGCAGCGCATCTTTTAAATTACTATGTTGCGATGAGGATGCAACAGTTCAGCAAGCAAAGAATGTCTCAGCAGCAAGTCCCGCAACATGAGAAAGTTCGCGAAGCTGCATGCGCTGTTCTGCAAGCTGAGGGGCCAAACATGAAAGCTCTTGGTGCAAACAGCCGGCCGTCGAGTGAGTGATTGAGTACACATCTGCAACTTCTACGCGGCTTCAAATATCCAGCGGCGCAAGGTAACGGGAAACCAAACATCTGCAGAGCACCCGACAGCGGGCGCTATGGCCCAAGCTTGCAAAGTGCTTGCAACCGTGTGCGTCTGCTGATGGGAACAAAGACACGCGGTGCTGGTTGTGTTTCTGTGTTGCTTCTAAATTTTCTATATTGAATTTTTTGTTTTAACCATTCAAGTATATAATTGTCTGTTTCCTTAAATGAGATAAACGACCTGCTTATAATGCTGGGCATTAGTTCTCTTACAATAAAAATAAGGAGAGCGAATGTAGTTTTCTTTGGCTTTTGCACTCCTAACAATACGAAAATAGATTACAGCACGCCTCAAATTGTTCCGAGACACTTTGCAGATTGAGCAACGCATGACTTGTACATGTTGGCAGCTGTGGAGGCTTACCCAGTGCTCTAGCACTCCTCTGAATGCATGTTATATGGTGCTCACTTTGGAAATTTTAGTAAGTATGCAATTATATTGACCGTGTTTCTCGTCGATATCAACATTAGAGTCTAATGCAGCCATACGCTGAGATAACAGCTGCTAGAGGCCTCAATTAATAAATCATTCATGCTGTCTTGACTCGAATTAAAGCTCGGAATGTCAGCAGAAATATAAAGGAATGTTCCTCCAACCAGAGTTGTTTTAAGCAGGCGAATGGCATATATACATCGAAATAAAGCGCCCTTAGAAGCGCCAACAAAGCGAGTGAAAATGTAGGCCCTGAGAAAGGTGCTGCCCCTTGTGGCAGTGGCATGCATAAAAGCCACACTAAGTTCGTGATCCTTGCGCCGCCATTGGATCACCTCTCTTCGACCGTGCTCCGCACTTCAAGCCACTGAAGAAGGAGCGGAATCACTGCAGGGGGTTTGAAGGGAAATCTTTGATTGCTGGTAACTCCACTTCTAAAGAACACATTGGAATACTTAATGCTGCATAACATTTTTGTGTTCTTTCATGTGGACTGCCTTTCACGACATCAATAAAAAAGGTTGCAAGGCCCCTTTAAAGAGTTTTAGCTTGTCCACTCTTTATGGAAATACCGGGCTACGGTAAACATGGATGGCAATAACAATGCTGCTGATGACATCTTGTGATGCTTTGTCCAACAAGACGTAAAAAGATTTTGTGTTACATGGGTGTTCTCGTCGAAGCAATATAAGGCAAAAGTGACATGTGGTCAGGTACTGCAACATTAGCTTTTTTCTGGTTAAACTGCGCACCACCAACCTGGCCGCTCATGTTTATGCCCTCGGTAACACAACAGTACGTGAACGGTAATTATGTAGACGGACAAACTAAAGCTCCCTATTATACCAAAAAAAGAAGAGGAGGATCATCATGTCTAACACAGAAGATGCACTCTGCAGGCTTGTGTTTTTCCAAATGCCTTATTAACAATCAATTCCTTAAAAGAAATGACATGGAAGGCATCAGTAAAGGGACAGAAATCTGATCAACAAGCCAGAATACTGTATATTAAAGTGAGGTCGCTCCTTACAAGTTAAGGCTGTTACAGCACAAACTGCACGTGAACGCAATTATTACCTGAAAGCCTTCTTCGATGCCATTCAGGATGGCATCTTCAACCTGCTTCTGCCTCTCTTTCTATTAGGAAGAAAGAAAAAAGAACCCCAAAAACAATGAGAATGTGTCCACATGACAGTCACTGCGCAATGCTGAATCAAGCTCACTGCAAGTGTAGTCTTTGTCTTGCGTCCACTCCTTCGGATGGAAAAGTACTCGGTCAAGGAGTGGCACTGCACGTCCGTTTTCCTGCAAGGAAGGTGCCGCAGCAGAAACTCAACAAGTGGAAGCAATTTATAATCATTATGTTTTAGTACTCCAGCAACTACTTGTTTAGACAGCTTCAAGTTCACTGGTTGTAAAAATAGTTTTACGCAGATTTGATCAACTACCAGAAGTGCCCCGTTCTTGCATAAGGTCATTTGTTTTGGTGGCAGGCATTTGTGGAAAGTTTTATTTGGCACTGAAGGGTGCTGTAACAGGCAGGGAACGAAGAGAATCCGAAAAGGAGTACAAGAAAATTAGAATATCACGAGTGCAAAGTTTTTTCACAAGGGCAACAAAAGTTCACAACACAATTGACACCACTGTCTTGGTATGACACCACCCGAACGTGTCCAAATGAAAGAGCTCCCAAAAGCTTAAGGTACAGACACTCATGCTCCCTTCATATGGCAAAAATTGTGCCTCAAGAAAATAGGAGGCACAATGGCTGTAAACTTACATGCCAGAAAGCTGCATTTGGAACCACTAGTTGCTTGCGAAACTCTCGAAAGGGTGCCTTCTCGATGGAAAAAGTGTACTTGCCATTCCTTTAATGTCCATAAGGACAGATGAAACTGCCAAAAGTATATTCTAAATAAAGAAGAGAAAAAAAGTTGCATTCTTTGGGGCATATCTTGTCTCCAAACATTAACCACATCTAGCTTACCAACATTCCCCCCCCCCCCCCAAAAAAAACTAAAAATAAATAAATTATGGGGGTTTCACATACCAAAACCACATCCTGATTATGAGGCACGACGTAGTCGGGGCTCCAGAAATTTGTACCACCTGGGGTTCTTTAATGTGCACCTAAATCTAAGTACATGCGTGTTTTCGCATTTCGCCCCCATTGAAATGTGGCCGCTGTGGCCAGGATTTGATCCCGCGACCTCGTGCTTAGCAGGCCAACACCATAGCCACTAAGCAACCACGGCGGGTTTTCCTGGAAACCCTGCACCGACTACTTTCCGGTCAAGAATGCTATGTCAATCTGATAATGTACATGTCCTTTGTGACCTTGATGTACCAGGAACGCAGCATTGAAGAAAGGAAATGCATGCAAGATAGATGACGATTATAGTTTGGGGGCAAGATAAGCCCCAAGGAGTGCGAACTTTTCGTAAAGTGTAAGTGCATTACCAGGAAATGCCTAAAAGGTGAAGACAGTAAGTAGCTTACTCAAAAGTGTGATTCAACACAGCAGAGTCCCAAGGGGTGCTATGGTCATTTCTATCCACGATGTGCAAAACCGTGTCTTATAGCTAGTCAGAACAAGGTCAGTGACAGCATTATGTCAGCAAGTTTCCACGAATATTTTAAAACACATTTGAAGAGATTCTGCAGACAGGAAACACATGGCACTTAAGGTGTCATAAACAGATCTTTATGGTACATTCGATTGGTTGCTTTCTAGTGCTCTTGCGGGCAATTTATATTTAGGTGGTCAAAATTGAGCACTCGGAATACATTTGTCTGGTTCGTTCAGAGCACCATTCCAGATTGCAGTGCTCTCACCTTGAAGCTGTGAGCACAACCGCGGTTTGACAAAATTATTACACGGCTCCTGGAATGGCTCTGAGAGCAAGTGTCCTTTCGGCTCGGGCATGCTCTCACAGGCTTCAATGTTGAGAGGCCTTAGCATCAGTACATACTGTGTCATAGTGCAGTAGAAACCAGTTCAATGTACCATAGCTAAGAAACAAAATGTGCAACTTTTTATCACTAAACTACAAAGCCTGCCACAGAGACGCTGCAGCCTCTTTAGTTCGCTGGCGTTTACAGCCAACTGTAAACAGCAATTTATTATTATTATTTTTGTTTGTACCTTTTTACTGCCTTTGAGGGGTCTTGCTCCGTCGCTGCCACAGCAGCCTTCACAGTGACCTTAACGGCAGGCCTGTTTGCAGCTCTGGAAGCACTTTTGCTCCTGTTGTGGTGGCCCCTGGGATCAGCATCAGGCTTTTGTGCGTCCATAGAAGGCGGCTGCGTGGCTGTGAGACTCAGGCCAGCAGGAAGTGCTGCAGCGTCTGGGCATGGGATTTGAACCTCGGGTTCTACTAGCTGCTGCAACGGGCACGGAGGCTCCCTCTTGGCGGGACGTCGTCGCGAGTAACTGTGCTCGCTGGCTACTTCCTCGGCAGTTGCCATTTCGGCGCCAAGCACAGGGAAATAGTCGTCTATCCGAGTGCTCCTTGTGACCGGTGGTGTCGTTCTGGTGCCATCATTTCCTGTCGCTTTGCCATGGTTCTCCTTCAACACAGTGCTGGAATCCCCAGAGTGAGATGAGGCAGATGCATTTTTCTTGCAGCGAGTTCGGTCCACAGCCCGTTTCTTTTGGCCTGTGGCAATAGACATAACTCTCATTGATGCGACAGCCCCAGGTGTTCTCCACAGTTTTATTAAGACGCAGACGAAGTGCTTACAACAGGAGCCAACAAAAACCTTCAAGGAATGCATGTTTTTGTACATCAGCCTAAATAATGTGAGCCATGTGTTATATTAAGCAAGCTCGTTCTACTGGGGACAACTTGAGATTAAACTAATTGTTTAAACATAAAAAAAAAATTATGGGGTTTTACGTGCCAAAACCACTTTCCGATTATGAAGCACGCCGTAGTGGGGGACTCCGGAAATTTGGACCACCTAAGGTTTTTTAATGTGCACCTAAACCTAAGTACACAGGTGTTTTCGCATTTCACCCCATCGAAATGGGGCCACCGTGGCCGGGATTCGATCCCGCGACCTCGTGTTTAGCAGCCCAACACCATTTTAAACATAACAGAACTTGGGCTAAAATGGCAGGGACGGCACAAGGAACACAGTGTGTCCCTATCATTGCGACAAAATCAGGGACAGACCATTACAAATTGCAGATGCCACCTATACGCATAGTGCACGCCGATGGACGTGCCACTGATAGCGGCCTTGTCAAGTGTGCTCGGGAAAGGAGCCAGCCGCGTGCCGTAGTTTTCTGTATCGTTGATCTTGCTTCTCTGTCTTATTCACGCTTTCAAGGCAAAATAAGCAACACTCTTCACATGTGTGGGGTGGCCAAAGCTTCAAGGAATGTCGAAGAATTGTTGACGGTGGGGTGCTCAAGTACTGGCAAGAACGTGCCGGTGATACGGTTCTAATCATTCCCCGCAAAGCCTCATCAGCGGGAGCAACGATAGCAATAGATCACCACCGTTCGGGGGAAATTTCTTGTTCTCATGCTTTCTTTTATTGTGTCCGTCTTTTTTAAACTCAATCATATTTAGACGGGTAAGCAACGACATTCGTCTGCAGTGCAGCATGTGGTTTAAAGGCGTTTTGCTAAAGTTCTGAATGCCGTTTGCCGCTTTATTGCCACGTTGTGCTAGCTAGGCAGCACGACTGCATGAGTGCATTGTGTTGTATGTTAAAGCTGCCGAAGCTTGCAAGAGCTGAAATTGTTAGTTTCATGCTGCTGGGTAAATCCTTGCACCAGCTGTCGTGCACTTCATGTTCTTTCATCTATTTTATGAGTGGCCTCGCGCATGTTGAACCGTTGCGTCATACATAACTGTTGATTTTTTTAGATGCAAGGTTTTCACCCTGCCTCGTTTGTAAAGGGTCTAAATCACGCTGTGTCTTATCGGAATGATACCAGGCAAGTGCTTATTTAACAGCTCTATTCTTTTCACCCAAGGACATCCTAGATATTGCGCCTTCTTGGGAAATGTGTTAAGGAAATACGTAGTTCAGGGCGAAAATTGCTAATAGTTGCTGCATATGGTACTTCTGTTCCATTTTCACTATAATGTTCGCGTCACGTTTGGGAAGTCGTCACATCTCGATGTCGTCTGAGCAGACTTACCACTCCGAGTGATTTGTTTCACAACGCGGTCCCTTTTCGCATGTGCATTTTGTACTCAACTAAATTCGTTCTTATTATGCTTACGCCACAGAGGACTAAATCCGGCCTTGCCGCCAGCGCCCATCTACTTTGACTGGCGCTGCTCTGCCTTTAAATATATCATGTGGCATCTCTCTCTAGTAACATTTGAGTAAAAAAAAATTACTGAAAGGTCAGTCAGACTTTATCTTTGTACGTTTCCAAGCAGCTCCCTTAGGAAATTTAACATTGCAAAAACTGCAGTGGGAAGAGCAGAAATGCATTGGCAGTACAGCGCTAACTCACACTCTTTAATAATAAACTGTGTGTCTGGTGACTTCATTGACTAGTGCACACATTTCCATCAATAAACTCGCAATTACTCTTTTTGAGGCGACTTTGATGGCACTTATTCGGGATGTTACATGTATTCATCAGCAGAAAGATCACTACGACATGTGCAGACACCCCGCTGTGCAAATATAAGTTTGCACTAATGACGTGTGCTTATTATTGAGGTACAGAAGCAGTATTACGGCAAGGGTAGAATATATATGTATATAAAAAAAGAATGATTGAGACATCCCATTACTCAACAAAACCTAGCCGCTAGTTAACATGAACTCCACTTCATGTAAATGGGGTTGATTATGTTTGTCTGCGGGATGCACCTGGCATGTATGTGGACCGGGTTGTCTTAAACACGGGGAACATTGTGTTCATGCCCACTCCTATAGAGGCCAGCATCTTCCCTGCAGCTGTCACCGCAGAAGCAGTCTGGCACCCAAACAAGAGAGAAATCGCAGCTACAGCTCGCGAGCGTAATGTTGGAAGTGCCCGCTAGGCAGCCATCAGTGGCGCCTCCACAGGCGATGCACCACGCGTATACACAGTCGCCACAGTGAATGGACAGACAAGGTCCACCTAAATAGGTCGCAAAGCTTGGAAAGAAAAGCGTGCCAAAACCTATCACCAGGGATATCAGTTGGCGGTGCATGATTGAAGTGCGACTAGGTGAGGGGGGGACAAACACTGAAACTATAGGACCTATGTGAAAAAGAAAATATTCAAAAATTTTAAATCAGAATACTGGCATACGAGTAAATTTTTTCCATTTCAAATATTTTCCTTGCACTGAAAGAACAAATGTTACTTTTTTTGCTATTTCACAACTTATTAGTTTTTTGGCAACCCCTACCAAGCAGCGATTCTGGCACAAGAAGTTTTATTATTATTATTATTACCTTGCGTTTTTCTTCAAAGTGTGGCGTGCACTTCGCTTCAAATTTTGCATGACCGAGCGCAATGCATTCGTTGGCGAAAGGTGTGATTGTAGGTTTTTTGTTGTCGTGCAAGTTCATGCTGTGGCATCTGACGTGCCTGTCTCGTCGTGACAGTAAATGCGGAACGCCCCGCGAATGAAGTCGCGCTATGTTCATTTACTCTCCGTAACAGGCTCTGAGTGTCCGACGGGCAGCAAAATTAGTAAGTGGAATGCTTTCTAAATTATAATGTGGAGCAATGTTGTCTCGTCTGATACCTTGCAAACGAATACATGGCGTGGCACGGAATTGCAAATGATTCTGTGAAAGGTATTTACATAGGTTGCTACGCTTTATGACAGTGTGCTGGCCATAGTACTTTTCATAAATGAAACATGTTTTGTTTGGTCAGTTATATTGGTTGCATTATTCAAGACGAATAAAAGTGAAGTTGGTTTTGAAAGCTCTTTGGCACTGTCGTTTATTTCCATCCTATTCGTCAACCTTCCTAAGGAAGCTACTGGAGCAATCGCCGTCAATAACAGCTTAATTACGTTCACATTAAGTCATACGCCCCTCCTAATAGGTAAAGGACACGCTGGCGTTTCAGCTGAGGCGATCTGCAAGCTTGCCTCAGCCTCAAAAGAAAAATAACTGCTGTCGTAGTGGCCGAAATGCTGGATGCTAAAAAAATTCAAGCATTTGCGCCAAGCAGCGCAAGATCTTGATGTCACTGCCATTTACGGTCGTGACATCACTTTCTTTATTTTTTGCTTGCTGTTGGTTGTCCCCACGATATGTAGATGACAACGGTTACAACGAGCCCCATTTTCTTGACATGGGGGCTTCTATGGAAGCTTCGCTACCAGTTTACATATACCTTGTGCACAGATGCATTCAATAGACAGTGTTACCTCTAACCACACAACGCACAAAAAGGATATTCGCGGGCTCTGCAGAGCTGTATCCTTCATTTGGGAAGTGGGTGAAAATGCACGGAAGTTTGCGCACAACATTGTGTTAAAATATAGGCGGTGCAAACACAACGAGTGCAGTTGAGACAAAAATGCCTAAGGAGGCCGCAAGTACACTAACAAGGTAGTTATTGGTATGGAAAATATGGTTGCCCACCAGCTATACAAAGCGATTACGTCACTTTATTGACCACTTGACACGGCACATTCGCGATCGCAATTGCTAAAGGCGCTACGCTGAAAACTGCGAGGTCGTCAGCATGAGAACGAAAAACATAGCAAGATCGTTTATATTCTGTCACAGGATCTGCTCATCATGAAAAACATCACGCCAAGGACCCCAATCACCATTCTGAATTCTAAATAAGTTCGTTGATTTTAAACGTTCGGCAAAATTCGAAGACCATGCGGTGTCAACCGGTATGTCCAAAGGCGCAGCGATCAAGACTTCCACTAACAGCAGAAAAAATAAAAAAAGCTTACTGTATATTACACAAGATTACATTAACTACGGATAAATAGGCATGGAGTACAGCAAAATATACAAACGCTGCATGGAACACTAGAAAAATAGACACGGTTAGTGTCTGCGCAAACACGAGGCCTGCAAGTCGCGTTGCCAATCAAGACCCCAACAACAAAAAATCCCGCCAACTTTTGCCCACCTCCAATGAAGAAAAGCCATTTTGAATTTGCACCCCTGACAGCACGTCTGCACGCGTCCAAACGAGTGAATACGCGTGAACAATGCACGGCAAAGAGAAAAACGACGCCTGTTAAGCACGCAAATCAAGTTTTTTTTTTGTTCTGTTCACCGACCTTTTACCATCGCCCCAGGTCACGCCTTGGGAGGTGGCGGTGATCCCGTTGCCCGCACCAGCTACACCAGCAACACTAAGCACAGTCAGAAGAGGCCGACGAAGAGCCATTCAAATATTGCCACCGATAACGACAGGAAGGCTATGCGGCCGCATTACACATGCAGCTCAGAGCGATCCCTGGGAGAAGACCATATGCCCTTTTCAAAATGCCCACAACAGCACAATCACAACAGAGATTCGCAAAACGGCTTTCCCGCTAGGCACAGAAACCCGGCTTCCTCCCAAATTTATTGCAAATACAAAAAGGGAAAACGTGGCGCTAGTGAACATCTGCAAATATTTTGTATATAATTAGTTCTTAAACAATTACCTTAAAATAAACGTAAAATATTTTAAGGTATATAAATATTACTGTTCTGGAGCGCTAACAGCAGTTTACGCTATTAATCATACGTCAAACAAACGAACAAACAAACAAACAAAAAGTTTGCTCTTTTTATTTTTCTAGCTCGGCAGGTGTCGCGAGCGCTCGCGGCGTCACGAGCGCTGATGCGAAACTAGCGCTCGGCCTGGCCAGGGAATGAAAGGCTGCTGCCTGCGCGCTGCAGCCTGTCTTTCCGGGCATCAAGTAGTGGTACGGTTGTGTGGATCTGCAGCCGTAGAAATAAAATGCTGCTCGTTCTCGCGTTGTACTCGACTTGAGTGACAATCCGCCGCCGCCAACCTGGTTACCACAAAAGGCTGAGGTAGGAGAAACGTGCATCGCGCATCTCTGGCCCGTACTGTGCGCGGTTTTGCCGATCGCCGATACCGATTCAGTATTGGTTAGGCCTAGTCACTAGCCCGCATTTAAGCCGTAGTTAATTACATAAACGCACCCGACGTCCTAAAAAGTAAGCTCTCCCGCCAGCATGCGCGTTAGCGATTCACGTGAACTGTTCTCCTATGCCAAGCGCTGCGACTTGTCATTGTTTGCAAGCATCGGGCGTACTTTTTTTTTATTGCAGCTTGAGCGCCAATATTTTTTTTTATATGTTCTAAGCGTCGTTTTTTTCGTGTATGATGGAGCGCTTTTGTTGCTCTGCTCTGAGAAGTGCATGTCGTAACACGTGTTAAACCGAGCCATTGGTGATTTAGCAGCCAGGACAACACAAATTCTTTGTCCTCTGTGCGTCGTCGAGTTACTTTCGCTGCATCGTTTTCATTGATTTTATTTGTCTCTGCCCGGCTTCGGTTAGATTGCGCTTGTGTCAGATTTTCCGCGCAACGTGCACTACCCTGGTTATTAAACGTCGAATTTTATTTACGAAAGTCCGTGCTTCGGTTAATCTGCGCTGTTGTTGTAGGAGTGACAAAAATGCGTTGCAAAATGCCTGCACCCGCCGCCATGCGCGCGCGAGGTACAGACAAAATGAAATGAAAACAACTTGCGGGCCCATTCGGAAAAAGGTTGCGCTTTTGTTCGTCGCCTGCTGAGTACTGATCGCAGTAGCTGTAACGTTGTGGGCAGCATGGTGGTGTTGCCAGCCGAGCACGTGTCCTAGTCAGCTGCCTCGGGCAAAACGTGGTCACACGCAGTCAACGAAGTTATCGCGGCGACTAACATTCCGCCAGTGGATAGGCGACATTAGCGAGTGTCATCAGCTGTGGCGTAGATCAGGGGTATCTTAAATTTTGGTGGCCACTGTGAGGAAAGCGTTCTGTTCACTGGCGCGCAAGGGTTTCTTTAGGAATCGTAACCTTGTCTGCTGTTAAAACAGCCCCAACCTAATTGTGGTGGTGCCTCTTTTAAAGAATAAGTGAAAGTTTACTTGATAACTTGTTGTTTATGAATAAGAAGGAACGAAAAGATATTTGTGGGAGCCTTGCCAAGTCTTAATTTGAAACCATCCATTCATTGCCCAAGCAGGTATAATGATGATTAGCAAGCTTGTTGATTTGTTAAGCTACCCTAAGTGTGCTTCTATAAATGCAAGAAATGGTTACTCGGCTAAATTGTGTTTGCCAATTCCTA
This sequence comes from Dermacentor andersoni, assembly GCF_023375885.2. Lineage (NCBI taxonomy): Eukaryota > Metazoa > Arthropoda > Arachnida > Ixodida > Ixodidae > Dermacentor > Dermacentor andersoni. The sequence continues at coordinate 94,747,971 of NC_092816.1, read as the reverse complement.
TTTTTGTGTGTAATCCCGATTTGACTTTGCCTCCTTTCAACTTGTAATTCCTGCCAACCATGTCAGTGGCTATTTTAATGTCGCCCCACGGTTATACACAGAAGTTTATCAAGTTTTTAAATGTCTTCGTTCAAAGCATTGTGCGTCCCATCATATGCTTTCGGTAGTAGACTCTATAGTCATTTGGTCATTCATTGTGCTAAACGAAATGGGGGGGAGCTGAGATTTGAATAGTCCACTTTTCTGAGGTTTCTTAATTGGTAATAATTTATCTAAGGATTTAACAAGTCAAATGTAAGTGATTGGTAGCTGCCCTGTGTCACTCAATATCAGTTGGTCAACCTCTGCACTTGTAATACATTTGTGGAGGGGCATTAGACATTGTATGCATTATGTTCAGGATTGTGGTCGCAACTTGTGAATAATGGCGAGGTTAAGTACTAACCACAAAGGAACAACTGTTAGATGTGAAAGATAAAGTAGTTTTTGGGTAAAATCATAAGAAGCCAACAAAGACACCGAGGACAACACAGAGGAAATTACTTGTACTAATTGAAGTAAAGAAATTATAAATTAATGGAATTGAAAGTGGATGAAAAAGCAGCCGTGTGTGTTGCACTTGGTTCAGTCACTAATGGCTGTGTGTTAATGTCATTCTGCAATGCTTCAGTACAGTATGTTGATCGGTCAGATGACCAGCGCAGGCACAGCTTATAGCCCCAACACTGCACATTACAAGTGTACTAGAAGCTCACTTTAATTTACTAATGAAGGTGTTGCCCTGCATGCTGGGTGAATTGCTTACTAACTTGGAAACTCTACAGAGTTTTCTACGTGGCTTCTGGAAGGGAAAATTGTCATTCACCTGACTGTAGCGTGAAGGTGCGAAGCTTTGCATTCTCGTCCTGATTTGTGCAAAATTAATCCTGGACCGGAACTCAAACCCATGACCAACACCTTTCCAGGGTGGTTGCTCTACCATCTGAACTAATTGGGAGGCTAGCAGATTGCAGTGGAGAACTTTCTGGGGCTGCTGTGCCGTGGTTGGTGGGCATGTTGGCCAGCTCACTGTTTGGTTTGACATTTAAAACTGCTTATTTTTTCATGCGGAAGCTGTAGTAGTGTCTCTTGCTGCATTTTGGTTAAGGACATCCTAACTTGGTTTCTTCGTGCATTTCTTGATGCTGAAGATCGGAAGCCACACTTGTAAGAGATTACAAGTGAATAGGTGAACTCGTGTAGCTGTTCACCTGTATCTGAATGTGCACTGCGCGGGGTGTTATGTTAAAATTTAAAGCACTATAGAGGACAGGCCGCCATTGGAATCTGAACCTGGCAACGTTTAACGTTAGAACGTTATCTAGTGAGGCGAGTCTAGCAGTGTTATTGGAGGAATTAGAGGGTAGTAAATGGGATATAATAGGGCTCAGTGAAGTTAGGAGGACAAAAGAAGCATATACAGTGCTAAATAGCGGGCACGTCCTGTGCTACCGGGGCTTAGCGGAGAGACGAGAACTAGGAGTCGGATTCCTGATTAACAAGGATATAGCTGGTAACGTACAGGAATTCTATAGCATTAACGAGAGGGTGTCAGGTCTTGTTGTGAAACTTAATAAGAGGTACAAATTGAAGGTCGTACAGGTCTACGCCCCTACATCCAGTAATGATGACCAGAAAGTCTAAAGCTTTTATGAAGATGTTGAGTAGGCGATGGGTAAAGTCAAAACAAAATACACTATACTGATGGGCGACTTCAATGCCAGGGTAGGCAAGAAGCAGGCTGGAGACAAGTCATTGGGGTTATATGGCATAGGCTCTAGGAATAGCAGGGGAGAGTTATTAGTAGAGTTTGCAGAACAGAATAATATGCGGATAATGAATCCCTTCTTCCACAAGCGGGGTAGCCGAAAGTGGACGGGGAGGAGCCCAAATGGCGAGACTAGAAATGAAATCGACTTTATACTCTGCGCCAACCCTGGCATCATACAAGATGTGGACGTGCTTGGCAACGTGTGCTGCAGTGACCATAGGGTGGTAAGAACTCGAATTAGCCTAGACTTGAGGAGGGAACGGAAGAAACTGGTACATAAGAAGCCAATCAATGAGTTAGTGGTAAGAGGGAAACTAGAGGAATTCCAGATCAAGCTACAGAACAAGTATTCAGCTTTAACTCAGGAAGAGGACCTTAGTGTTGAAGCAATGAACAACAATCTTATGGGCATCATTAATGAGTGTGCAATAGAAGTCGGTGGTAACTCCGTTAGACAGGATACCAGTAAGCTATCACAGGAGACGAAAGATTGGTCATTGTATGAAAGCCTCTAACCCTACAGCCAGAATAGAACTGGCAGAACTTTCTAAGTTAATCAACAAGCGTAAGACAGCTGACATAAGGAAGTACAATATGGATAGAATTGAATATGCTCTCAGGAACGGAGGAAGCCTAAAAGCAGCGAAGAAGAAACTAGGAATATGCAAGAATCACATGTATGCGTTGTATGCGAGACAAAGCCGGCAATATCATTACTCATATGGATTAGATAGTTCAAGTGGCTGAGGAGTTCCGTAGAGATTTTTACAGTACCAGTAGCACCCATGACGATAATGTGAGAGAGAATAGTCTAGAGGAATTTGAAATCCCACGAGTAACGTCGGAAGAAGTAAAAACGCCTTGGGAGCTATGCAAAGAGGGAAGGCAGCTGGGGAGGATCAGGTAACAGCAGATTTGTTGAAGGATGGTGGGAACATTGTTCTAGAAAGACTAGCCATCCTATATACACAATGCCTCATGACCTCGAGCGTACCGGAATCTTGGAAGAACGCTAACATAATCCTAATCCACAAGAAAGGGGACGCCAAAGACTTGAAAAATTATAGATTGATCAGCTTACTGCCCATTGCCTACAAAGTATTTACTAAGATAATCGCAAATAGAATCAGGAACACCTTAGACTTCTGTCAACCAAAGGACCAGGCAGGATTCCGTAAAGGTTACTCAACAGTAGACCATATTCACACTATCAATCAAGTGATAGAGAAATGTGCGGAATATAACCAACCCTTATATACAGCTTCCATTGATTACGAAAAAGCGTTTGATTCAGTCGAAACCTCAGCAGTCATGGAGGCATTACGGAATCTGGGTATAGACGAGCCATATGTAAAAATACTGAAAGATATCTATAGCGGCTCCACAGCCACCGCAGTCCTCCATAAAGAAAGCAACAAAATCCCAATAAATAAACGCGTCAGACAGGGAGATACGATCTCCAATGCTATTCACAGCGTGTTTACAGGAGGTATTCAGAGACCTGGAGTGGGAAGAATTGGGGATAAAAGTTGATGGAGAATACCTTAGTAACTTGCGATTCGCTGATGATGCTGCCTTGCTTAGTAACTCTGGTGACCAATTGCAATGCATGCTCACTGACCTGGAGAGGCAAAGCAGAAGGGTGGGTCTAAAAATTAATCTGCAGAAAACTAAAGTAATGTTTAACAGTCTCGGAAGAGAACAGCAGTTTACGATAGGTAGCGAGGCACAGGAAGTGGTAAGGAAATACATCTATTAGGGCAGGTAGTGACTATGAATCCGGATCATGAAACTGAAATAATCAGAAGAATAAGGATGGGCTGGGGTGCGTTTGGCAGGCATTCTCAGATCATGAACAGCAGGTTGCCATTATCCATCAAGAGAAAAGTGTATAACAGCTGTGTCTTACCAGTACTCACCTACGGGGCAGAAACCTGGAGGCTTACGAAAAGGGTTCTACTTAAAATGAGGACAACGCAACGAGCTATGGAAAGAAGAATGATAGGTGTAACGTTATAGGATAAGAAAAGAGCAGATTGGGTGAGGGATCAAACACGGGTTAATGACATCTTAGTTGAAATCAAGAAAAAGAAATGGGCATGGGCAGGACATGTATTGAGGAGGGAAGGTAACCGATGGTCATTAAGGGTTACAGACTGGATTCCAAGGGAAGGGAAGCGTAGCAGGGGGCGGCAGAAAGTTAGGTGGGCGGATCACATTAAGAAGTTTGCAGGGACAACGTGGCCACAATTAGTACATGACTGGGGTAGTTGGAGAAGTATGGGAGAGGCCTTTGCCCTGCAGTGGGCGTAACCAGGATGATGATGATGATGATGAGAAATAATTCTAAAACAGCCATTTGTGCAGGTGGTGTGGCAACCAGTACACATTTTGCAGTGAAGGCACAGAACGTTTACTGAGTGTTCCATAAGGCTTGAGTAACATGTGCAGTTGACAGATTCTTGAAAAGTACCATACGCTCGAGCACGCACTGACTGGCTGGTCAGCGCCTTCTAAAGACGCAAAGCAAGACCTTCCTGATCTTGCTCCTTTGCGCCATTAGAAGGCGCTGACTGGCCGGCCAGTCCACGCTCGCGTGGTACATCTAAAGAATTGGCCCTCTGTACTATGTAATATAAAGAGTTACAGTATGCATGTCAGGGATCACGCGACAAAGCTAATTTTCTTCTCTGCCTATGAATTTAACTTGAAATTGAGGACTAGTGCCATTCCACTTAACTCAACAATTTCATTTTGGGAATATGTTACGTGCACACACACACACACACACACACACATGGGGGTAGCCATATTGACGAGGTTTGTTAATCTGCTTCTATAAAACTGGGATTTCTTGGACACAAACTAAAGAACACGCCATCCCAGATCAAACTTCTTGCATACAATATTTTTATTTGACCCTGTCTAGAGTAAGCATGCTTAAATGTCGTTCAAAGAGCAGTAAGATTAATTAATCTACGACGCCTATCGCAATCTTGATTCACCTTCATCCCTGATGGGTAGAAATGACATCCCAGTTTTGGAACTGTGCCTAGGTATCGCTATGCTCAATTTTCTTTTCTCTTGCGGCACAAACGGTAGTTTAATACCAATCCTGGTATATACCTTTCTTCCACTTTTTCCGGGCAGATCAGACATAGACACAATCACAGCCTGACACCATGCACATACTAACCTTTTCAAACACTCATTTTTGTCTGCAAGCCATCAGTGAGTGAAACACACTGCTTCCAAATGTTTTTTCAGAATGTTGCCTTCCTGACTTCAAAAAACACAGGTGCCGTTTTGTGTAAACTTCAGTGTTGATAACGCCATAGTGTTGTCTATATTTTGACAACTCATGAACTAACCTGTGTTTGCTCTTTCTTTGCGCACATGAAAGTGGTTTAATAGATTTTCTTTCTCCAACATATTTTTAATCACGTTTGTTAGTTTATGCTTGTCTGAATGGTAATGCTTGCTATATTCTGTGTGTAACATGTTCAGTTTCGTTCATTATGTTAATTTTCTTGCCCCGCCTGCGTGGTCTTCAGTCTGCAGTATGTACTAAATAAATAAAAAACATGTGTATATAATATATGGCTATTGTTTTGTGGTCTAGCTGCAAGTAGTACCAGCTGGACCAATGTCAACGCACTGCACAAGTGTGTAGAAAAGTAACAATAGCACTAATGATTCATCAGCCCCAAAGCCAGGCAACTGGACTTAGTTTTATTGTTGCTAGTATGCCCTATGGCACAAACTAAATGAAGAGAGGCCAGGTCTGGGGGTAGCTGGAGCACAGATCCATCTGTCCACTTGGCAAAAATTGCTAAAAACTTGCTTATGCTCACATTTCATTTAACAGAGGCTGCACTGTACAAAGAGAAGATAGGACTTTGTGATTGTACTGGAGCACATCTATTTAAAACAGGTAGCCTCCTTGTGCTACGTGCACCATTTAGCGCTTGAAAGTCGTGTAGGCTCTTTTTGATGAACAGTGTAGGATAGATTGTTGCGTTTGCCGCTGTCTTGGTGGTACTAGTGCCTTGACACTGTTTTTTCTGAACTCTGAAATCTTCACCGAGCACTCCGGTGTGTTCAGCTTGCAGGGAGTGAAAGAACAAGCGGGATGGAGACCCCAGACCTCTTGTCAGCAGCCCTGGATGAGTCGGGAATTGGGGAGGAAATGGCCAACAACCACGCACAAGACTCCAATGTGAACATGTCAAGATTTGTGAGTTCTGCTTTGTCTCTTAAAACAGTGCTGTTTGTTCTCTCTGAATGACCTTCAGGAAGTTCAGCAGGTTTGGATGTGGCATGCACATGAATGTAGTGTTAATTATACAGGTGGATATGAGCTTTCATTTCTGCCAGCAGCTGTCTATCCCATCTGCCCTGCTTGCCATAAAGTGATCATGTGACTGCTTGCATCACTGAGGCCGTGCTCTCCTGGAAATGCTGAAGCAAAATTGTGTTCCCACTTGCATTACTGCACTGCGTAAGATATGAAAACATCAACTCCTTTATGTTTAACATACTTGGAAAGCACCCGCCCAGCTACTTGAAATATATGCTGGATGTAAAACATTGCGAAAAGCAATGAAATAAGTTAATGCTAAGTTAAGTATGACAACAGACTGGCACCGAGCGCAAACACCCAGCCATCTACCTTCCAACTCATTTTACTAAAACACTGCATACATATTATTGAATTTCGCAGCCCTGGTCCAATCAGCAGTGCTTATAGATATTTACAGCCGATTTCAAAAATTATTTTTCTCAGTGCCTTAATGCACTATCTTGGCATTCACAGTTGTGTACATACTGCCTCACGGAGTTAATGAGATTAGGCATTTCTCCAGTGACAAAAAAAAAAAAAAAGAAGTTGAAACTCTTTGCACATACTTCTTCTAAATCGCTTTGGCTTTCTTATTCCAGAACCTCGAAGTGACATTGTAATGGATTTGATGCACTAATATGCAGGTGATGACTTGGTGCATGTGAACAACATAGTGCTGCTTATTGTCATGTATTTGTGTAGCCAGGGTGCACGCATCTAAATCTGCAATGCACACATCACTCAGTTTGAGGTGAGGCATCATGTGCCATTGTTGAGTTCAACAAGTTTGGCATTTTTAGTGACTGAAAACCACATCCACAAGAAACGTTATATTGTGGTTATTTACCACTTCTGTGTTAGGATTTGTTTATTAGTTTTATGTGTTTATTGTTCGCTAATTTTTATGGTACTAGCTTGCACTAAATCCTTACTGGTCTGAGTGTCCAATCGTATGGGGGAAATGCAGTGAAACATTTTTTATCAGAATTTTCCAATCTGAATTGAGGATGCAGTCGAACTCAAGAAACATGCTGCAAGTAGTTTTAGGTGAGCGTAATAGCGATTATACGGCGGCACTGGTGGGAAGCAGATGACAAGTGCGGCTCTAGCTGTACGGCTATGTTCACACTTGGTCTTGAATTGGGCAGAAGTGGAAAAAATGCCGAGTCATCTGCCCGCTTTTATGCCTAAGCGCCTGGGAAACGGAGCTGCGAGCGAGATCAGTCTCGGACCAGTTTTTTCGCCCATGCAAAAGCGTAATGTCGTTCTGCTTCGCCGAAAGTTGCACTGGCTTGTAAACATCAAAAATGGCGCCCAGAGTGTTAGCGGCATTGCTAATTCACGCGATGAAAAATTACTCAGTGGTGTATGATGAAAGCCTTAACCTCTACAAAGGCACTTTTCACAAGAGTGAGATTTGGATTAAGATTGCCGAGTAGCTGAGTACTAGCAGAAGGTGCAAGAGCAATGCGTTGTCATGTCCTAACTTCTTGTTTCGCAGAGCCGGACAAATTCATCACTGCCACTTCCAGGGCGTCCACTTCTTCAGCTGCTTGTTGTGCATCTCCAGAAAAGAAAAAACTGTTTGTTCCAATTGTTTGTTAAAAAGCAGTGTGGGTAAAGTTGTACGCGATCACTTCATAGAATCACTCACTTTGATGACCATTAGATCAATGAATGAACCTATACTGCTTGAAATGGTATGGTGGTGTGTGCCATCACGTGGACAGATCTGCTTACAGTAGGTAGATATGGCGAAAGCAGCGGCAGCGCTGGCAAAAGAAGAAATGTGAACATCTTGGACATGTGCAGAAAAAAATTTCCACCAGCCTTGCGACTTGTCCCTCTATTTTTGCTTTCCAAGTGGGAATGAGGCCTAAGAAAGTAATATTCTGTTTATGAAGCCAATGTCCCTGCGGTTCATGTTATATAAAGCGTCGGATTATTTTTGTCGTAATAGGGGGTGTCCGAATCTGCGCCCCAGCGACGGCTCCCTCCAAACAACAGAAACTGATCTCAAAGGCCATGCTTTTGCTGGCTGCATGTGCCAGGCTTTCTTCTTTAAGCCAAGCTAAGTGGTAGGATATGCCAGTAGTGCTGTTATTACAGTGCTGGCACCCATTTGCGGCACAATTCATCGATGGCATTTTGTATCTCTCAGAGACCGCAGAACTCGGCATACTAAGTTGCAAACTCGTGCACTTACAGCAGCCCTCATTTGTGCCGTGATGCATTGAAAAGCCCTCCTGCTCCACACCTCACCACAAAGGCAGTATCAGTCAATCAATCAGTCATTTAGTTCAGTATCAGGGACCCTGGGAGTGTACAGGTCTTATAACAGGCCTAACAGAGTCTGCATCCCTGTACATTGGCAAACATGACATGCAAAAGTAAAGGACATGAGCAAAACAAAACAAGTATGAGCATGCAAAGTTCAGGTGCTCGAATATTTAAAAGTGCCTACCATATTTATTGTGATATCGCATTAGTGATGTCTTGCGGCAACGTGCCAGCGAAGCAGTGAAGTGTGCGCCGTTATCCTATCGACCACCTAGAGCGCAGATAAGGGCGCCACTTCATCTATTTAAAGAAAGCACTCTCGAAATAAACTGTTCTTTTCTTACTGGCTTATCTGCTATCTGGGCGTTAGTTACTACATTTATTTGAACATAAGGTGAGGTTTTTCCCAAAATCCATAGCCTCAATGTTGCCCCGCACCTTGTATGCGAGGCTTATAGATTCAGTTACTGTTTCAATATGGCAGCAGCAGCACCACATTTCCAGTGATGCAGATTTTAGACTGCCACGCAAATTGTAGCAGCTAAAATACCTTGCCAGGTGATGCAGTATTGAATTTTTGCATGTATAACACGCATCAAGAATTTGAACAATTCAAAAGTAAAAAGTGGGTTCTGTGTGAATTTCACTTTAAGATGTAAATATGGTGTGGCTTCATGGTAAGGCAGTGCGCGCTGCTGTAAAGCCACATTTCAAGGGAATGTTTTCACCAATCCAATTTTGTTATCTCCCGAGAGGGGGCAGGCGTCGGGAGACTTCCAATTATTTGAGATTCTGAGCAATCCCTTCTGCTCTATGTAGGCTGCTATATATCACCTGATATTAGTGTGCACACTTAAGTTCTTTTTCTTCGGTCCCGTGACTGGCGGCTTGCTCGCCATTTAATCTAATAAATATGGTGAACTGACTGTGTGGTACCCGTTTCAGCAAATTCCTCCGCACCTGATGAACTACCTGCCGCCACACATGATCCAGCAGATGGCACAGGCCATGGCCCAGCAAATGGCGCAAGCGATGGCTCAGCAGATGCCTTTCCACCAAGGAGGCTCTGGCAGCAAGTTCCCACCCGGAGGAGGTGGGCCCCCTGGCCCTGGCATGGACGGGACTGGCAAGGGTTCAGGTGCACCTTACTACATGGTTCCACCGTTTGGGTTCAAGGCCGGAAATGGATCGGCACTGCCGTACCCCATGTTTCGGCCACCTTTCGACATGAAGTACGGCATGGGACCAGGAGCTATGCCTGCCCAGGTGCGTGTGTTGCCTCGGTGCATGAAGAAGAGCATCACTTGTTCAGAAGTTCTTCGGCTTTTTGTAATATAGGACAAAGTAATATGGGGCTCAGGCTTCTTTGTGGAGACCCATATCTGCCCTAAGCTATGTGTGGACTATCATTGGATGCGTGAGGCGCTTTGAAAGATAGCAACGAACTTGTACTGCTACCTAAGATTTGTTCTTCGGCTTTTTGTAATACAGGACAAAGTAATATGGAGCTCAGGCTTCTTTGTGGAGACCCATATCTGCCCTAAGCTATGTATGGACTATCATTGGATGTGTGGGGCTCTTTGAAAGATAGCAACGAACTTGTACTGCTACCTAAGATTTGTTGTGCAGAAATAAAAACTAATAGTCCACATGTCTGAAGAAAAGTCAAAATAGACAGGTGAATTCGTAACATTTCAGTGGTGAAAGAACGGCCTGCAGCAATTCATGCTTGTGGGATATTCATGTACACCACCCATTTTAGAACTCCCTGGACTAAATTGTGCTTGCACTGCCTTGGGATGAAAAGAAAAGACTGGAAATGAGATGTATGGTTGCCCATTCACCAGATAACTCGTAACAGCATTGTGATCAACTAGAATGCTAATTGAAAGCTTTAATTTTTTTATTTAAACATATTGTTCATCTCTGAGAAAGTGCCCTTAAAAGAGCCTTTATTGGCATCATTCGGTGTTAAGAAAAATATTGCATGCTGCGTAGTAACTTTGTAGGCTGGAAGCTTTGCCAAGAGATGATGGCACCGGCCAACATGCTGCATTGTCGGTGCCGTGTACCAAGAGTCAGAGCCAAAATTTACACAAGCTCAACTAGGGGCTCTGCTAACAAAAGTGCTAAGGTCTGCAGCGCATCGTGCAACAAGCACTGTCCAAGGCTGGTCCCCAGAAGGGTGACTCTGCGCTTAGAATGTGGAGCAGAGCACTGAGAATCCTTCTCTAGTGTGGCTGTAGGTGCGCATGACTGTCAGCACAGCTAAGCACACACACCGCCCGTGTGCCCTGTCTCAAAGGTAATCTGCCGCATGTGCAGAGAATGGGTGTGCCGAGATGGCGTGGCATTACGTCCGCTTCTTCCTGCACATTTGTTACTGGAGGTTGCATAATCTCGAGTTTTGGAGATGCGTTGTGAGAGGCAGACGAAGCATTCACTCCCCGCTGCCATCAGCCGCGAGTGCAGAGCAGACGTGAGAGTGTGACAGACTTCGCTTCGTACCGCCGATGTGAAAATATCGTCCACATGGCATGAAGCCATATCTTTCATCGGCCATCCTCAAATTTATCTTCTCACTAAAATTTACATTTTCCGATTGCCCGATGATTTAGAAAATTTTGCATCCCCTTTCGTGTAAGAGAAAATTATCTATTGGTGACTGTACTTACTTGCATAAAAAGTCCACTTTCGATATAATGAAACAAATTGCTGATTTTACTGACTTTGTTATACCGAGCTTTAACTGTACATATCTTATCGAAGTTCAGTACTGAGGTAAAGTGTATTAATGAACTTTCCAGATGTTGTCACACACACAGACTTTTCTGCAAGGAAGTCATTGCTTCAGCTTGCTGAGTTTGCAGAAGCTTGTTGTTACCAATTTCTGTGAGCCTAAAAGATTTATGAATGAGCAAAAATTTTCGTTAGATGGGGAGTATTGAAATTGCCTTGTAGATTATTTTTTGGGGAGGTGCTATTGATGACATCTGTACTGAGTAGGCAAGTGACCATGCTTTGTAGGCTCAGCACACTGGAGAGGATGCTGAAGAAGAGGAAGAACTGGGACTGGCCGAGACGTACGCTGACTACATACCTTCTAAATGTGAGTCCTTTGTTTTCCATGCTACTGTCGAAGCCCTCGATAATGAAGTGCTGCGACAATGAAATTCTCACTTCAACGAAATATTTTCGTATTCCTGGTGAACGCCCATAGGATTCAATGCATTTTGTACATCTCGTCAATGAAAGGTCGCTGTACTACAATCCCACATCAGCGAAATTTCCTGGAACGTAACCCCGCATTTTACCTACTCGTGCAAGGCTAGCAGGCTTCAAGATGTGCTCAAATGCGATTGCTTTGCACTAAATTGCGTAAAATACCATCACATTACAATTGCGTGGGCGTCACCATTTTTGTTTACAAAAACAACCAAGTGCTGGGAGTGGTCGCGTGCGCTGGAAACACGTCATGGCCACCACCTTGTTTGTCTACAAACGGTAGCATGTGGCTACCGACATGTGATGATGGTTTTTACACACCTAGTGCAGTGTGTAATGTGCTCGTTAGCGAGAAAAATGCAGCAAAAACAAGGAAATCTACGTCCCACCGACGTGGAACTGTTTATGGTGCTTGAGATGGCGGTCGCAGCATGGAGTGCCACGAATCATTCTCGTGATTGAGTGATCGTCTGGGAATGCGCATTCCTTGCTTCAAGAACACTAGTTTGGTCCCACCCAACATACATTGTTTGCGGATTCTGTGCCAGATGCAGATTTGCACAAAAGGATCTGTAATCTCGATCGACTGCTTTCGGGTATATGAGATGGGATCACTCTCGTGCTCGGCGCATCGCGCTGGATGCGTCGGTCCCTACGGGCGACAGCGTGCACTGGAGAAATGCTTCTGCATGCGTGGAGAGCTGTTGCTATGTGTCCGGTGTCGAGTTACGCAAAATCTTGCAAAAGTGATCGTATCCCCGAAAGCAATTGACTGAGAATACTGCTCTACATCAGTGCTGCCACTGCTGATTGACGCATGCGATGCACTTCGTACTGTTGGGAATGCAGTTCTATGTCCTCGCAAGCTTGCCAAAATAAGCAAACAGAGTTTTACAAATAAAGTTTCGTTCTGCGACGCACTGCCTACCTGTGCTGTATTATCTCGCAACAGCGAAATTCTTGCGAAAGCGAATTTTTTTGCGTTCTCTGCCAATTTCTTTATTGCAAGGTTGAACTGTATCCAATTTTTTGGGTCACTTCATTAAACCTTGTGTTGGCATGCATTGTCTGAAGCATAGCAATAGGGGTAGGTCTGGCAGCATAGCAAATTTGTGTTGCTGCAAGTCACTTTATGCATCCAAATTGGCCTGGTTTTTGGGAGTCAGCAATGACAGAATCTGTTGATTTTTTACCTCCAGCTTTTTCTGAAGAACTTATGAAGTAGTAGGCATGCATTAGCAGGCCTGCCGAGTGATTGTTAAGCTTCGCATTACAGCAGGCATTGGTGTGCTGTGCACATGATTCCGCGCTGTTCGTAATGTAGCAAACAAAATTCATATGGCACAGAAGTGCAAGTGGTGCATCGTTTTCATGTGTGTGTCTCGCACAAAGGCTTCACAGTTGCATTCAGTAGGAGCTGCAACACGGTGCCCGTCATTGAAGGGGCTCCAAGACGGCACAGCGCCACCAACATACAAAACAGTGTAACGACAGAAACCGTTGGTTTTCATTGATTAGCTCCGGTTCATTCTGAGACACTGCAAACTTGGAAGGGCTCTGCGAGGTTGCTTGCCACATTTTCCCAGACTTCACTCTCTGTAAGCAGCTGTGTCTCGCTCTCTCTTTGTTTTAGTGAAAATTGGAGAGCGGCATCCGGATGCTGTGGTGGAGACTAGTTCTTTGTCGAGTGTGCAACCGCCGGCCGTGTGGTACAACCTGTCCATTCCGGAGGAGGTGATCGATCGTGCACTGCTGTCCGCACTCCAGCTGGAGGCAATTGTCTATGCCAGCCAGCAGCATGAAGTGCTACTTCCCGATGGGAGCCGAGCCGGATTCCTCATCGGTAAGCACTGGCCGTTCAGTTGGGATGGCCGCATGGCCCCGTCACAGTATCGGAAAATTTGGCGTGGTTGTCGGCCATGCCTGGCCAGACTTTCCAAATAGTGTGGTACAGGGGACACAGTATTCTCATTTGCTGACTTTTGCGAGATTTCTCATGGCTAGTACCAGATTGTAGCCCCAGTCCCCGATGCACTGTTTTATGGAACTGCTGTTAGAGGGGCAATCACAGAGCAGGCTGGGGAGTACACTAAAAATTGTCATTATAATAAGGATGCTTAGACAATGCAACTAGATTTGATTTTCTTTTTAAATTTTCATTGTTTCGTGTTTCTGGCAGCCAGTCAGTGTATGTGTTTGGGGCTTGTTGGGCCTCGTAGTTGAAGGCACTGTTTTCTTTTTGCAACTATTTTGTCTGCCCATATTTTTTCTGTACTAAGAATTTGGAGCTTGTTATCTAGGTATTCCTGTAACATCACTGTTTCTTTTAAGGAGGGACACTGCTATATAAATAATCTTCTTTATTTTCTCATCCATACTAATTAAACATGCCAGTCTTATCTATATTTCTGCACTGATTTCAGATATGTACTTAGTTTTGGTGTAGCTCAATTAGTTCTTAAGGTAATCAATATTTAATTCCCCTTCTTTGTGGCCTCAATTTAAAATATATGGCACAGTAAAAATTATTTGTAAGGCATGGTTAGATAGCATAAGGAGTAAGGATAGAAGTATAGCAAACACTTTTTTGATGTGACCATTAATAGATACTTTACAGCCCATTGAATGTAAGCCCACAAAATGTGGCAACCATGTGGCAGAAAATGTAGCAAAATAATTAATTTCTGAAATGAACGGTAAGAAATCCGCTTGCTATCTTTCATCGAGTACACATTAGGCTTCATTCTGCAAAAAGAATTTCAGTTCTAACTGTTCTAGGTGTTGAGATATTTTTCCTCAATATTTCATGAGCCAAAAATTTGTGTTCCGAGAAAAATGCAAAAAACAAACAGCACAAAATTTAATGAAAATTAACAAATGTTTTATATATATTTACACACATACATTCCTAATAACCCCCAGAAATGTAGTCTAATTGCCTGCTGCTGTTTAAATGTTGTCTCCTCAGTGCCCCTTGAACACTGTCGGCCAAGGAATGACTGCGAGCACATTCTTTTTCTCTGCGTTTGTCCTTCTCAGCCATCCGTTTGTTGCTCACTGGGCTGGGATTCATGCTGAGCTCGTTCAGGATTGCTGCCGATGTCCTCCTGTTGCCTGCGTTGAATCGCATCACTGCCTCTGCCACAGCAGCTTCTACAGTGAATAATGATGCATGGCGTTGCTTTGGTGCAAGTGACCAGATTATGGAATGAAAACACTCATTGTTGTTCTGAGTTTTACCTCTCTGGCACTGCTCAAGAAGCTTCCTTTCCAAGAGGCTCTCATAAATTGGAAGCAATGCTTTGCACACATGAGGTGGCAAGTTATACTGGTACAGTAGAACCCCGCTGTTACGTTCCTCGCTGCTGCGTTTTCCCGGCTGTTACGTCGTTTTCGTCCGGTCCCGGCATAGCTCCCATAGGATCCAATGTATTCGGTACCCCGCTATTACGTTGTGGCTGTGAAAACGTTCCCGCATGTTACGTCGCAACCTGGCACCCCGAACCCGGCCGGGCAACGCGCGCCAACCGCCATTTTGACGAGTCTTGGCCAGGCTTGGCTACGGAATTGGCTACAAGACCATGGCCTCCGAGATCACCCCTTAGCACGCGCGTGGGTAATCTCAGAGGCCATAAAAAGCCGCACGCGAGTTGGAGAGATTGTCACTAGATGGCGACTGCCTCGTCAGCCGAAGCGAGTAAAACCCGCGGGCCCGCAGCAATCCAGTCTTTCTTGTTTATGCGGTTCAACCCATCCGAGTCGTCCGTGTCCTTCCGTCAACAGCTACGCTGCCTATGCTTCGTCAGGCCTCGCTAATCCAGTCTTTCTTGTTTGTGCGGTTCAACCCATCCGAGTCGTCCGTGTCCTCCCGTCAACACCTACGCTGGCTACGCCTCGTCGGGCCTCGCTAACACCGCGAGCGATTTGTCGTCCTTTGATGGCGTCGCGCAAGCGCAGAGCGCTTTCCCTTGAGGAAAAGCTGGATGTTCTCAACGCAGTCGACAGGCAGCCAGCGCGGAAAAGAGTCGACATCGCCAAGGATCTTGGTCTGCCACCCTCGACGCTTAACAGCATCGTTTCGAAGAGTGCCGAGATACAAGGGAATGCCGCGCTCTTCGGCCCGAAAGCTAAGCAGGCTCGTGGCGCCAAGTATGGAAACCTCGACGAGTCGCTTCTTACTTGGTTTAAACAAGCTCGCGCTGCCGGTGTCAACTTCGACGGCAGCATTTTGCGCGAGAAGGCGATGGAAATAGCCGACCGACTGGGCATCAGTGACTTTGCGGCGTCAAATGGCTGGATCGACCGTTTCCGGAAGTGGCACGGCATCGCGTATAAGACGGTATCCGGGGAAGCAGCAAGTGTAAACTTGGAAACAGTCGACGATTGGAAGGCCACACTATCTGCCATAATTGAGGGGTATGAGCCTTGTGACATATACAATGCCGACGAAACGGGTCTTTTCTTTCGGGTGCAGCCATCCAAGTCGTTAAGCCTGAAGGGCGAAGCATGCCACGGAGGCAAATGCAGCAAAGAAAGATTGACGGTGCTCCTTTGCTGCAACATGGATGGCTCGGACAAGCTGAAGCCATGGGTAATCGGAAAATACCGAAACCCACGGTGCTTAAAGAACATTCGCCTGCTGCCATGTCACTATAGAAGCAACAGTCGTGCATGGATGACGGGTTCTTTGTTCGAAGAATTTCTTCGTTACTTCGACAATAAGATGGGCTCCCAGTGCAGGAGTGTTGTCCTGTTTCTGGTGCTGCCCACCCGAAAGACCCGCCGTTTCTTCGGAACGTTGAGCTTGTTTTTTTTCCTCCAAACACTACAAGCCACTTGCAGCCGTTGGATGCCGGCGCCATAAAGAACTTAAAGCACTCGTACAGGAAGTCCATCGTAAAGCGCTGTCTGGCGCGTATTGATCGCGGACAGCAGCCTACGATCATTTCAATACTGGACGCTATGCACTACGTCGCTTCAGCGTGGACTGCAGTGAACGCGTCAACTGCACAGCACTGCTTCGCGCGGTGTGGCTTTCGCATGGATGGCGGAGAGGAAACTGCCACGGAAGCTGAAGAGACGGAAGCAGCCTCTCATGATCAAGAGCTGAGTGAAGCTTTGAATGCGCTGGGTGCCACGGGCGTCACGTATGACGACTACGTTGCCGTGGATGCTGCTGTCGTGACGTCCGAGTGTCGTAGTATCGCCGAGATCGTTGCAGACTCGGTCGCGAGTGAAGTCTCAGACTGTGGTGACGACGAGGAGCACGAGCCGCATGATTCCGGGGAGTTGGCGGACCCGAGCTTTGGAGAAGCCGTCGCGGCTCTGGACCTCCTTCGCAGGTACGTCGCACCTCAAAGCAACGCTGAGAGCAATGCGGCTTTCCAGGCCATCGAGAAACGCGTGGTGTTTTCCAGCGAGCGGAAAAAACGGCAATCGACCATTCTCGATTTTTTTTAAGACCTAAGCTCACTTGATGCCAAAATAAATTGTTTCAAGGCAAAGTTGCACTGTTTTCATTAATTTTCGGACCTTTCCTCACTGTTGCGTTTTCCCGGCTGTTACATTTTTTTTTTCGCGGTCCGGTGAAAAACGTATGAACGGGGTTCCACTGTATTTGGGAGTAGGCTCGCCTCGGGCTGCTGCTGCATTCTGCCGGCACCAAGAATCTGGGCCCGTTGGGCACAGACTGTGATTAGCGACTTCATCATTAGAAGTAATGTGATAATATGTCGCCATCACAGCCTTGTGAGTTGCCTCTACGTCTCCTTTGTGCGATTTCAACGCCCAACCACAGCCACAGCTCAACTTTGTTGTGAAGTCACCCGTGAGCCTTCCTCTGCCACCAAGGTTCCCTGTCCCCTTGTGTTTGGGGATCAAGTTGGCAGGGCTGTGCCCATACGCTTTTGCACGTGGTTAACAGAATCTTCTTCTTCAATTTTCATGTAACCGTAGACATCGGCCTCTTGCAAAGCAAGAAAAGTGCGGCTGTTGCCATTGTTACGTTTCGCCTACAACGCGCGGTATAGCCGGCGCGGATGCAACGGATGCCGGGGCTTCGTTCAAAGCGGCGGACATTTTGGCCCGTTCAGCGCCGCTGATACGCCTCCCCGCCAAGCGCGTCCAGGCATGTTTCAATGCCACGTGTCTTCAAGTGTGCGTGTGTGTGTGTGTGCATGTTGGTGCCCACGCTTGTCAAAGCGTGGCAGCTGGGGAGAGGAGCTCCCCAAGTGTGAAGCGAGGAGGTCTGACCGGCGGATGCGTCACTACACTCGTCCCAACGTGTCTCTCAGCCTGTCCGTGCCGCGCATCACGTGCGCCTCTGACGAGGCGTTCCTTCTTCCCCTCGACTCCGAGAGTATACGAGCAGCTGCTCCCGGACGCCGAGAGAGGCTCCGATTTCTTCTGTTGAGTAACGTGCTCTCCCATCTCTCCACTTCGGTCGACCTGACCGGCCGCTCTTTTGCGATGCTAGAATAAACAAGTTGTTCTGTTAGGAGTCGACTCATGCTTTGCCAGGACCTTCGGATGCTTCCAGTTGTGCCCCAGGCCGCCAGGCCAACGCTACCCTTGGGGCTTGCGACCCAGTTGCAACAACTCGTGCCAGCGGTCCGATTGCAACAACGGGCGTCAGCGCCGAGGTTCCAACACCATCAAATAAAA
Organism: Dermacentor andersoni; assembly: GCF_023375885.2. Classification (NCBI taxonomy): domain Eukaryota; kingdom Metazoa; phylum Arthropoda; class Arachnida; order Ixodida; family Ixodidae; genus Dermacentor; species Dermacentor andersoni. The sequence continues at coordinate 94,729,651 of NC_092816.1, read as the reverse complement.
CTGTCGTGTAGCGAACGCCACTTTTCTTGAGGGACCTCTCGAAAAGTAGAAGGCCAGCTTGCACCTCCAGTTCTCCAGCCTTCTTGTCTGTGTTCTTTCGGCATAAATGGCTAGCCCTCCAAGCTGTGTACATTGGGTCATCCTTCTTTGGTCCCCGCACGCAGCCAGCACAAAAATTGCTTAAAACGCAGGAGCCCCGAGAAAAGTTCTACAACTGCGCCTACCTTTATATGAGATGAGTGTCCAAGTGTCATCCACGAACCATCAAAGGATACGGCGATGTTGTTAGCGTTTCCCAAGTTCAGCACACTGTATACAGTCGCCGACTGATTTTCCGGACTCCAAAAATTCGTACATGCTCGATTATTCGGTCTGCTTCACGGCACCGCCATTCTCCCCATAGACCATAATGTGTAACAACTGCTGAAAGTTCGGACACCTTGTAACCTCTCGTCGGATTTTTCGGACACTTCTTGAGCCAACTCGATCGAGAGCACCATGCAACGACTCCGACTGGTGCATGGATCGACTTGCTGAACGCCATTTTTGTTTTGGACGGAGCCTCTTTGCTGCTCCACGAAGTGGCGCTACAGCAAATCCTCGCTCATCATCATCATCATCGTTTCTGCCTCGGTCTATAGAGTGGCTCTACAGCAGTTCCGGTTTAAGCCATGTCAAGACAATCCAGCAATGATTTGTTTCTTCGCGCACGACGCTGCGAGTAGGCCACATTTTTCGTTTGTGCGACTGATGTCGGCATGGTGGTGTTTGCTTTGTGTGCTGTGTCGAGGTTCCGGCGATCCAATGTGGCATACGGAAACATCGCGTCAAGTGTCTAATGGCGCTGAGAGTGCCCGCACAGACTGCGCTGGGGAATGCCGGCAAGCGGGTGTCGGGAGGCCTAAGATTTGTTGCCTTCCGATGTGCTCCCTACTGACGCGGAAAATGTTCTGCTGAGACCTGCGCAGTGGTTGCATTGCGATTCCGGACACCGTCTCATTTGACAATTTCGCAGATGCTGACACTGCTGTACTGACATGCGTAGAACTCGATGACGGCGAGATCATTCATCACGTTTCTGGTGCACCGCCGGACGATGACTCTCGAGTCTGAAGATGACGCACCATGTGCTATGCTGCCGTCGCGTGCGGAGTGTGCACAAGCAGTGACTGTGCTTTCAGCCGCCTATAGTGACCGTACGACCCTCTCAGAGATTCAGGCTTATCTGATTGTGCGTAAACGGAACAGCGTGCAACAGCACATTCACGATTTCTTCAAGCCTACTGCCGAGCCCGAATAAGTGCGTGGAAATAAAGGATTTCATTTTTTTTTTCTTAATCTGCTTTTTTGGACACCTGTTTATTCGGGCATTTCCACAGTCCCCGTGAGGTCCGAATAAATGGTTGGCGACTGTAGTTGCTGAACCGATTGTGCACTTTCGGTACTCACTTCTCCGGCCGCACGAATTGCTGCAGGGGTCAATTTTTTTTCACGTATTTCTGCCACGTCTTGTTGTGGAGACCACGGTTGTAAATGTTCATCGCCGAAGAAATATCATTAAGTGCTGTCTGTTGGTTCCCAGTGCGCTGCATAGCACGCGCTGCCAAAATATGTACAACGAATGGGTTCACCATCTGTTCGCCGCTTACGCGCGGCCCGCTCCACGCGGACGCGATGTCTCCACAGTTGGAACATGAGAGCGTAAGTTTCATAGTGAGGCTGTATTCTCGCTCACGTTTTTTGAACACACGTTGCTGCTATCATACACTGTGCACTTTGCAAATCTCAAAAGCTGGTTTTGCAAATCCAAATTGACAATCGTGAGAGATGTGTCAAAATCAGCCGATGTTCGATTCTTTGGACGTGGAGGGGTGCGCCAAAATCGAGCAAACTGAAACAGTGCTCTTTAAGAGGAAAATCAGTTTCATTACTTTTTACAGCTTCAGGGGTATGAAAGACTTGTTTATACTTTTACTTTGTATTGTGCTTCAGTAAAATAATACTGTATTTACTCGAATCTAGGCCAGCCCCGATTCTAAGCCAACCTCCGAATGTTTGAAGCCATAAAAGATTTTAAAAAGCTTACCTCGAATGTAGGCCACAGAAAAAAAAAACTGACGGCAGCGTTCATAAAATGATAACGGCATTTATTTAATATGAACGTGCTGAGCTCACTCTTTGTCATCACCACTGTTAGCCTCGTCCCTATAGCCCAGACCACACGTACGGTTGCGGACGCGTGCAAGCTCGCGACCACGGGCCCATGCATGCGTAGACAGTGCAGCATAGCACGCGTCGAAACATGCCGTAATCTCGGTGAACAGCTCCTCTGTTATTGCACGCTTATCTTCCTTATCGCTGTCATCTCGTCGTTGCGGGACACGCAAAAGTGTCTCCCATTGGCCCTTCCAACAACAGACGTTTTTCTCATCGATGCTGTCGCCTGGCCTACTATGCCTTTGCAGCTAGCACAACTTTTAAAGCGAAAGCTTTACTGGCCGCAAACTTGCGATTTCACTGTGGCGGTGCTCTGAGGAGGCACATGATGTCAGACCGTGTTCCTCGTCGTTGCACTCGCCTCCGCTCGCTTCGCCAGCTGCGTTGCACGCGTGATAACATGTCGGAGGACTGAAAAGGAGAGTTCGCATGCGCTGCAATTAAAGTTGAGGCGGCAGTATGGATGGCGACAGTCCTGATATGCAGGAGGAGGCCTGGAATCGACAATGGAACGAGATGAAGAGGAAACGAATCGCCAAGGAAACAGACGAACAGCGCGCCGAACGACTGGCTAAGCGCCGCAACATAGCTAGACAACCAGACTAACCTGGACTTGCAATCAAGATTAACCAAGGCTAACCATGCTATGCCTTAGCTTTCGCTACGTATATCCTGGCTTAGCAGACTGGAGGCGTAAGTGTTAGCTGCTGAGTTGGTGACACAGAGCATCAACCAGACAAACACGGAGCTATTATTGCAGTAATTAAGTGTATTCTACTTTGCTGCTGGTGTATATCTTTTGCAGCGTGTTAATTGTGAACACGTGGCCTCTTTAAATTCTTTTTGATAAGAACAGCCGCGGGACACAAAAATGTCTAAAAGGCATTGTGGTTATACAACTTCTCAGAAGATCTCGCGACCAGCTTCCACTAACCTGGTATTACGCAAATGCCATTGTGTATACAGTCGAATCTGCTTGTAACAATATTCAAGTGCCAAGAAAATCCCATTGTTAAAACCGATTATTGTTATAACTGGGTTGCATGAAAAAGGCGTAAGAGATTTTTTATTTTATTTCCTGCTGCCAGCTTGATTACCAGGCTCTAGGCAGGAGTGGGTAGTAAAAAAAAGAAAAATATGCGTCGAGTAGTACAGAGGTACAGAGATAGTGGGTATACACCACAAAATATGTAGGACAAAATATTTTAACAGCATGTGAAAATTGAGAAAGAGCTTTATTTTAATAAAGAAAGTAGGATATCGCTTGTAGAAGTAACAAAAAATTCAAAAGCCCAAGTAGAAACATTGGCATGGTAGAAAGCACCACGGCACATATAAACAGCAGCAAGTAGACAACACTTCATCACAAAGAAGCACTAAAAGAACAAAAGCACAATCGGTCGAGGTACATATGCATTCCTGCATTATTTATATATGATGAACATATGAGATGAGCATCTAACAGTTTTAATTCAACAGAAAAAAGTACAATATAACCCACTTATAGCACTACTGGTTTTAACAAGACTCAGATGTAACTGTGAGCAGCCCTGGCATTGTGAACATTTTTGTGTGTTCTATGGCAAAACAAACCATTTACTGCAATGTTCCCATGTTGCATTGCTGGTTATAACAATTAGATCTCACCACTGCGTGCCTGTGCCGAAGAAAAGGAAAGCAGAATCCAGGAACACAATAGAGGCTAGAGCCACCACCACCTTTGGGCCGCACACTATGCACAGCACGCCTATGTTGCATTGCTCTGTGCATTGTCTCCCTCGTGCACCTCATCTTCCTTCCACTCCTTTAATGTCGGCACAGTTGAGTCCTCTCATGTATCGGAGGGTTGTGAGGGTGCCGGGAGAGGGGCACCTGAGACCAGTGATGCGACAAAAGCGTGCTGTGTGGTGTGTGGCACACGGGCAAGTCTGACAGTTCTCTTTTTAAGGCGAACGCTAAAGTGGCTTGTAGGCTGAAAAATTGACCATCCGGCATTATGGCACCAAAATTGATTATTGTGCACTTGAACCCTTGACCTTCGGTGTTAATTAAGGGCAAGTTAACTAAGACACAGTAAGGATAGTCTTAATTACCATGGCAATTAAGGCGCTCAAACGCACCTTTGGTGGGAGTTGGAGCCACAACCTTTGGTGTTAAGGCACAATTAAGGTATAGTTAATCAAGTTACTCATGCTCACGACCTTTGGTGGGACCAGAATTCAATGGCACCGAAATTGCTGATCAGAGTCGAACACATGAGCTTTAGTGTTAAGGTGAAGTTAATTAGTAAGGTTATAGTTAATTAAGACACTAAAACGCACAACCTATGGTGGGAGTTGAACGCATGACCTGTGGCATTAATTAAGGTAGAGTTGAGGCACTTGAACCCACGACCTTTGTTGGAAGAAAACAAGTAATAGAGCATAACAACGCATTAGAATGAGAATGTACAGTAATTTAGTGAATATCTCGTGAGTGCGCAGGCTTCTGCCTTCATCCTCTTTAGCATATGCTAAAGTGACTGTCAATATTCCCCCCCTCCAGGGATTTCTAGTTCTTTTTTCTTTCCGTGTGCACCCAGTAGCCAGATTTAATTGTTATAACTGATAACTTGGCATGAGAGCATTGTAGTCAGCAGCTTGTTTTGCCATAGAACACATACAAAAGTTGATGGTGGTAGACCAGCTGCTCATTGTTAGAATCGATATATTGTAGAACTGGTATCATGTAGAGGGGGTTCGACAGTACCAGAATACCGAACATGATAAAACTCTCAATTGACTGCTCGATGCTGGCACAGTTTAGGCTGCTTGCCACTTTGCTTGAGAAATAGGGACAGTGCATTTTCATGGTCACTGCAAATTCCTGGTTCTGTCACAGGCTTGTGGCTGATAATTTTGCAGATTTTTCTTGTAGTGAACTACAAGAAATGCACTAAACATGCACTAGTGCCTGTGTGTGTCTCTGTTCTTCTTCTACATCCTTGTGTGTTTTGCGGTACAAGAAAAATGTGCAAGACATTACACCAACAAGCCTAAATAACTACACTTGTGGCTGATCATTGCACACTTTTGTAATTTTACAGGAGACGGTGCTGGTGTGGGCAAAGGTCGAACCATTGCCGGGATTATTTACGAGAACTACCTCTTGGGTCGCAAGAGAGCAATCTGGTGAGCAGGCATCGCCTTCCGTCGTGGCGCGTAGTGGAATTGCATATTTAATTGCACTGTTAAAGGTATATAAAGAACGCTATGTAGCTCTTTTAGCAAGTACCTGCTTTGATGTGCATGAAGCCTGTAGTAAGTGTTCCAGAAAAAGAATACAAGAGGGTGCTTTAATCATATGCCAAATTGTAAGCAGGAGGCCAAGATCCAACGGAGCTACATTGTTAGTACATTCTCTCCGTAGAGCTGTTGCACCATTTTCTTGCATGTGTGATGATGCAGTGCTTGTATTGGCAATGGAGCGACCAATCTCGTTTTGAGGCTTGTTTGATTAAATTTGCCCGTTTCTAATTACCCAGTTTTATAGGCACCACATAAGCAACTAATGTGCCCCTAACTCTATATGCACACCTGATCTTTATAACAAGAAAAAAAAGTAAGATACTTCCAATTTTTATGATCAGAAAGCCTGCTAATTTATCTTCGCAAAGAAAAAATTTAGACCAATACAATGTAGTGATATTATACCAATTATCATGGGGGACGCGGATTTCGCATCGCGAAAAATGGCAAAAAATTTATTTTTTTAAAAGTACATTTTCGGTTTCTATAACTCTTTTTCAATCTGATTCCAAGATATCACTGTAAGCCACGTAGAAGTGGTCTAAAAAATTTGTTTTATACGCCAGTGTGACAAAAAATTTCGTGAAAATCAAGAAAGAAGGGCATTTTTCAAGCCACAATATTTCCAGAACAGCGCAGCTGAGCGCCGCCATCTTGGTCTCGCTAGAAAGCACATTTATCTGTCTTCAAATTTGCCGCTTCAGCTACCTCCTCCATACAGAGACAAGCACACAAAAAGCAAGTGATTGAAGGTCATGCCAGAGTCTGCGATTGGCCGCACCCTCCATGTGACTCCGGCACGGTTCGCCTTTGGTGCGGCGCTTGCGTCGTTTGCTCGGCTCTTTGCACCTCATGAGTCAGGAAGTCTTCACTCGCCGTAATCTCGACGTGTCAAAGCAAGTGCTACGCTGACATCGCAGTAGCGTAGCCGATCCCTACGTTTGTGGACGTCTCAGACCGATGGCTAAGCATACCGAGCATCGGCGACGCGGACATCATGACCAAGGTTCACGTGGCTAAGCCTTTCAGCACTCGGTGTTTCGGAATTCACGACCAAGCACATCGCACACGCAATCCTCAGACCCGCTGCTAAGCATTTCGTGCATAGGAGTCTCTGACTCAGCGACAAAGCACGTTGCTAGCGGACATCTCGGACCCTCACCTAAGCATTTTGTGCATCGGCGCCTCTGACTGCGCAACTAAGTACGTCGAGTGTCGACTGTTTGTTTTCATGTATTCCCTGAAGTGTGCTTGAGGGTATGACAGTCTTTAATATCTTGCTGAGAGCTTTATTTTTCTTTCTGCGTGCTAATTTGGGAATGACAAGTTCTAGTGCAATTAGTGAAGGTGAACATGATGTTCTGTGTAAAAATAACTAAATAAAGTGGTTAAAAAAGTTTTGGAACTGTTGTACCCTGTACTGCTCTTTTGAGCAAAGATTAAAACTACAGGCAGCTCCCTGGCATGTTTCGTTACAGTGCCAGGTTTTCCACAAGCAGAACACATGTAACATTTTGTAACTTGAAAACTAGTCAAGGTATCGTAATGGAACTGCATATTTCTTTAGAGTGTGGCTGCCAAATTTCGTTTCTCTAGGTCTAAGAACAAAAAAGTTAGCTCTGATCCTCGCTTCCGCCCTGAAGGGGAGACGCTTCTCGAAACAACTTGCTTTTTATTACTTGCACAGCCGAATTTCCTTAATTCGAACTTCTGATTCGTTGTGTACAGTATTTACTCGCATAATGAACACACTTTTTTCGCCCAAAAATATGCACAAAGTTGGGGGGTGCATTCACTATGCGAGGTAAAATATTGAGCGTTGTTTCGCACCCAGCTCTAAAATAGTCAATTTTGCCCAAAATGCAAACCATTGATTGAGATAGCAAATGCGTAGACAGCTATACAAAGTAAGGATACAGTCGCCGACCGTTTATTCGGACCTCACGGGGATTGCGGAAATGTCCGAATAAACAGGTGTCCGAAAAAGCAGATTAAGAAAAAGAAAATTAAATCCTTTATTTCCACGCACTTATTCGGGCTCGGCAGTAGGCTTGAAGAAATCGTGAATGTGCCGTTGCACGCTGTTCCGTTTACGCGCAATCAGATAAGCCTGAATCTCGGAGAGGGTCGTTCGGTCACTATAGGCGGCTGAAAGCACAGTCACTGCTTGTGCACGCTCCGCATGCGACAGCAGCGTAGCACATGGTGCGTCATCTTCCGACTCGCAGTCATCGTCCGGCGGTGCAGCAGAAACCTGACGAATGATCTCGCCGTCGTCGAGTTCTGCGCATGTCAGTACAGCAGTGTCAGTGCCTGTGAAACTTTCAAATGAGACGGCGTCCGGAATCGCAATGCAACCACTGCGCAGGTCTCGGCAGAACATTTTCTGTGTCAGTAGGGAGCACATCGGAAGGCGACAAATCTTAGGCCTCCCGGCACCCGCTTGCCGGCATTTCCCAGCGAAGTCTGCGCGGGCACTGTCAGCGCCATTAGACACTTGACGCGATGTTTCCGTGCGCCGCGTTGGATCACCGAAACCTCAACACAGCACACAAAGCAAACACCACCGTGCCGACACCAGTCGCACAAACGAAAAACATGGCCTCCTCGCAGTGTCGTGCACGAAGAAACAAATCAGCTGCCGGATTGTCTTGACATGGCTTACTAAGCTGAAACCGGAACTGCTGTAGAGCCACTCTATCGAACCAGGCAGAAACGATGATGATGAGCGGGGATTTCTGGTAGCGCCACCTCGTGGGGCAGCAAGGAGGCTCTGTTCAAAACAAAAATGGCCTTCAGCAAGTCGAACTATGTGCCGGTCAGAGTCGGTGCATGATGCTCTCGATCGAGTTGGCTCAAGGAGTGTCCGAAAAATCAGACGAGAGGTTGCAACGTGTCCGAACTTTCGGCAGTTGTTATACATTATTGTCTATGGGAAGAATGGCGGTGCCGCGAAGCTGACCGAATAATCGGGCATGTCCGCATTTTTGGAGTCCGGAAAATCGGTCGGCGACTGTAGTAGTTTTATCAGCCGTATAAACTTGCGAACATTTGCTTCAACGCAAACTGAGTGGCGAGAACGCAGCATGCACAAAGGCATAAGCCGCCATCGACTCGGCCCTGATGCAGATTGCTTCGAAGTTGGGGTGCAGCGCGGCCGTCCAACGCGCAGTTGCTGCCGGAGTAAAACGCCGCAATCGTTGGTGCCCCTCGAGCATGGTTGTGCAATACGCAGTTGCCAGAATACAACGCCGTTGCCCCTCACCTCCATTCTGGCCCCGGGGCCTTTTGCATGACGAAAGACTGCGCGCGTGATTGAGCCACGATTGTCAGCTTCCCTCGTGCACTTTCACTCACACCTACACCTTGACGACAAAATGTGCCTGCAGCATCCATATATTTGCTATACCAATAAAAGTAGGAGACACAGTACGATTCAGTGTCCGACACGAGGTTAAACACAATCGCACCTTCTGAACGCCATACCAGATGCCGAATCGTACTGTGTGTTATTCTACTTCAAGGCAACAAGTTCAGGGTGCTGTCATTATGAGAGAAAAAGAAAAAAACACACTTCTTGATTGGAAAAGTTGGGCTGCATTCATTACGCGAGTGCATTCATTGTGCGAGTAAATATGGTGTTTCAGTGGGCAAAAACGCCCAGTAATTCACATGTGCAAGCATTTGCAATGGTTAAGTCGGACATACCGCTCTTCGACAATGCTCTCAGCAGCGCGCCAAATCACGTTGCGGCAATTCCGACCAGCACTGCTCTGACTCCACCATAGAGGAAAGGCTTAGGAGAGACCCCTCAATGCCACGCGCCGAAAAAAAAAAATTGTGGCGTATGTTTTACTTTGTCTCACATAGCGCCAAAATGCACGCCACGGGACGGATTGGTCTTGGGTTGAGTTTTCATGGCTGCGGTGGAAAGCGAGCTGCTAGAGGAGGAGACCAATAAGAGTGGCCTCCACAGTGACGTATGCACGTAAAACTGGTATCATGCGGACCCTCCAGACTGCTCTATTCGTACTCGCATCGGGTTCAGCCGGACCACTTGTTTTGGTTAGCTTAATTAAACTTATTCTCGTTTTTTTTTTTTTAAACAATGACACGTCTAAATCGAGACTCCCCAATGGAAAGGTTGTTGAGACGGTGCGCAATATCCAACTCTCTACGGCAAAACAGACACTGAATACAAGGATGCAAAGGTGACGCCCAGTACCACGTTCTCCTTGTCTTTTGAACACAGCGACACCGCAACGGAAGGGATCGCACCAACTTGATTATGATCAGTGGCAATGACTTCGATATTCTTGATAAGACGTTACTTGCATTAATAATGCAGGACAAAGAACATAAACACAGCGCCGATCTATCAGCAGACAAAGCAAAAAACATGCGAGCATGCAGAGAAAAGAAGCAGTAGCAGAGGCCCACTCCGGCCACGGCAACCCCGCTGCTTCGATGGCAGTAGGTGGCAGAGGTAATCACAGTGGAATCTCGATGATACGAATCTCACGGGGTCACGAAAAATATTCGTATCAGTCGAAATTCGTATCATCGAAACAATTAAAACTAGCTAAATTATAAAGAGTCGGGGATGAACTCATTCAGGCACACGTACGTAAAAAGCATTTATTTCTTGAAGAAAAAGTCTCTAATGTCCTTCTGCCTCCTTTTATTTGTCAGGTAACTTAGCAGACAGTTCAAATCCATAAAAACGCGTGCACGTGTCGTCCGCGGCCATAGCACGCCTCAGAACTTCGAGCGCATGCAGCGTTTCAGCCGCCAGTGGTGGACCTTCGCTGTCGCCCACGTCTAACGCAAAGAACGCGGTCCGAAACACAGCAGCTACTCCGTCCGATGGCACATGGTAAAGGAGGAAAAGCACAAAAGCAAGAAAAGCGTCACTGCTTCAAACTCTTCGCGGCCTCCGTGCTGTCCGGTGCCACGTCCGCGCCTCCACACCAAAAGAGAAAGGGAGAAATCGTGTGACTGCGCGCTGTTCTCTTTCACGGCCGTCGGTGGGTGGTGTCAAAAGCTTTGGCTCATGCTTGCGGTCGCGTCCGTCCGTGTGCTGGAATCGTGCCAACTGTGGCCTCTCCTCCGCACAGCGGCGCAACCTCCTCCCCTCCTTAGCAACTGACGTGCCGGTGGGGGACGCTGCTGCGCATAGCAACCGTGAGGTCACACAGTAGCGGTAAAATGAGCGCGCACGCGTCGGCCATGCGTCGGCAGTGGCAGCTGCACCGCCGCTCCTTCGCCAGACGTCTCGTTGCAGTCGAGTGAATGAGAAGCATGGCTCCGACGCGGCCCAGTGATTCCGCGCCAACCGGTTCGGAGAAGTGGCAGCGCACGCTGGATTCCCACAACACGAAACGCCAGAAGAACAACGAGCACATGCGACGACAAAACATGTCACCAGATGCGAAAGCAAGGGAGGGAGAACGGAAACTCCAACAGCGACTGATTAGATCGCCGGGTACCAAAGGCAGGGAAGCAGAACGAAAGCGGCAGCAGCGACAGGCGATATCGCCGAACACCAAAGCGAATGAATTGTAGCGCAGACGGCAGCAGCGACTGGCTTTCGCCAAGCACAATTTAGAATTTCCAGTCTTCGGTAATTTTGGTATCAACTGACGCGGGTCGAAAATTGATTCGTAACAACCGTTCTCTAGCATGTTGCAAAGTAATGAGGCTCGGCCGGGACCACAGAAAAATTCGTATCATCCCGAAATTCGTATTAGCCGTGATCGTATCATCGAGATTCCACTGTAGTGCCATCCAGCAAGCTGGCGGGAAAGGAAATCCGCCTTCCCTCGTAACTCCCTCATCTTCGATGGTCGTCGTGTCCGTGCCTCTGTGGCAGCGCTGCCACCTCGGCCGGCTCGGCACCAGCTTAGCCCGCCATTATTGGGAAGTGAGGGTTGGCCGACATGGACAGTTTTGTGGTGCTCGCTCGCTGTGTGCTTATGCACCGTAATATTTCACGACTTGCGCCATTTGTGAATTGCGCTATGGTACACGAATTCTTCAAGAACAAGTCCTTCTTTTAATTAGAACAAATCGGGCCCCTTTAAGTTCAAATTATCGTTATTTGACTGTAATAATACTGTTGATAATAAACTTTAATATAATGAAGTACAGTTGACTCTAGTTACCATGAACCGTAATAATCCAGTGAGAAAGGGCCGTGGTATGTTTATGAGAATGCGGCACTTCGATGTTGAAGGCAATTGCAACAACCACCGAAACATAAAAAAAAGCTAAATAAATAACTGAAAAAATTAAGGTAAATAAAAGAAATTGTGATTACACAGTAATCATACTACCACGCGGCATGGTGCTCTGCTGTCCACCATTCCTCGCACACTGGTAGCTGACAAATGGAATGATTAACAACCGGCACAACGGTGGGGAGCAAGCAGTGCCGATCGCTAATCTTGCCATTTGTCGGCTGCTAGCCTCATGCATCTGGAAAACAGCAAGCAGCAAGCCGCTGTGCAGTGTGGTAGTGTGATTACCTATTTCTAACAAATGGGAAGTTTAACAGCTGGCACAGTGGTGGGAAGTTGGCCGACTAGCCAGCTTTGGGAACCACCATTATGCAACACTTTAGATTCTTGCTGTCCCTTCTATGTTTTGACACCAACAGCGAGGCTGATGAAGGTGGAGTCTGCGGCATTGCTCACAGCGGCGAATACTGCAAATGGAAAACATGGCATCGAACAGCAGGATACTTGACAGCGAATGTCAAAGCAGCTAGGCCTAACGACAGCACAATACTGTGTCTGCCAGTGATCATCGTGTGAGAGCCCTGGTCCGAGGCTGCAAGATAATCAATATGGCGGCAGCAGTGGCTTCAATTGTTGCCGTTTTAGACCTGCAGTCACAGCAAAAAGTCTGAAAAGTTGGATGGGAAAGGGTTCGTGTTTGAAATTTCAGACGTCCCTTGATGATTGGTTCTATGGGGATACGTAGCAGTGCTGCGAAGGCGTCCGAATTATTAGGCATGTACAAAAGGTCTGTCATTGGCTGTATAAAAACTATCGGTTATGAGAACGGAATTTTCTAGACACTTGAATATTGTTATAAGTGGATTTGACTGTGTGTAAACATAGTTACTTTTGCGTAAACACAGTTGTTCTGATGTGTTGGGGCATAAATATTTGGCAGCAGTGGCTCATGCCATTGCAAGCTCAATATTTATGGGTATAGACCTGATTTTTTCTTCCTTTTTTTTTTGCTCTTTAGGGTAAGCGTGTCTAATGATTTGAAGTATGATTCCGAACGGGACCTGCGGGACATTGGTGCTGGAAAAATTGAGGTTCATTCTTTAAACAAGGTAGGAATAGTCAAGATTCTCTCTTTTTGTATGCATATTCACACTTCTACAGTGAGCATCATTACGATAAAGTCGCCTTTCTAGTAAAAAGAAAAGAATGACATAGCGTGATTTCTGTTTTCAATGTGTTTTGGGAGCGTCACAGCAGTGAAGAATTTGCAATACATTTACTGGTTTTCCAAACTAATTTGCTCATTCCCGATCGCACAACAGAATCTCTTTGAGACTAATGTAAATAACACCTGTAAATAATTTTGTCTAATCGAGGCCACTAAATCTTCAGAAACTGAAGTTTCCTGAACTGTTCCGCTTATTGCAGAATTATCTTTACATCTCAAAGGTAATCTGTTGTATTCTGCTTTTTTCTATAAGAAAACACGCATAATAATGCTTGTGCATTCTTTATCTTGCAGTCTTGATCCACATGTGCTGAATGAGTGCTTGCACTTACTTGCAGAATGGTGTATCTTGTATCTATTGTACAAAAAGTGGGTCCACGGACTTTCTGTCATGTAATTGATTCAAGCACTGTTAACATGCTTTTAGATATAGCTTTTCTCTTATCAGGAAGCATAGATTAAATGCAAAACCGAAGTCGTGACTTCAGTTGCAGGAGTTCTAAACTACCAAGGGGTGTTTTGCTATTGCAGTTCAAATACGCGAAGATCTCCTCCAAGGTGAATGGCAGCGTGAAGAAGGGCGTCATATTTTCCACGTACTCGTCTCTGATTGGTGAAAGCCAAAGTGGCGGCAAGTACAAGACACGACTCAAACAGCTCCTGCACTGGTGCGGCGACGACTTTGATGGAGTTGTATCCTTCTTCGTTTATTGGTGTTTTAAGTGTACTTAAAGCATGACTATGTGCTGTGTGGTGTGTTATGCATGGACATTTGTGTTTGAAGGCCATAGACAGCCATTTTATTATTATTGCACACCTTCTGACTCTCCGGAATTTTTGTAAAGTTATTGAATTTGGGCTCGTTATATGGACGTTGGGTCACATTTTATGAAAAGTAAATTCTGTTCATAGAACGGTTGTCGGCCCACAAACCTTCCATTGGAAATCTCCCGATAGTGAAAGGAGGCAAAAGGGTTACTTTCTCTGAACAATCGGATCGGAATGTCATCTCTAAACAGCTGCATCTCAGTACAAAGTACATATGCTGCAGCATCCGCAGTGCTTTTGAGCAAGGGTTTGCACAGATTCACAGCAGTCCAGAGCATGCTGTGGCAACATCCAGGGAGCTTCTGTCTCGGTCTACAGTCGCCAACCGATTTTCTGGACCTCGCGGAGACCGAAAGATAGTCCCAAAAATCTCAAGTCCGAGAAACTCATTCCACCAAAAAAAGTATGCTGTATTTATTCGAATCTAGGCTGATAGTTTTTATCAAATAATCATATTCCAAACTCTAGGGTCGGCTTAGATTCGAGGATTTTAAAAAACGCACCAGTTTTTCATTGAAACTACTAAATGTGCATAGCTAGTGCCATCTAGAAAAGTCAGTATCACAGCCGCTACTAGCCATGCCAGTAGCCAACCATACACAAGCGAGGTCACCATTTTGACATGTGTCGTGTTGGCCGTATCGGTGTGCGGCGTGGTGTTATCGCGATGGCACCAAGCAGGATATGCCACTACAGTGCCGCTTTCAAGCGGAAAGTTGGGATAGCTGCAGAGGTATATTTGAACCTTCAAGCCGGGCGGTACTTAGGCGTCGACGAGAAAAACGTCTGTCGTGGAGGGGACAACGACAGCAGCTTTTTGCGTGCTGTAAGAGTTGTCGGACGATCCCACCGCTGTCAACCAGATGTAGGAGTCGTCGGACGATCTCGCCGCTGCCACCATTTGAAGGAGTTGACGGTCGTAGAGAGGAACTCGGTGAACAGGATTTATTTACATTACTTACATCTTAGACAAGACATACATCGACAGTCTAGCGTGACTCCCAAATGGAGCCTGCAAGACGGCGCATACAGCAAACATCTTACGAGCACACAGCTCACGAGTACATTTCGAGCATGACAACAAGCACACAGCTCACTACGACGAGCACGACAACGAGCACCCTCAAGCAGCCGACAATCGCTGCTTATAAGCACTCCACTCGACGTCATAGTTCGACGTCATTTAAGGGGAGATGTGGGTCTTAAAACCAATTTTGTTAATTTTAGTGTGAACGGGATGATATTTAACAGTATTGTTCAGTTCTTTCTGCTGATTGCAAATATATAATTAGATTTTGTATATCTTCATTAGAACAAATGATGCAAAGTTTTTAATACAGAAATTCAATCAATTTCTTACGGGACTTTTCAAAAACTTAATTTTGTCAAAAGGAAAAACAAAGTATATGGCCAGAACGCCAGAGAGTAGCTCGAGCCGGTGATGCTATTTTTATTGTTCTCAGTGCAATTATAATGCAAAAATAACAGATGTAAACATAATTCAAATATTTCTGCTAATTTTCGTTTGTATTTAGTGGCAATTAAAATTTAGCCGGCAGCTTTAGAAATAAATAAATAGCATCACCGGCTAGATCCATTCGACACAAATATATTGATACCAAACATTTTGCTGGTACTTCGAAAGAACATATGAAGATCCCCCGTAAGGCAGTGTGCGGTGTCCAAAAAAATGAAGCTGAGAAAAATGAGTTTGAACTTTCAGTTCACTGTAACTTTTAATGGGCTAACAATATGGCAATATTAATTGCACCACCATGTAGCCCTGTCTTTCAGCAACAAGTTCATGACATATATATGGC